>NW_028168043.1:7500-348166 GCF_964194135.1 Talpa europaea | reverse complement strand
GAGACCCCAGACCTCAGGGTACTCTCGAATGGAACCCCGAGGGGCCTGGTCCCACTCATTCCCTGGGGAGGCTTTGGGGGACTCCTCCTCCCCAGGGTGGGGGGCAGCGAGAGGGAAGAGGACCCAGCACCTCTCTTTCCGGGGCGGGTGAGGGCGCCCACAAAGGCTGACCGCAGGTCCTCTGAGGCCGCGCAGGGCTGCGTGCCTGCTGCCCCTGCCGGGCGTAAGGCAGCCTCCCCTTGGGACCGCGCTGCCGGGGAACAGAGCCGGCCTTGTGGCTGCTCTGGCAGCTGCGGCCAGAGCGGGAGGGCTGGGGCCCGCACCCCCAGAGCCCCCCGGCCGGCCCCAAGCAGGCTCGCCTCTGCACGGCTCCGAGCGCCCTGGCTCGGGGTGCCCAGGGCCGCCCTCCACCCAGGCCAGCAGCAGGTCCGCCCGGTGGGTGGGGGCGGGGCCCGGCGGTGCACCTGGTGCGGGCTCTGGGGCTCACACCCGGCATGCGCCACCCGCATGTCGCCAGAGGAAAGGGAGGCACCACATGGGCACCCGAGCCCACGGGCACAGGCCCCAGGCCGCGGGGCTCTTTCCAGTGAGGAGCCTCAGGCCGCCGAGGCTCTGACCCGCCTGCGTCTCCGTCCGGCCACCACGGGGCTCGGCCCGTCACGGGGAACCCGAGCTTCTCCCCCCGGCTTGTGACAACCCACGGCCGGGAGGCCCGGGCAGCTCAGCCCCTGGCAGGGCGCGGCGAGGGCGCAGGACGCGCCCGCAGGGCCCGAGAAGGCGGGCGCCGCGCCGGGGGGAGGGTCTGCGAGGGCGGGGCGCCCCCCGGGCCCCGGGCCGGGCCGCCCCTGCCGACGCCCCCGCGCGCGCTCCCCGGAGGGGCCGGGGCAGCGGGCAGGCGCACCCGAGGCCGCGGCGCCGTCCAGGGCAGGCGGCCGGGCCCGGGCCCCGCCGGGAAGCGCCGGGGCGGAGGCCGCGGGCCGGGCGGGCCGCGCGCACCCCCCGCGCCCCTGCGTGTCGGCTCAGCCCCGGCCCGGCCCGAGCCGGGCGGCGAGCGCGTGTCGGGGCAGGCCCGCGGCGGGGGCGGGGGGCGGGGGGGGGCAGGCCCGCGGCGGGGGCGGGGGGCGGGGGGCGCGGGGGGGCAGGCCCGCGGCGGGGGGCGGGGGCGGGGGGCGGGGGCGGGGGGCGGGGGCGGGGGCGGGGGGGCCCCGGCGACCGGCGCGCGGCCAGGGCGTCTCCACAACACCGGCCGGGCGGGGCCTCGGGCGCTCCCCGCGGCGGCGGCGCGGCCCGGGCGGGGAGCGGGCGCGGCCCGCCAGAGGCGCCGGCGGCGGGGGCACCCGGGCCGGGGCCGGGGGTTGCGGGCACGACGCCCCGCGCCGGCCGAGGGCGCCCCCCGCCCCGCGCCCCCGCCCCGCACCCCGCACCCCGCGCCCCCGCCCCGCGCCCCGCACTGCGGCGGTTGCCAGGACGCGGCCCCACGCAGCGCGCAGCGCCGGCGCCGGCGGCCGGGCGGCCAATGGGCGCACAAATCAATCATTTGAAACGCCCAATGGACGCAGCGTGCCGGCCCCGGGAGGGGGGACTTGAGAGGGCGAGCCGGGCTCTCGGCCGACCAATGGGGAGGCGGCGGCTTTAGGCAGGCGGGCCCTAGGGGCCTTGAAGGACGGGGCTGGCGCCAATCAAATGCAGAAGGCGGCCGGCCTCGTTCTGGCTGCCCAATGCGGGGCGGGCGGGGCGGGCGCGGCGGGCATATAAGCGGCGGCCGAGCGTCGGTTGTAGCACTCCGCGCGCCCGCCCGCCCTCGGCCCCGCTGCTGCCGCCCGCGCCCGCCGCCGCCGCCGCCGCCATGAGGGAGATCGTGCACCTGCAGGCCGGCCAGTGCGGCAACCAGATCGGCGCCAAGGTGGGCGGGGGCCGCGGGCGCGGCGCGGCGCGGCGGGGCGGCCGGGCGGGAAGATGGCGGCGGCGGGCGGCGGGCGGCGCCCCGCACTGCGGCCCCGGGCCCGGCGCGGGCGCGGGCGGGGGCGGCCCGGGCGGGGGCGGGCGGCGGCGGGCGGCGGCGGCGGGGCCCCGGGGCCGCCGCGGGGCAGGCGGGAGGGGGAGGGGAGGCCGCGCCCGTCCGGGGCGGGGCGCCGGCCGCACCGGCCGCCGTGACTCAGCCCGGCGGCGCCGCGCGCAGTTCTGGGAGGTGATCAGCGACGAGCACGGCATCGACCCCACCGGGACCTACCACGGCGACAGCGACCTGCAGCTGGAGCGCATCAACGTGTACTACAACGAGGCCACCGGTGAGCCCGCGCCCCGCGCCCGCCCCCCGCCCCCCGCCGACGCCCCCCGCTGACGCCCCCCGCCCCCCCAGGCGGCAAGTATGTGCCCCGCGCCGTGCTCGTGGACCTGGAACCCGGCACCATGGACTCCGTGCGCTCCGGGCCCTTCGGCCAGATCTTCAGGCCCGACAACTTTGTCTTCGGTGAGCGGCGGGGGCTGGGCGGCGCCGTGGTCCGGGAGGCGCAAAGGTCAGAGGCGGCCCCAAGGTCACCGTCCTCAGAAGCCAGCGCGGCTCCTGGCCGCTGTGTCCACGCAGGGCGCTGGGCTCCTGCAGCTCCCCATGCCCCGCCCCGCGGTCACTCAATCTCGCCTCCCGGACAGGCTTGGGAAGGAGGCCCAGCTGTCAGCCTGCCGGCAGGGGCCCCCATGCCTCCCCCGGGCGGGCGGGCTGAGCCCTGGCGAGGGGGTCACCTGCCCTTGGGAATTGGCTGGGCCGCCGGGGAGGGGCCCACTTACTCTTAAACCGTCTCGGCACACCCCCAACTTCTAAACTGGCCGGCTGCCGCCTCCCGGGCTGTCTTCTCCCGGCAGGTTAGCCCTGCCCGTCCCCAGGCACCCTCTCTTCAGGTGGCCACACCCCTGCCAGAGAGTGAGGGCTGCTGTCTTGCAGGTCAGAGTGGTGCCGGGAACAACTGGGCTAAGGGCCACTACACAGAGGGCGCCGAGCTGGTCGACTCTGTGCTGGACGTCGTGAGGAAGGAGGCCGAGAGCTGCGACTGCCTGCAGGGCTTCCAGCTGACGCACTCGCTGGGCGGGGGCACGGGCTCTGGCATGGGCACGCTGCTCATCAGCAAGATCCGGGAGGAGTACCCCGACCGCATCATGAACACCTTCAGTGTGGTGCCCTCGCCCAAGGTGTCGGACACAGTGGTGGAGCCCTACAACGCCACCCTGTCCGTGCACCAGCTGGTGGAGAACACGGACGAGACCTACTGCATCGACAACGAGGCTCTGTACGACATCTGCTTCCGCACCCTGAAACTCACCACCCCCACCTACGGGGACCTCAACCACTTGGTGTCGGCCACCATGAGCGGGGTCACCACCTGCCTGCGCTTCCCGGGCCAGCTCAACGCCGACCTGCGCAAGCTGGCCGTCAACATGGTGCCCTTCCCGCGCCTGCACTTCTTCATGCCGGGCTTTGCACCGCTGACCAGCCGGGGGAGCCAGCAGTACCGCGCGCTGACCGTGCCCGAGCTCACCCAGCAGATGTTCGACGCCAAGAACATGATGGCCGCCTGCGACCCGCGCCACGGCCGCTACCTGACCGTGGCCGCCGTGTTCAGGGGCCGCATGTCCATGAAGGAGGTGGATGAGCAGATGCTCAACGTGCAGAACAAGAACAGCAGCTACTTCGTGGAGTGGATCCCCAACAACGTCAAGACGGCCGTGTGCGACATCCCGCCCCGGGGGCTGAAGATGTCGGCCACCTTCATCGGCAACAGCACGGCCATCCAGGAGCTGTTCAAGCGCATCTCGGAGCAGTTCACGGCCATGTTCCGGCGCAAGGCCTTCCTGCACTGGTACACGGGCGAGGGCATGGACGAGATGGAGTTCACCGAGGCCGAGAGCAACATGAACGACCTGGTGTCCGAGTACCAGCAGTACCAGGACGCCACGGCCGAGGAGGAGGGCGAGTTTGAGGAGGAGGCCGAGGAGGAGGTGGCCTAGAGCGGCCCGTGGCGGAGCGTGCGAACTCTTTATTCCCCCCCAGCCTGCTCCGGCCGCTCTGCCGCACCGCCACTCGCTCCTGCCCCGACGCCGCCGGCTGTACAGATGCCATTAAAGGGTTTTCACAGCGCCTGCTGCCGCCTCTCCAGTTCTTTCTGATAGGCCTTGCGCGTGCTGTTGCCGAAGGTCAGGCCGTAGCTGTCCTGGGTGGCTGCGAGGGCACAGTGCTGCGCTGAGCCGGGGGGGGGGGGGGGGGGGGGGGGGGGGGGCGCCCGGCCGGCTGTCTGCCCAGCACAGGCGGCGCGTCTGCGGGAGGGTGGCCTCCGCCTGGGGCCCGAGCCTCCCGTTCCGGCCCTGGCCTTGAAGCGGGCGGGCGGCCGGGAGTCCCGCTTACTCACCTGGCACCAGCCCCATGTAGAAGGGGACCAGGCCCCGGCTGCTGTAGACGACCTTGTCGGGCCAGTGGGTCCGGGGCAGCCTCTCCCCCAGGGCGCAGACGGGGTTTCTGAAGAGGAACTGGGAGGAGAGGGGGAGCCTGTGAGCAGGAGGCTGGGGCTGCCCTACCCCCGCCCATCAGGGAGCTGAGGCCCGGTCAGGAGGCCCCCCCCAGTCTGCACCCCTGGGCCGGGGGGTCCCACCTGGTTCTTGTCAAACTCGTCCATGGCCTGTGTGACGCCGTCGCGGTAGTTGACCCCCATCACCCAGGCAAAGCGGGGGACGAAGCCAGCGTAGCCTGGGGGTGGGAGGAGGCCGGTCTTTCCTGTCCCACCGCCACCAGACCCCGCTCCCGCCCTTCAGCCTGCCGGGGGTGGCTGGCCCCGCGGTCCACCTGAGATGGCCTTGCGCTGGATCAGGTTGGGGTGGTCCAGCTGGGGCAGCCTCTGGAACCTGCCCACGTCCAGCGTCCCCTGCTGGCGGGCCGGGGGCGGGTACTCGTCCCTCCTGCAGTGGTACAGCTGGGGGGGGGGGGGTGGTCACCGCCCTGGTCTCCTGGGCCTGGCTGCAGCGAGGCTGGCCCCGCCCGCTGTGTCTCCCAGTCACCTGGTAGCGCCCGGGGGCCGTGTGGACGGGAGTGGTGCTCTTCCAGCCCTCCTCCCCGAGTGCCAGCCGCAGGCCTGGGTGCCCCAGGTCCCCCCTCCTGCCCGGCGGGCACGGGGGGTAGGGGGGGTAGGGCATGAAGCCGGCAGGCAGTGGGGCCTGCCTGGACACGCTCTCCCCGGCGGGTGGCCCCTGGCCATCCTCCTCCTGGGCTGGGAAGCGGCCCACGATCTCGAAGTTCTTGTGGGGCTTCAGACCTGTGCGGGGGGCAGCTGTGAGCACGGGCGGCGGCCAGGCAGGGTGGGCAGGCGGGCAGGCGGCTCACCCGTGTAGTGCGGGATGTAGGGCTCGAAGAGGTCGTGGCAGGGGATGGCCGGGGGCTTGGGCTCGCTGAAGTCCTCGATGAACTTGGGCTTGGCGATGGGCGAGAGCACGGAGCAGGGGCTCTTCTGGACGCTGGGGTCCGTCAGCAGCTGCGCGGTCGTGCGCCCATAGGTGTTGCCCACCTGGTAGCGCAGCTGCGGGTAGAAGCCGGCGTAGCTGCGGAGAGGGGGCAGCAGCGCTCCAGAGGGCGGGTCCCTGGGTGGGCAGCCCTCCCGGCACCGTCCGCTCCTGTGCTTCCCGCCCAGGCCGCCCCGCAGCCACTCCCACGCAGGCCCAGGGCAGGGAGGCCGCCTGCCCCCCAAGGCTTGGGGGATCCGGCCCCGCCAGCGGTGGCAGAAGGCGGAGCAGGAGCAGGGTCTGGGGCGGGCGGAGGCTGCAGCAGCGGGACTGAGCTGAGGGCCATTTGGATGCAGCACGGGGACCTGTGGGTCCCCCAGGAGCGTAAGCTGTGTCGGAGCCGGCCAGCTTACCTCCCGGGCTCTTAGGCCCATGCTCTTACGTCACATGGGCTCTTAGAGGTGGGCTTTTTCGTGGCCTCGGACAGACAGCCCCTCCTTCCCGAGGGAGAGGGAGGAGAGCAGCGCCCTCTGGGGCTACCCCAGTGATGGGCAGGCTCCCGAGGCCTGGCAGGGGTGGGGCAGCCCAGGCCAGGTCCTGGAGCTGCGCCCCTGGGGGACGGGCTGTAATGGGGCCCACTCTGGGGGGCCACCCGAGGGCCTGGGGGAGCCCGCCCAAGGGAAGGTGGGGGACTCAGGATGGCAGGAGCCGCCTGCATACGTTCCCCCTGGCCCTTGTACAGTCCCCTCAACAACCCCCTCAGGGCCCCCAACTCCCCCTACACGGCCCCTCCTGGCCTGCTGGGAGCTGGCGGCTGCCGGCCCTTCGCCTGCTTCCCAGGAGCTGCGTGTCCAGCACAGGCTCATACCCTGCCCATCTCCCTGGGTGCTCATCTGCTCCCTAAGGTGAGCCCCACATGGTGAAGGTTGGCCCCAGCCTGGGCCACTGTCCGGCCACCTGCGCTCCCGCTGGCCACCTGGCCTGCTCTCCGCGGCAGCCGAGGCTGGCTCACCCGGGGATGTAGTGGGGCTCAGGCGTGAAGAGCTGGTGCTTCTGAGCAGCCGTCATGCCGCCTCCGCTGCGCCTGTGCTGGCCGAGCCCCAGCCCCGGCCCAGCTCCCTCCCAGGGAGGCCCCACTGCCTGGCAACCATTGTGAAGGGGCCACCGTGCTGGACGGCGCCCCCAGGCGGCTCCCCAGCCACTTCACAGATGGGGCTGAGGCCCAGGTGGGGAGGGAGGGCTCCCCAGCCAACCTGGAGCCCAGAGACCTGGCTGTTGGCCCTCCAGGAGGGCAGCAGGATTGGGCCTGCCGCCCCGACAGGCCAGGAGCCAGCTGGACAGCTGCCGCACCACCAGGGCGAGGCCGGGGCGCCCCAGCCCAGGCGCCCACAGGGCGTCACCATGGGAGCCTGGATGTGCGGGACTCTGACCACCCGGGGCCTTTCCCGGGAGCTGGCACGACCGCCCAGTTTATTTTTTTTTTAAGACTTATTTATGCACACAAGAGCTGGGGTGCAGGCCAGAGGTGCGGGGGGTGAGAGGGCTCCCCAGAGACAGAGCGGGGACCGGAACCCGCAGGTCCACTGAGATCCACTGCTGAGGGGAGCAGCAGGGAGACAGGAGGGGTCTGCCGCGCCCTGTGGGTCACTCCCTGGCCGGGGGTCGAGCTCAGGCGGCAGTGGCTGCACAGCCTCACTGTGCTGAGACTAAGCTCTGCGCCCCCAGGGCGGCCCCATGACTGCCCACTTCAAACAAACCTCGGCACACACACCTTTGCAGGCAGCACTTGCTCATCTTACAAAGGAAAGAAAATATAAAGAAAAGGCGAGCCAGCTCAAGCCGTAGGCTCGGCTGTGACAGGCGCCGGCTCCTGCCCCACCCCACAGGTGCCCAGCCCCAGCCCTGCGGTCAGCAAAGGGCCGGCAGCCGCAGAGCCTTCCTCAAATCAACGCCAAAGTGGCCGCTTGCGACGCCTGCACCGTGAGGGGGGCTCCTGGGGGTGGCTGCCTGGATGAGCGCCACTTCTGCCCCTGGGGATGGCCAGCAGTCAGCTAAGGGCAGCCCAACGTCACCCTCAGGGCCACGAGATGGAGCCAGCCTCGGCCAGGTGTCCGGCTCGAGGCCTCCAGTGCGCAGCCACGCGTGGCCACTGGCGACTGTCTACCTGCCCGGAGCCCTGGCCGGACACACCCAAGACAGGCCGGCCGGAGCTGGTGGGCAGAGTCCGGAGAGGCAGAGACCCTCAGGCCGGGAGAGCTCCGGGCACGAGACGGACTTGACCTCACTGTTCCGGGTGGACCAGGCCAAGGCCTGGGTGGGCAGGCACTGCCGGGCCCTGGTGCTCAGTAGCTCTCACACACTCTGGCCCTTGATTCCTTTGCATTTTGTCCAGGGAAACCCCATCCCTCTGGGCACGCCTCTGGCTTCTGGTGGAGGAGCCTCGTGTTGGCCCCCTGAAGGCCAGGTCAGCCTCTGGGCCACTCCTTCCGCTGTGGCTTTGCTTTTGCAGGGCTTGAGCGTCCAGCGGGGCCGCCTCCCGCTCCAGGGAGACTCCCTGGGCCCTTCACACTGCCCCCGCCTTCCCCAGGCATCCTGTAGAACCTGCTCCCTTCCCTGCTGCTGTGGGGGCGTCCTGCAAGGTGCGGGCGCCCTGGCGCCGAGTCCAGAAAGGGGAGGGTCTGAAACACCGGGGAGAGGAAAGGTGGCTGGGCCAGGGGTCACCTTCTGGTCCTCCTGACCAATGCTGGCCCCAGGGTGACCTCTTGGGCAGGGCAGGGGACCTCTGGGGGACCCTCTGGGCCACGCCCCCAGGCTGGACAGGGCTCTGTTCCTAGGGTCCCTGGCAACAGCTCGTGAGGTCACAGAGCCCAGGGTGTCCAGGGAGCAGCCAGGGCCCTGGCAATGAATTTCGACCAGAAGGCGGTGAAGTTCCTGGCAAGCTTTCACGTCAATGGCGGCAGACACTGGGCCCACGGCCCGCTGAGGCAGGGGCCACTCACACGTGCCCTGAACCTGGGGTGGTGGGCGGGCTGGGGGCAGCTGGGGGTAGCGGCTGGAGGGACTGTGCCCCGGGATCTTCTGCAGGCCCAAGGTTGGTCTGGGACTGGGGCCCACCTGGGACACCATGCGGCCCCCAAGGGTGCAGAAGTTTCCAGCCAGCCTCAGGAAGAAAATGGGCACCCTGCAGGAGCCCTGCCCTGGCTGCACCCACAACCTGAGGGAGCTGGGTGAGCGAGGGCCGGGCGGTGGGGCAGGGTCGGGGGGATGGCGGGCACTCAGGGGTCCGTGGCTTCCCGCCAGTGCTGGAGCGACGGCCCCCCATCCTTATCGACCTGGACACCCCGGGCCCCACCACGTACCAGGTGCCCGACGCCTCCCTCCGTGAGTCCTCCCCGCACCCCCACTTCAGCATCGGCCGCAAGCATCCTGCCCGTGGTGCGTGCCATCCCACACCCTGGGGGGATGTGGCACCCACGTCTGTCCCCAACACGCCACCTCCTTGCAGAGGGTGGTGGCCGCAGGGCCTGGCATTCCGTGTGGCTGCAGAGCGAAAGCCCCTTCACGCAGAAAACCGACTTCAACCAAGAGCTAAAGGTCCGGAGGTCACCCCAGTGGCCCCGCAGGGGGCCTGCAGGCGGGGACATGCAGGTGCGGGGAGGGGTCCCGCAGGAGTCGCTTCTCCTCTGCAGTGGCCATCGCCCGCTGACTACCTGCCCCGGAGCCGGCCCGCCCACCCAGCCTTTAGCTTTGGAGGCCACTGCCCGGCCCCTAAGACACCTGAGGCCCACTACCGCCTGGGGCAGCTGCTGGCCAGGGGTGTGGGGCCCCAGACACCGCCCTCCTCCGAGGCCCGGGGGGACAAACGGCCGGGCCCCAACGCCTACAACATCGTCCCCGGGAGCCGGCTGCGCAGCCCACACCCGCCCGCCTTCTCCATGGGCCAGTCGCCCGCCTCTGCCTCCTGGATCCGCTCCCGTGAGGAGGCCTGGGCGGAGGGGCCGGGGGGCTGGCGTGGGGCCGGGGCTGGGTGTCCAGGGGCCACCCGCTCGAGACCCAGGCTCTGGTCTCCCCTGCAGCCCACACCCCAGGCCCCGCCGCCTACCATGTGGAGCACTGCTTTGACTCGCGCTTCCCCGCAGCGCCGGGGGTGCTCATCCAGGGCGTTCGGAGGCCCAAGCGCCACGACACGGGCCCCTTCTGTGCCATCTAGACCCGCGCGGCCGGGCCAGGCTTGGAGGCCGCCGCCCTGGAACCCGGGCCCTGCTGGCCTCCGGGCCTGGGAGGGGAGCCTCTGGCCACAGACCCACTGTGGGCCAGGACCAGCAGGGCCCGCTGGCAGCACCCGCCCAGGCCTTTGCTACCCAGAAATACAGTCGCTGCCTCTGAGCATCCTGCGGCATGGCGTGCAGCCCTGTCACCCTGGCCTCCTGGCAGCCCCTTGGGTGCTCTCTTCTCTCAGAGGGTGGCAGCTGGGGCTTCCTGGCCAGGGCCAGGGCGAGGCGGATACCCTGTGGCCATCAGGACACCCCGACCTCACAGAGACCCCCCCCAGGGCCAGTCCTGCAGCCAGTCCACCAGAGGGTCAGACGGCTGAGCTGAGGGACTGACAGCTGGGTGGAGTGGGGCCAGATTGCCTGAGCTGCCATCTTGGGGTGCGGTCAGCCTGCCCAGGCACCAGGGAGGGCCCAGTGGACCCCACTTGCCCCCAGGCCTGGCCCAAAGACCCAAGCGGGGCTTGGCTGCCTGAGTCCCCGAACTTGCCCAGAGTCCACCCTTGGGGCCTTCCTGCGGACAGCTGCTGCTCATCACCATCGGCCTGCCCTCCCGCCCAGGGCTGGCCCCAGCTGTGTCCGCCAGGGCCCCTGTCCTCCAGTTCCTCCCCCCGCCTCCCCCCTGCCCTGGGCGGGCCCGAGCCACGCCTCCCCGAAGAGGCGCCGGGAGCTGCCCCCAGGGTGCGGCCGCGAGCCCCGCAGGAGCCCAGGCCCGGGGACTCGGGGCCGCAGCAGGGCGGCCACTGGCCGCCGGCCCGCACTGACCAGCTCCGTCGCGGGGCCCGCCCCGGCCCTGCGCGAGCGCGCCGAGGGGCGAGGGCGCTGCGGGCCCAGCCGGGCGCAGAGGAGGGCGGCGCCCACCCCCGCCGCCCGCGCCCGCCGGGGCGAGGTCCTCCGTGCGCCCCACGACCAGCGGGGCCCGGGGCGGGGCCTCTGGCGGGAGCTCGGGGCGGGGCCTCTGGCGGGAGCACGCACGGCCTGGGGCGGGGCCTCGGCGGGCGGGGCGGGGCCTCTGGCGGGAGCACGCACGGCCTGGGGCGGGGCCTCGGCGGGCGGGGCGGGGCCTCTGGCGGGAGCACGCACGGCCTGGGGCGGGGCCTCGGCGGGCGGGGCGGGGCCTCTGGCGGGAGCACGCACGGCCTGGGGCGGGGCCTCGCCTCCCTCTGGCGCCCGGAACCCCTGCGCGGCGGCGGCGCGGTTTCCCGGGGACGGCGGGCGGGCGGGCACCCGTGCGGGGCGGAAGTGCGCGCGGAAGTGGGCGGTGCGGGCCGAGCCGAGCCGAGCCGAGCCGGGCCGGGCCGCGCTGCGGGCGGGAGCTGGCCGAGCTGGAGGGCGCGGGGGAGCGGGGCTCGGGCGGGGCCCGGGGCCCGGGCGAGCGGCCTGCCGGGGGCCCTGCGGCGGCCGGGGCGGCGCCGGCGGAGCGCGGCGGCGATGGGGCGCCCGGCCGGGCGGGGGCCGCGGCCGCGGCCGTCTTCGCGGGGCTGCAGGACCTGGGCGTGGCCAACGGCGAGGACCTGAAGGAGACGCTGACCAACTGCACGGAGCCGCTCAAGGCCATCGAGCAGTTCCAGGTGCGGCGGCGCGGGCGGGCCGGGCCTGCCCGAGCGCCCCGCCGCCGCCGCCGCCGGGCCCCGGCCTCCCCGCGGGCCTCCCGCGCGGCCCTCGCTGACCCTCTGCCCCGCAGACGGAGAACGGCGTGCTGCTGCCCTCCCTGCAGTCGGCGCTGCCCTTCCTGGACCTGCACGGCACCCCGCGCCTGGAGTTCCACCAGTCCGTGTTCGACGAGCTGCGGGACAAGCTGCTGGAGCGCGTGTCCGCCATCGCCTCCGAGGGGAAGGCCGAGGAACGGTGGGTGGCGGCCGCGGCGCGCCCCGCCTGAGCCCGAGCGCCGGCCCCGGGCTGCGCGCCCCCGCGGCGGCGGCGCCGCGGCTCAGCCTGTCTGCGGTCGCTGCAGGTATAAGAAGCTGGAGGACCTTCTGGAGAAGAGCTTTTCGCTGGTCAAGATGCCGTCCCTGCAGCCGGTGGTGATGTGCGTCATGAAACACCTGCCCAAGGTCAGCCGCCTGCCAGTCCAGGGCGCGCTCAGCTGCGGGGAGGGCTGCGCCTGCCCCAGCCCCAGGGTCCGGCTCCCGGGCCAGCACCCGCAGGCTGCGGCTGGGTGCGAGCAGCCCTGGGGCCCCTGGGACAGAGCAGGGGGCCGGCTGGCAGGCAGGCAGGCTGGGGCTGGGCTGGACGAGGCCTCGCGACCCCTCCTGAGGGAGCCCTGGGCACCAGTCCCGCTCACCGGCCTGTGGCCCCGGCAGGTGCCGGAGAAGAAGCTGAAGCTGGTGATGGCTGACAAGGAGCTGTACCGGGCCTGTGCCGTGGAGGTGAAGCGGCAGATCTGGCAGGACAATCAGGCGCTCTTCGGGGACGAGGTGTCCCCGCTGCTGAAGCAGTACATCCTGGAGAAGGAGCGCGCGCTGTTCAGTTCCGAGCTGTCCGTTCTGCACAACTTCTTCAGTCCTTCCCCCAAGGCCCGGCGCCAGGGCGAGGTGAGCCCATGCAACCCAAAGGCCTGCGTGTCGCACTGGCTTTGCTGCCGCGCTGGCCTTCAGCAGCCTGGGGTGAGCGAGGCGAGACCTACAGTTCTTTCGGGGAAAGAGACAGCCTCTTCACCCCTCCCAGGGGCAGGTCCCTTGCTCTTTGACGTTGCCTCTGTAGAGCAGTGCCATGTGTGTGTGTGTCTGTGTGTGTGTGTGTGTGTTTGGGGGGGGCTCTTCTTTGTTGGTCTTGTCTTAGATTCCGCTTGGGGGTAACCGAGGCTGTTTTCAAGGGTTTTTGCTTAGCCCAGCCCCCGGCACAAAGGGAGGACGGGGCACAGCCACGGTGGAGGCAGCGATGGTAGCTGTGATGCTCTTCCCGACCCGCTGTGCCCGCCGGGGCCTGGGTGGCGATGTGCAGGCCGGGGCTACGGGCAGGGCGGGGCAGGGCCCCAGCAGCCTGGCCCCGAGCTGGCGCAGGGTTCCCTGGATACTTAACGCTGCGTGGCGCCCGCAGGTGGTGCAGAAGCTGACGCGCATGGTGGGCAAGAACGTGAAGCTGTACGACATGGTGCTGCAGTTCCTGCGCACGCTCTTCCTGCGCACACGCAACGTGCACTACTGCACCCTGCGGGCCGAGCTGCTCATGTCCCTGCACGACCTGGATGTGGGCGACATCTGCTCCGTGGACCCCTGCCACAAGGTGCTGCTGCCCGGCCGCCCAGCCCCTCCCCTGCGTGTGTGTGTGTGTGGGCAGGGCGGGGACACGCCGGCCGTGCAGCGTCCTGGGAGAGACGCAGTACCCACCCGGGCTGGGCCCGGAGCCCTTTGGGACGTTTGCCTCCCCAACACTGCTGGCCGTGGGGCATGGGCCCTCCTGTGGGTTGACTTTCGACCTGGTGCGAGCACCAAGTAGGGGGCAGGGGCGGGGGCGAGGCGCTGAGCCCTTCCTCGAAGCGCTGTCTCCGCTGCTGCAGTTCACTTGGTGCCTGGACGCCTGCATCCGGGAGCGGTTCGTGGACAGCAAGAGGGCCCGGGAGCTGCAGGGCTTCCTGGATGGAGTGAAGAAAGGGCAGGAGCAAGTCCTGGGGTGAGGCTTGGCCGTGCACCGCACCCCAGCCCCGCTTCCCCCACCAGCGCTGCCCCCTGGCCTGTGGCAAGCAGGTGTCCAGCCGTAGCGTGGGAGAGCTGCCCTGCCAGGCCTGCTGCCCTGGGAGAGCCAGGGCCGGTCTCGGGCCAGAGCCGGGGCCCTGTGCTGGGTAGTGGTGCCAGAGGGGGTGGGTGGAGGCCAACGCCGGCCCCACCGTAGCTCCCGCTGTCCAGGACGCTGGCTGGACCGATGGTCAGCCGGGCTGGGATACAATTTGTGTTTAAACCTTTTAACTCCTCGGGGTCTCTAGTTAAGTCGAGGGTGAATCCATGCGAGCCTTTTTGGCGGCAAAAAGTGGGTTGTCCTGGGGTGGAAGGATCTGGGGGGCTGGGAAACCCGCCTGCTCCATGCCAGGGTCTACCCTCCAGGGACCTGTCCATGATCCTGTGTGACCCCTTCGCCATCAACACCCTGTCGCTGAGCACGGTGCGGCACCTGCAGGAGCTGGTGGGCCAGGAGACGCTGCCCAGGGTGAGCGAGCTGCCCAGGGGCGGGGTGGGGGCATGCTGCCCAGGATGAGCATGCTGCCCCAGGGGTGTGCAGGCCGGAGGTGAGCGTGCTGACCCCTCCCCCGCAGGACAGCCCGGACCTGCTGCTGCTGCTCAGGCTGCTGGCCCTGGGCCAGGGGGCATGGGACATGATTGACAGCCAGGTCTTCAAGGAGCCCAAGATGGTATGGACCGGCCAGCCGCCTCAGGTCCCCAGAGGGCAGTGCGGCCTGAGTGCCACCAGGGCCCTGAGCTGGGTACCTGGCTGCCTGCTGACCTTCCTGGGGTGGGGGGGTGGCCCTCATGGGGCACACCTTTGTGGGTGTATAGAGCATCTGTGGACCTGTCTTAGATCAGGCGCTGGCCGGGGTCACTGGAGGGAGCGGGGCAGGAGGACAGAGGGCTGAGGACTAGGAAGTGGCAGTCTGGGGAGGCTGGAAGGACAGACCCTTCCCCGCTGTTGGGAGAGGTGGGGACATTGCTGGGCCCAGCATTGGGGCTTCCCTGGCCAGGAGGTGGAGCTCATCACCAGGTTCCTGCCCATGCTCATGTCCTTTGTGGTGGACGACCACACCTTCAACGTGGACCAGAAGCTTCCCGCTGAGGAGAAAGCCCCGGTCCTGTACCCCAGTGCGCTGCCAGAGAGCTTCACTAAGTAGGCAGGGCGGGCCTGGCGCAGCGGGGTGCCTGGCGGGGCGGGCACGGGGCGGGCGTGCTCTGACCCCGGGCGCAGGTTCCTGCAGGGGCAGCGCCTGGCCTGCGAGGTGGGCCTCTACTACGTGCTGCATATCACCAAGCAGAGAAACAAGAACGCGCTGCTGCGCCTGCTGCCCGGGCTCGGTGAGTGGCCACCCGCCCTTGCTGGCTGTGCTGGCGTCCGTGCATCTCCAGAAGGCTCCTTGGGCGCCCTGGCAGGGTGCAGGGGCGCAGCACTGGGGAGCCCCCCTGGCTGGACCCGACTTGCGCGTGGCCACGGGGAAGAGCGCCCTCCTGGGCCTCGTTGCAAGCTGGCTGGCCCCTCCCCCGAGCGCAGGGTCTAGACTGGGGCCTGCAGCAGCTCCCGGTGCAGAGGGACACGTGGGAGAGGGCGCTGGTGCAGTGGCCGTTCAGTCGCTGGGACTGGCCAGGCTGCCTCTGGGCCCCGCCCTGCCTCTGGGGCCGCCCAGCCGTCCTTCCTTGTACACATCGGTGCGGCTGCTGCCTGCCGTCAGTGGGCGCCGCGAGTCTTCCACAGTCCCCTGGGTGTCTGCGAGTTTGACGGCCCTGTTTGGGGGTGGAGGGTGGTCTCGGCTTCCCTGCGGGGCAGGCCTGGCCAGCTCCCTGGATGGCTCTTCACCCTGTGCCCTAATCCTGGTGTTTTCTCCCGGAGCCAGTTCGCTCCAAAGCTGGGCCCGCCCCTAGGATGGCACCTGCCCCACCCCACGGCCCCTCCCTATGCCCGCCTCCCCCGCTGGTGCTGGCTCCGGGGGCACCACAGTCTGTGGGTCCCGGGCAGAGGGCCGGCTGTGGGCAGGGTGTGGGCGGCAGGTGGCTGGGCTGACCCTCGCGGTGCCGCCGCAGTGGAGACCTTCGGCGATCTGGCCTTTGGTGACATTTTCCTGCACCTGCTCACGGGGAACCTGGCGCTGCTGGCTGACGAGTTTGCCCTGGAGGACTTCTGCAGCAGCCTGTTTGACAGCTTCCTCCTCACCGCCTGCCCCAGGTACCTGTCCTCTGGGGCGTCACGCGCGGGGCGGGGCGGCGGGGCCTGGCCTGGCTGCAGCTCTCGCTCTTGCAGGAAGGAGAGCGTCCAGCGCCACGCACTGAGGCTCCTCGTACACCTGCACCACCGGGTGGCCCCCGCCAAGCTGGAGGCCCTGCAGAAGGCGCTGGAGCCCACGGGTCAGGTGGGTGCCTGCGGCCGCATCCCGGCATGACTGTTGCTGACCCGCGCGCCCGGCTGAGTCGCTCCCACTGTGCTTCCCCCACAGAGTGGCGAGGCCGTGAAGGAGCTGTACTCCCAGCTGGGCGAGAAGCTGGAGCAGCTGGACCCCCGCAAAGCCAGCCCCGCCCCGGCCACCGAGCCCCCAGCCCTGGAGCTGCCCCTCCCTGCGGTGCCCGCCCCGCCGGCCATCTGAGGCCCTGCTTGCTGGACCCGGCCACCTCCTGAAGACCGCCAGACCCCCGACCCCTGTCTGCGGGTGGCTGCACCAGCTTGTCCGCCTCCCCACCGTCTCAGCCCGAAGCAACGAGCAGGGAGAGCCCCGTGTCCCCGGGGAGCGGCGGGGCAGCCGGGGAGACGCAGCCACAGGGACTCCGGTCGGCCCGCTGCCCCGGCAGGCTGCACTCAGCGAGCAGGGACCTCACCTCTGCCTCAGTTTACCCTCAGGCTTCCTGCTCCTGTGCTCACTGGACCGTGTGGATGAGCGAGGGGTTCGCGTGTAAATAAAAGACATTTTGGTAATGGCGGGCGAGCTGTTCTGTGTGGTGCCCGCCCGGACGCCCCGGGCCTGCTGCTCCCGCTGCCTCGGCTCTCCTGCCCCACCTGGCGGAGGCAGGGGCCGTGGTGGCCAGCGCGCCGCAGGCTCCAGCGCCAGCGGACCCTGCCTAGTGACGGGTGGCTGCCGGGCCACAGCAGGCAGCAGCTGGGACACTGCGGCCCCTGCGGCCAGCTCCCACAGGGCCCCTTTGTGCCTGGGGCGAGCAGGTCCCTGAGGCCCCCAGGTGCTCGCTGAGAGCAGGCCCTGTGTCTGCCGCTGGCCCCCGCGAGGCCTCGGCGGGCCTGGGGCGTGGCAGAGGGTGGGGCCTGGGCATGCTCGGGGCAGGTGGCGGCCTCTGAGAGGCAGAGGGGCCGTGGGGGTCACCTGTTCCGGAGCTGGCGGGACAAGCCGTAGCCGCATGGACAGGAGCGCCCGTGTACCCCGGCCCACAAACACCACCTTCTGGCACGAAGGGCCCCCAGGCCCACGAGCCACATGTCCAGCAGTGGGCCCGCGTGGGCGAGGGAGGCCGAGCTGGGCAGTGGCCTGGCCGAGGCGTCTGGCACGTCGGACTGGCAGCAGGGAGCTGGGGCGGCTGCCTTGGGCACAGCAGTCCTGGGTGGGGCCGGCCTGGAGACAGTGGGTGCTGTCGGTGTCACGGCTGGTTTGGGGGTGGCACTGGCTGGCAAGCCCAGTCTTGGCTAAAGATGGGGGCCGGGAAGCGTCCAGCGCCCCGAAGCTCTCGTTCTTGACCATCCCTGCAGGGTGTGCAGCCTGGCCAGGGGGCTCCAGGCTGGGGAGGTGGGCAGGCAGAAGAGACTCCTCCGGAGGCACCGGGATCAGGGATGGGGCAAGAGCCTGTGGTGGGAGGGGGTGCCCGGCTGGGCAGAGGCCCTGGTTGGTCCCCAGGGCTCTGGCCTGACGCCCCCCCACCCCCACCCCGTCGCCAGCAGGCAGCCTGGGCCCTCTGCCCGCAGGGGCAGGCGCGGGCACCTTGCTGGTGGCCAGTGGGTGGCAGGCGGGGCTGCAGGGGCCTCGCGCCCCCCAGCCACCGGGGGCCTAGACCCAGCCAAGAGGACTGGAGGGGCGCAGGGCCCAGGTGGGGGCGCCGCCGGCCGGGCACCAGGGCCCACCAGCCAGGCGTCCCCCTGCGGGGCCTCTGGCCGTCCAGCCTAAGTCCCGCCCGCCCCAACGGGGCTCACTTCCTTTGCCCAGAAGCGGAAGCCTGCCCAGAGCTTCCTCTGCCCCGACGCGGGACGCAGGCTCGCCGCCCTCCAGGCCCAGGCCCAGCGGGGCCGCCTCCCCCGGAGCGGGCGCTTTCTGCTTCCCGGGCCGCGGGCCTCGAGTCCGGCCAGGGCGGGGGCGGCTGTCCCGGCTGGGGCCGGCGCGGCCCGCCTGACGCAGCTCGCAGGTAGGGGAGGCCGGGGCCGCGCCCCGCTCGCCGGCCGGCCCCGCCCAGGCCCTGCCTCCCGGCCGTCCCCTCCCCCAGGGTGTTCGCGGGGCGCGCGGTGGGCGGGCCGCCCCCTCTTGTGGGGTGGGAGGCTGGGAGCGCCGGGCGCGGCGCGGGTGCAGGGTCGGGGCGGTTCTCGGAAGCGCGGGTTCGGGCCGTGCCCCCCCCCCCCGCCAAGGGTTGGCAAGTGTGGGCGGCCGGGGCTTCCCGGCGCCCCGGGGCGCCGGCGGCCGCCCCCCTCCCCGCTGCAGCAGCAGAGCCCGGCGCGGCCTCCCCAGGAAGCGGAGCCGAGCCCGGCAGCTGCGCCCTCTCCGCCGGCCACTTCCTCGGGCCGCCGCCGTGGGGGGACGCGAGGGATTTGCATGGGGCCCGGGCCGCTTCCTGCCCGCGCGCCCGCAGCTCCGCCCCGGCGCGGCTCCCGGGGGGAAGCCCTCGGAGGAGGGCGGCCTCGGAGGCGCTGCCGCCGGCCGGTCGGAGACCCCCGCCTTCCCGTTGCAGGACGGACGCGCTGCATGCCGAGGGCGGCCCCGGCGCGATGGACCTCGGCCCGCGCAGCCTGGAGCCCGCGGCCGCCCGCGCCCCCGGCCCCAGCCTGATGGCGCCCGTGCGCGCCGTGGTCCGCCTGCGCCGCCGCGTGTGCCACCTGCGCAAGCGGCGCCTGCTGCTGCCCGGCGCGGGCCCGGACTCCGGCCTCGGGGCGCCCCGGCCTTGCTGCGGCTCCCGGACGCCCCGCGCCGACGCGGAGCAGCCGCAGTTCTTCACCTTCGACGGCGCGGCCGAGCCGTGCCCCCGGGCGCCGCGCAAGCGCCGGCGGCGCAGCCGGCTGGTGCTCTACCCCGAGACCGCGCGCAAGTGCCGGCCGCGCGCCGAGCGCCGCAGCCGGGCGCAGCGCTGCCTCCTGCTGCTGGTGGCCATCGTGGGCTTCCAGGTCCTCAACGCCATCGAGAACCTGGACGACAACGCGCAGCGCTACGACCTGGACGGGCTGGAGAAGGCGCTGCGGCGCGCGGTGTTCGGCCAGCCGGCGGCCGTGGCGCGCATCGCGGCGCTGCTGCGGGACTACCTGGCCACGCACGTGCACAGCCGCCCGCTGCTGCTGGCGCTGCACGGGCCCAGCGGCGTGGGCAAGAGCCACGTGGGCCGCCTGCTGGCCGGCCACTTCCGCGCGGTGCTGGCGGACGGCGCGCTGGTGCTGCAGTACCACGCGCGCCACCACTGCGCCCCGGGGCGCGCCGTGCGCTCCTGCCGCGAGGAGCTGGGGCGGCGCGTGGCCGCGGTGGTGGCGCGCGCCGAGGCGGAGGAGAAGACGCCGCTCGTGGTGCTGGACGAGGTGGAGCTGATGCCGCCGGAGCTGCTGGACGAGGTGCGGGGCTTCCTGCAGCCGCAGCGGCCGCACCCCTTCCGCAACGCCATCTACGTGCTGCTCAGCGGCGCGGGCGGCGGCGAGGTCACGCGCTTCGCGCTGCAGAACGCGGCGCGGGCCAAGCTGCCGCGCGGGGACGGGCCGCGGCCCGAGGAGGAGCTGCGCGCCAGCCTGCGCGGGCTGCTGGTCCGCGAGCACCCGCTGTGGCAGGCCGCGGCCATCGTGCCCCTCCTGCCGCTGGACAAGGCGCACGTGGTCAGCTGCTTCCGGGAGGAGATGGCCGCGGAGGGCTTCTTCCCCGAGCAGCGCGAGGCCGAGCTCCTGGCCGCGCAGCTCAGCTACTACAGGGTGGGCGGCCGCGAGTTCGCGGTCACGGGCTGCAAGCAGGTGGTGGCGCGGGTGAACCTCCTGTAGCCGGGCCGCGCGGACGGCGGCGGCGGGAGGGGCCCTGGGAGCGGGCCCGCCCGTGAGGCCCCTAATAAACGTGTCTGTGGCAGTCGGGCTGCTCGCGCTTCCAACTCCGCACCCCTCGGGCCGGTGCCCCCCCCGTGCCCCCCACCCCGTGCCCAGCGCAGGCGCCCAGGAGGCGGGCAGTCGGGCCCACGGGGCGGCCGACAGGACCGACGCCTCCGCCCGCTCCCTGCCGCGGGGGCCCTGGACGCGGCTCGGCCCTGCCGCGCTCTGGCCTCGGGGCTCCCCAGGGCCGTGGGGCGGGGCCTCCTCCCGCGACCTGGCCGGTGCGGCCCCGGGGCGCGTAGGGCGAGGGGGGCAGCCAGGGGCCCGGGTGCCCCGCCCCGCCCCGCCCGCTGCAGGCCCCCGGAGGAGGCCCTGGCCTCGGGCGGGCAGCAGCCGGGCCGCCCCTCGCGGCGTCGGCGTTTCCGGAGCGCGCGGCGGGGCGGCGCCGTCTGCGCCCGCCTCGGGGCCGCCCCCTGGCGGCCGCGCGCCCCGGGCTCGCCCGGCCGGGCCCGAGCTCCTGCCCCGGGCGCCCCGAGGCTCCCGCCGGCGCGGGGCGGCCGCGTGCGGCGGGCGAGGGTGCCGGCCCGACGCTGTGCCCGCGCGCCCCGGCCTGGCCCAGCTCCTGCCCTGGGCGTCCCGGCCCCCCAGGCCCCCCAGAACCCCCAGGCCCCCCAGGCCGCGGCGGGCTGGCACGTCTGTGAGGGGCGCGGCTCGGGCCGCCGGCTGGGGAGGTCGGCGCGGGGCCTGCCGGACAGGCCGGCTTCCTCCGGGCTGGAGGGCGCTCCTGGGGACCCCTGCCCTGGGGGCGCTCCCTGCCCGGTGACGGGAAGGACCCCCGCGACCTGCCAGAAGGGGCTCGGGGCCGGCCCAGCGCCCGCAGAGGGCGCCCCCCGGGGCGAGGCGGCCCCGCGTGGGCCTCGGCGGGTCGCGACCTTCCCTCCCGGCGCCGCTGTCCCGAGCCCCCGGCCCCGCGCGGCCTCCTGCCCTCGGGGGCCGCGGTCTCAGGCGGCGCTGGCTCGCGCGCGAGGGCTGGGGGCCCCACTTGGGGCGCGCGGCGGGGCGCGGCGTGGGGCCCTGACTGCCCGGCACGCGCCTTGGGGGGGTGGCCAGTGTCCCTCCGGGAGGCCAGACGCAGTGGTCTCCAGGGCTCCTTCTTCTCTTGCCTAAGAGCGGGCGGTCCCGGGTGCCCGCCTCCCTGGCCATTCCTTTCAGATCTGCCTGGACACTGTCTAGGGGTCGTAAAATCGACTTCTTTTTATTTTATTTTTTAAAGATTTATTTATGCAGCCAAGAGCTGGGGTGCAGCCAGAGGTGCGGGGGCGAGAGGGCTCCCCAGAGACAGAGCGGGGAGCAGAACAGGCGGATCCACCGAGGCACACTGCTGAGGGGGCAGCCGGGAGACAGGAGGGTCTGCTGCGCCCCGGGGCCACTCCCTGGCTGGGGGTCGCACTCGTGCTGCAGAGGCTGCGGACAGCCCGACAGTGCTGTGCTTCACCCCTGAACCCCCAGGGAGGCCCCTTGTCAGTTACCTTTGAACTCCACTCTTGGGGCAGGTTCTTCCAAACCTTCTTTAGAAAAAACTGTTGTTTTCAGTCTTGGGAGTGGCAGTGCCAGGCTCCCTCTTGCAGGCACAGAGGTGTCTGCAGACAAGGGAGCGCGGCCGGCGCTGCGGGGTGGGGGGGGCGGGGTGGGGGGGGTGGGCACTGCCTCGGCCCTGCAGGCGCGGCCGCCCCACCCTAGTGGCCAGCGGGTGAGCCTAGCTCCTCACAGCCAGATCCCTGACTTGAAGAGGAACCGTGACCGGCCCTGGGCCTCCCGGGGAGCTGTGGCGCCCAGCCTGGTGGCCAGGGCTGCCCCGCAGCCAGGCCAAGGGCCGAGGAGCACGGACAGCCCGGGCTGGGGCCCGCCCCTGCCGGAGCGTGGCTGTGAGGGGCCGGTCTGCGCCGGCTGCTCCTGTGCTCTCGACACCAGGCTTTGATTTGCTTTGGGTGGAAGGGAGGAGGCTGGCGCTGTGAGAAGCTGCCCGGCTGTTCCCAGCAGCGCCCAGGGGAGGAGCAGCAGCCAGCAGAGCACTGCCCAGCAGCACCGCCCCCAAGTGTCTCCCTCGCGAGCACAGTCCTTCAGAAGCACTAACCTATGGGAGCACCACCCAAAGGAGCTCTGTCCAGCAGGAGCACCATCCCTCAGGAGCACAGTCCTTCAGAAACACTGTCCAGAGGCGCAACAACCTGCTGGAGCATCATCTAGCAGGAGCACCACCCAGCAGGAGCACCATCTAGCAGGAGTGCTTCCCAGCAGGAGGACCGCCCTGCAGGGGCCCCGCCCAGCAGGAGCACTGTCCAGCAGGAGCACCATCCCTCAGGAGCACAGTCCTTCAGAAACAGTGTCCAGAGGAGCAACAACCTGCTGGAGCATCACCCAGAAGAGCACTGTCCAGAGGAGCACCGCCCAGCAGGAGCACCGCCCAGCAGGGGCCCCGCCCAGCAGGAGCACCGCCCAGCAGGGGCCCCGCCCAGCAGGAGCCCCAACCTGCAGGCGCCCGGCCCTGTGCGCTCACCTGCAGGGCTCCTCCGCCTCCCGCCTCCCTCGGGACTCCTGGCGCGTCTGGCTGCAGCTGTGCCCGAGGCCCGGCTGGCCCGGTCTCCCCTTTTCTCCTGAGCGCGGGTCTTTACGTCCGCGTGTTCTTTTGCCCTTTCCAAAAAGGCCCCTGCAGCAGCCCGGGGGGGGATGTTCTGGCCGCAGACCCGCCGCGCTGCCGCCGGTTCGCGCGCGGGCCTGGGCTTCTGGACGGAGCGGGGCGCCCTCGGCGCGGCCTCGCAGCCCGTGCGCCCCGCTTTCACCGCGCGAGCTCCTGGCCTCGGCGCCCCGAGTCCCGCCCGCGAACCGGCCGGCGCGGGCCTCGCTCTCCGGGGCCGGGGCCGCCGCGGGCGCCCCCTGGCGGGCACTGCGCCCCGGCGCGCGGGTCCGCGGGTCCAGCGGGTCCAGCGGGTCCAGCGGGTCCAGCGCGGCGCGGGCCATGGGCCGCCGGGCCTCTTCAGCCGCCACTAGGTGAGGCGGGGCCGGCACAGAGCGCCCCCGAGCGGGCTGGGGGGGCGTCTTGCGGCAAAGTAACCTTGAGAATTCCACGCGCTGGGGCGGGGTGAGGGGCGTGGCCCCAGGAGCACCCCACGAACCATCCTGGAGTTGTGAGGAGCGGGGCCGGCCTGTCCCCGAGGGTCGCCCGCCGCTCGCGCCCCTGGCGCCCGGCCATGACCCGGCCAGCCGGAGAGGCGCGCTCGCGACTGCGGCCGAGGGGCGCCCGGCCGCGGGAGGCTCCCCGAGTCGCCCCGCGCCCCGCTGCAAGCCCGCCAGGCCCGCGCCAGGGCAGCGGGGCTCGGGCTGCAGACCCGCGGCGGGCGGCTGGGGCGGTGCCGCCCGGACCCCCGCCCCGGGCCGAGCGCAGTGTCCGCCGCGGCCGCAGGGCGGCGGCACCGCCCGCGCGTCTCCGACGGCTCCCCCCGCCCCCGCGCCCCCCGCGTCCAGCCGGGCCGGCTGCGGCCGCCCCTGCCCCACCCACCGCGGGCGCCGCCCGCCGCCCCTCGACCGAGGATTCCCGCAGGGCGGGCTCGCGAGGACCGCTGTCTCCCGCGCGGCGGCCTCGGGCCCAGGTGGGCCGCCGTCGGGGCCGCGCCTCCGTCGTGTCCGGCCGCTGACCGCTCCGCGCTCCCCCAGGCCTGCACCCGCAGCTCCGACCCCGCCTGCGCGGCGCGCTGCAGCGGGGGCGCCCCGGGGCCCGACGCGCTCGAGGCCGCGACCTCAGGAGGAGGTGACAGCTGGTCCCCACCCCACCCGGCGCGCTTCGGGGGCGCAGGCCCGACGGCCCCGCGACTGTCCACCGCCCAGGCCGGCCTTTGTGAGCCGCGGCCCCGGATCGCGCCCCGCCCCGCCCCCCGCGCGGGGCTCCCGCCCTCCCCCGCCGACAGGGCCCCCCAGCCGGCCCGGCCCGGCCCGCGCCCCCCGCCGCCCCCCGCCGCCGCCGCCCGCTCATTAGCATAGCAGCTGCTCGCCGAGCGGCCGCGGGAGGAGAGGGCAGAGGCCTCGGCGGTGAATGGGGCCGCGCCTTTGCCGCGGGCGAGAGAAGAAAGACCGACAGACGGACGCGCAGGACGGCGGCCGAGCGCCGAGCAGGGGGGCGCGCCGGGAGGGGCCGCGCCGGCCGCGGGGAGCCCGCGCTTCCCAGACCGTCCGGGCGCCCCCGAGGCCGGCCGCCTCTCTCGCTGGCCTGGCGCAGGCTTTGTCCCCCAGCTGGCCCCGGGCAGGCCTCTTGCCGTGGCCCCAGGCCGTGGACGCCCACCCCTCCGCCGTGGCCTCCGGCGTCTGGCCCCTGCGCAGACGGAGCTGTGCGGCCTCTGGGGGACAGTCCAGGGCGGCCCTTCCCCTGCCCTTCTCCCCCAGGTCTTCCTGGCAGGCAGAGGCCTCAGATCCTGTCCGCGTCGGCTCTGTGCCGGCTCCCACGCTGCTGGCTTTGACGCCGCTTTCTGGCTGGCCATTTCCCTGGCTTCCCGGTCTCTCTGGCATCCGCTCCAGCAGCCAGTGCTTCCTGCGTCTGTCCACGGCCGGGGTCAGATCAGACAGGCAGTTGGACAGGAGCCGGGCCTGCCTCTGCTGATGTGGTCTGTCTCCTTCACCCTGGAGGCCACCCTGGGGTCCCCAGGGGCCGGGGCCCTGCAGGACCGAGCCCCTGTCCTGCAGACGAGAGGCCCGGCAGGGGCTGAGCCTCCTTTCTCCCTGGCCACAGGGGCCTGAAAAGCTGTTTCCAGCAGGGGCCTCCCCTGGATGGTGATGAGGATTCCCGGGGAAAACACTAGCCAGCCCATTGGCTGGGCAGCCGCTCCCTAAGCAGAGTTCCCAGCGGGGCACTGGCCCCTGCTTGGAGGGCTGTGGTTCCTTCTCTCTGCCCTCAGGGGTGTGCCCTGGCCGGCCAGGCAGGGTGGGGGCTCCCTGCACCACAGGACAGCCTCTGGGAGAAAACCGCCCCCGGGGCAGCTCCTCAGAGATGGCCAGAAGAGAGGACGCAGGGGCCCATGGGGCGCAGGCCTGAGGGCAGCTGTTGGGGGCTGCACTCCGCCCCGCAGGCCCATGCCAGGCTCCCTGCTTCTAGGGGGTGGCCCAGGCATGTCTTCTCCGGGGTCCCCTGGATTCAAGGTCCTGTAGCAAGGCTCCCTCTCCCGGCTGGGCACCCCTAGCACCCCAGCCTCCAGAGCACTGGTGGACACTGGCACTGAGCCCCTGTGTGGGATAGTCCACTCACCTCTGCCGGTGTCGGAGGACAGAGCGGGCCCGCCTGCCGCCTGGTGCTGGGAGACAGGAGACATCTGTTGAGAACTACCCCAGAGATCCTCAAGGTGGGAGGACATGCGAAGGCCAGCACCTGGGGCCCAGCTGGGGAGAGCCCCCGGCTGTGCCTGCAGGTCAGGGTGCCTGTGCCCACCCTCCAACCCGCGGTCCACAGGCCCTTGGGCCACTGTGGAGGGTCTGGACGCATCTGAGAACAAGCTGTTACCTGTAACTGGAAGTTACGCTTCGTTACACCTGCTGCTGTCCACTTCAGGCCACACGGCTGCCGGGCTGCCCCCTGCGGGGCCCCGGCCCTTCCAGGGAGAGTGGTCTTTCCTAGTCGCCCCGGCTGGGGTCTGCAGCCCTGGAAGCTCAGGACCCCTCGGCAAGTGTGGAGTCCGTGTCCTCTGGGCCTTGCCGGCCAGGGTGGAGAAGGGGCACGGTCCTCCTCAGGAGTGACTATAATGCCCGGGACTTGAAAGTGGCCCAGCCTGAAGCCCCAAGGGTGGGGGCGGCCAGAAGGGCCTGGAGGGCTGCTGCAGCCCCTGGGCCAGGAGCTCCCAGGGCTGGGCAGTGATGGGCTTCAGGGGAATGGGCCGTGGGCCTGGGGTGGCCGGCTGCCGCACCTCCTGCCCTGGCCATGCCGCCCCAGCAGGCTGGGAGCCAGTGGCCCGGGCTCTGTGGTCTTGGGGTGCAAGCAGCCCCCGGGCAGCGCGCCCAGCGGCCCTCCCCGGTGCCAAGCCCGGGAAGAACCAACACATGTTTTTAATATAAAAAGATCAATGAAAAATTTATTTATAAACTTTCCGCGCTACAAGTCTAGCTCGTACACTGGGGAGGCTGCGGATTTATCCAGTTAGGGCGGCCGTCGGGACCCACACGCAGCTCCCAGATAAGCCTAGAAAGTCTTACCATTAATTAACATAATTAAGCAGGTATTTGCATCTGGGAGAGCGCGGAGGGGCGCCCCCCAGCCCGCGGGGCCCGCGCCGGCCGCCCCCCCCCCCCGCGCCGCGCCCGGCCGCGCGCAAAGGGCCCCGCCCCCCTGCGTCCTCGAGTCTCCCCATTTCCGCGCGCGGGGTCAGCAGCACTTTACCCGGGGGAGCCTCATTTAAATTTGAATAATTCTGCTCCCTTTTATTCCCGGGATCAAAACAGCCCGGGCCGCGGGCTGCGCCGAGCAGGGGCGCCGCGGAGGCCGGGAAGGCGCCTCCCGGGCCGCAGGGGAGGCCGAGCGCCGCCGCGGCCCCCCCCCCGCCGGACGCTGGGGCTCGCCGGGGCGCCCCGACGCGCCCGGGGCTGGGCCGGGCCGGGCCGGGCCGGGCCGGCCGCCCAGCCCCTGCCTCGGCGCCGGAGATTCACAGTCTCATCGGTATTTTATAAAAATATAAATATGGGTTCACTGTTGCCCTCACGACGCGGGACGCGCCCTCTACACTGGGTCTATCACCCAGACCCGAAAAACACAGCTGGGCCGGGCCGGGCCGGGCCGGCAGGAGGCTGACGGTTCACAGTGTCATAAATGTTATGACACTGAATCGTGGCAAGTCCATTTGCTTTTTAACAAAAGTGTGCAACCGGCGGCTAGCTAGGAGAGAATCCGCTGGAAAGGGTGGACGCGCCCCGCCAGCCCCGGCACACACCCCCCGACTCTGCGGAGCCCGCGGCGGGGGGCGGGGGCGGCGGGGCCGGGGCGGGCGGGCCGGGCGCCGCTTCAGCGCAGCCGAGGGTCGGCGGCTCGAGTGGTCAGTGTCCGGGCGCGGCCGGCCTCCCTCCGCGGGCGCGGGGGCCGCCGCGGCGCTTCCCACGCAGCTCCAGGCGCACGGGCGCCCCCGAGGCGCGCGCGGCAGCCAGTCCCGGCGCCGACGGCGGCGTCTCCGGCCGGGGCGCGGGCGCGGGCGGCGGGGCCGGGCCGCGGCGGGCGCCCGGGGCGGGGGATCCGGTGTCCCGGGTTCCGACCGTCGGCGGCGAGACTCGGGTTTCAAAGCGCCGGGCCGCGCCCCGCCCCACCCGCGAGGCGGCGGGCGGGGCCGTGGGAAGCGCCGCGGCCGGCCCCGGGCGGCGGGCGCGGGGGGCGCGGGGGGCGCGGGGGGCGCGCGCCGAGGTAGTTGGCGGGAAGGGCAGCAGAGACGACGCTCGCGGGGTCCGGCCGCTCCGGCCCGGCGGGCATCACCGGCCGCTGCCCGCGTACTTGGCCTTGGTGATGAGATAGAGCACGATGTCCTGGTGGCCCCCGAACGCGGCGATGTGCAGCGCGCTCCAGCCGTCGCGGTTGGCCAGGCGGATGTCCGCGCCGAACTTGACCAGCAGCTTCACGAGCTCCAGGTTGCCGTCGATGACCGACTGGTGCAGCGCGGTCTGGCCCTCGGGCCCGAAGGAGTTGACGTTGAACTCGCAGCTGCTCATGTTCTGCAGCAGCGACTGCAGCTCCTGCGTGTTGCCCCTGCGCACGGCCTCCTGGAAGATGCGCTGCGTCTGCGGCGCGGAGCAGGTGGACAGCTCGGCCTGGCTCATGCTGCCGCCGGGCGCGGGCCCCGGGCCCCGCCGGGGCTCAGCGCGGGCGGCGGCTGCGGCGCGGGCCCCCGGTCGCCGCGGGGCGCGCCTGGGCGCATGGAGGGCGCGGCGCCCCCGGGCCCCGCACGCCGCCCCTGGGCGCTCCGGGCGCTCGGGGCCGGGGGCCGCCGCCACGGGGCCCCCGCCGCATCCAGCCGCGCCGGGGCGGGCGGGCGGGCGGGCGGGCGGGCGCTGCGCTGGCGGGGCCGGGCGGGGACGGCGGCGCGCGCTCCCGGTGCGGCTGCGGCTGCGGCTCCACGCGCCTCCCCACGCGCCCTGCTCGGCCGGCCCGCCGCGCCGGCGGCTTTCAGCGCCTTTATAGTTGCATGACAATGGCGGGGCCGTGACGCGCGCGCCCGCCGCCCGGCGATTGGGCGGCGCCCGCGTGGGGGCGGGGCGGGGGCGGGGCCGGCGGCCGCGCGGGGCGGGGCGGGGCGGGGCGGGGCGGGGCGGGGCGGGGGCCCGCGGGCGTCCTGGCTCTGCGCGCCCCCGCGGACCCCGCGCCCTCCGCGTCCCCGCCGCCGCCCGGGCCTCGCGAGCTCCGCGCGCCCCCCGCCCCCGCGTCTCCCCCCGCGGCCCCCCGCGGCCCCCCGCGGCCCCCCGCGGCCCCCCGCGGCCCCCCGCGGCCCCGCCGCCGCCCCTCTGCGCCCCCCGCGCCGGCGCGGCGAGACACCTGCCAGCCGGCCCGGGCAGCCCGCGCGGGGGACGCGCCGACACCCGACACTCGGGGCGCGGGCCGCCCTGTGCGCCCCGCCCGACGCAGGAGGACCGCCCCGCTCTGCGCCCCGCGGGCGGGGCGTCGGCCCGGGAGCCGCCGGACCCCAGGGCGGGCGGCGTCCTGGCCAGGTGAGGGCCGCGGGCGGCGCTGCCCGAGGGGGGCGGGTGACTCACCGCCGGCCCCGAGGCCGCCCCGGGTCAGGCTGTCACGCTGGGCCGGGCCGGGCCGGAGGAGGGGCTCGCGGGGCAGCGGGGCCGGCGGGGACCTGCCCCCTCGTGCCGGGAGCCGGCGGGAGGCCCGGCGGCCCTGGCCGGCTGGGGGCCACCCCCGCGGCCTCTCTGGGCAGCGTCTGCACTGGCCCCGCAGGCCCAGCCGCGGCCCCCTCAGGGCGCCCCACCCTGCTGCATGCCCCGCGGCCATCGGCCCTGAGCAGGAAGGCTGGGGAGGTCGCCCGGGGGCTGCCTGCCACTGGCCCGCTGCCCTCCTGCTGCCCCCGTGGCCGCGGGGGCCCCCTGGTGGCCGGGCCTGGATGGCCTCTTGAGCAGCGCCGGGCTCTGCTCTCCTTGCCGCGGGGTCTGGCCGCTGTCAGGCCTCCCGCCCCCCTCGCCCCGGCACCGCAGGTGGGTGGCACTGAGTCCAGGCCCTGAGTGCCGTGGGGACCTGGGGGGTGGCAGCCTCGACAGAGGGGTGTCCCCCCGGCCCTGTGGGGGTTGGGGCGGCTGCTGCTGGGCTGTGGTCACCTGAGGGTGGGGCTCCAGGCTCTGCTGGGCCCCGTCCCTCTACCCAAGCTCACCTCAGCCCGGGGCCCTCCCAGCAGGCAGCATGTGGCCCCGAGCAGGCCACGCGCTGCTGGGGCACCGGCTGCCGGCCACCGGGCCCTGGCCAGGGGCTGCATGGAGAGGGCGCTCTGAGGATGGGGCTGATGCGTCCCCCTCATCGCCTGTGTCTTCCTGCCCCTGCTGGGTGGGGGGACGGAGGGCCGGGTCCCCCTGGGCCAGCCCCAGCCCGGGGCCCAGGCCCCTGAACCGCGGGAGGCCATCTGGGGCCCCGCTGGGCCTGGAGCGGAGCCTGGGAGCGCAGTCCCATTGACACCGCAGCGGGCGGCCGGCTGGGGACAAAGGAGCCTGTGAGTCCAGTGTGGGAACGGCGGCCGCCACCACGGCCGTGAAATCGGCGCCCCGACAGGAGCAGAGTGGCCGCGGTGGCCGCAGGAGCGGGCCGAGGACGCCAGCACCGCCCGGGGCCAGGGTGCGGGTCAGACGGGGCCAGTGGCCAAACTGCCGTGCGGGCACTGTCCGGGCGCCCCGGCCCCTCCGCCCCGGCCAGGTGGTCGCTCTGCGCTGGCCGTGCTAGCGCGCACGGTGCCCCAGGCTGGCCACGGTGAGGGCCGCACGGGAGGGGTCAGCTCCCCGCGAGCACTTCCTAAACATTTGCTGAAGGACATGCCCAAAAGGTGGACATATGTTCCCAGGCCGCGGGGGAGGGGCGGGCCTGCGGGGGGCCCTGTCTGCGGGGCCACAGCTGGCTCCCTGGGTGCTGCCTCCCGTTTGCTGGCTCTGAAGGAGAGGGCCCTCCTCAGGGGCAGGCTGGATCCCGAGTCCCAGGCGGGCCCTGTCTGTCTCCCTGACGCTGGGCGCTCGATGGCCCCCAGAAGGCTGCGGCCGAGGCCAGAGCGGGAGAGGGCCCTTGGGCCCTGCCTTTGGTCCCTGGGAGGCTCAGCAGTGCGGGGAGGCAGCTTGGGGGGCATCCCGGTACTGGACGGCACAGGCCTGGTGGGGTGGCCGGGGGCCACCAGCGTGCTGGCCGGAGCTGGGAGGCCCACGGCCACCTTAAAGGCTCCAGGCAGGGCGGGCGGGCAGCGGGCAGTGGGGGCGGGGCTTCCAGCTAATTCATTAAAATGTGTCGGGGAGCGTGGGAAAGAGGAGAGCGTTTCTTCCCAGCAGCCCAGACACCTGGTAGAGGGGCCGAGCGGATAGAGATCAAATAACAAACACTCCGCCGGGGCAGAGCGGAGGAAGGACGCCTCGGGCAGGAACTGCCGCAGACGGTCCTGCCCACCAGCCCTGGCCCGCTGGGCCGGGCCCCGGGGCCACAGCCCCAGTGGCTGGCGTCTGACCCCGCAGGAGGGGCCGGTCCCCGGGGCAGAGCGTCCCCGCAGGGTGGGGGCCTGGGTGGAGGTGCCTCGGAGCCAGGGTGGGCTAGCTGCATAGCCATGTGCGCCGGGGGCCCCAGAGGGACACTGTGGGCAGCAGAGGGGAGGGGGGTGGGCTGTGAGGACCACACGGAGAGCAGGTCCCTCCGGCCGCCCCCTTGCGGAGGCTGTGTGGGGCGGAAGAGCGTGGCGGCGTGGGCCGACCTGGCTGCAGGCACAGGAAGGACAAGTGGGCCCGGCCTCTCTTCTGGCCTCTACTCTCCAGGGCCAGTGGCCACACCAGGCCCGGCAGGCGCGGAGCCCAGGATGCAGCTGGGCTGGGCAGCGGGTCCTGCCTCTGACCGCTTCCTCTTGGCCCAACAGGTGAGGGGAGTGGCTTGGCCAGCCCTCCCCCCCTGGACAGGATGGGGCTTGCTCCCCGGCCTGCCCTGCACCTGACCAGCTGCACCTGAGGGCCTGAGGCAGACTCATCCTGGGTCACCGTGTCTCTCCCCGTCTCTGCTTTGGAGAGGACTAGGCCAGTGCCGGCCCGTGGGGAAGGGAAAAGACGGGGGGGGGGGGGGCTCAGGGACAGTGGTCAGCCCTGCTGGGGTTGGGAGCCCCGGGCCCGGCCGAGTCCCTCCAGGTGTGGCGGAGCCGTGCCCACCGGTGCCATCCACCTCGTCCTGCAGGCAGTAGCGCTGCCCCGCCCCCACCGCGCGCCCAGGCCCGCTGGGCTCCTCGGCCAGATCAGCCTGGTTTCCGCTCCAGGCAGGAAGCACAGGAAAGGGATGTGAGTGGGGGCGCATTCCTGGGGGGTGAGCCAGGAGGCAGGCGGGCGCGAGGTGCCGCCTGGGCCCAGGCCCACACTGGCAGGAGGCCTGGCCCGCGCCCCCCACCGGTGACCTCGGCTCTCCAGGCGTTTAGCAGTGGGCCGCTGAGCCTCAGTTTCCCCCCGGAGGGTGAGCAGGGCCTGTTTCCTGCAGGTGTGATTCCCCGCGGGGCATGACCTCCTCCCCGCCTCCCTGCAGGTGCCCACCCTGCTTACAGCAGCCCTGGGCCATTCACACCCCCTGAAGGAGGCGCCACAGGGGGTCCCAAGGAGGTGTGGGTGGGACCCTGGGCAGCTGGAGGGGGTGGGGAGGGTCCACTGCTCCCTGCCACACCTCCCCTGCACTCCAGCTGCCTGCGGGAACCCCACCTCCCCCGGTGTGCAGCGGACCCCCGAGGCAGGCGGAGAGCAAGCACAGACCAGGGCCGGGGACGGTCCATCCCCCAGGGGACCATGCAGGTGGGGCCACCCCCAGGCAGGGTGGGGGCTGGGGCTCTTCCCCACAGTCCCCGCCCGCAGCCTGGGGCCTCCCCCTGGTCTCAGCCCCCTTGGGCTGTGCCCCGCCGCCAGGCAGCACCCGCAGCTCTCCTGGGGCGGGGCCGGGCCCGAGGACTCGCTGCGCTCCTCGTGGGCGGTCAGGGCCCACCTGGCTCCCGGCAGCCGCTCCTGGGTGGCCCCGTGCTGCCAGCCAAGGGGGCAGGGCTCCCAGGGAGGGGGCGCCGCCTCCCCCCGCGCAGGCCCAGCCGGGAGGGGAGCACCCCCGGAGTCTCAGGCCGGTTGGCCTCCCATGGGCGCTCACGACTGGGCACACTGGGGCCCTGGGACCTCGTTCTGGGCGGCAGCGGCCGGGGCACTCGGGCCTGAGAACCGGCGGGCGGGGGGTGGCCGGGCGCCCAGCTGGGCGATGGGCTGATAAGGCCGCTGCCAAGGAGCTTTCACAACCGCGCGGTGGGTGGGGCGGGCCTCGCGGGCCCTGCAGCACTGGGGCAGCCGCGGGCGGGTGGCCTCGTGGGCTGCGAGGTGGACATTTCTCTGCAGATGGCTCCGGAGGAAGGGCTGCCGGGGCTGAGTGGAGGAGCCCCCCCACCGCCGCCACCTCGGGGCCGGGAGGCCGTGGCCTCCAGCCGGCCGCCTGCCTCACCCAGTTGTCCTGGAGTCCAGGGCGCTGCCCGCCCCAGGGGCTCCAGCGTCGAGGCCACACTGGGGGAGCTGGGAGCTGCCCGGCTGGACACCTGCTGGGGCGCCTGCGGCCCCAAGCCCCGGCGGGAGGCGGGAAGGACAGGAGCAGCTGGGTGGATGGTCCAGCCATGCAAATGGGGCCCAGGGGCACCTGGCTGGCCCCACAGGAGGGTCCCAGACAGCCCTGCCCTGCCTGGAGGAAGACTGGAGCGGCCCAGATCCTCCATGGCCCCCACTGGGGCAACGTCGGTGCCTCCGGGTGCCCACACCCGCCTCCTTCTGCTTTCACAAAGAGGGAAACTGAGGCTGGGTCCCTGGTAGGAGCCCCTGGTGGGTGGTGGATGACGGGGCTTGCCCTGCTGCCCGCACACCCTGGTGCATCTGGGTCCAGGTTGCTTGGCCGAGGCGTGGACACGGCTGCGGGCCTGTGCGTGAGCCGTGTGTGCCCTTGTGTGTGTCCGTGCGCCTGTATGCTTTGTGGGTGTGACGTGCCCACATGCACACACACGCGCCTCGTGCACACACGTGTGCTGTAAGCGCGTGCACACCACACTCAGGGCGGAGCCCCTGAAGCCAGGGCGTCCTCCAGCCCTGCCCTCTACTCTGGGCCTGCTCGGGGATCACGGAGACCATGGACACGTCCTTGCCCACAGACCGCAGGCCACGCGGCCCCCGGGAGCCCCCGTCTGCACCAACCCTGTGGGGGCCTGCATGGTCTCGAGGTGCTGGGAGCCTGGGCTGGCCTCCCTCACCCCACAGCCCTGGGGCGGAGCGGGGCCAGGGCCCCGACCGGTTAGCGCCCTCAGGCGGGACGTGGAGGCCCAGCCTCGGGTCAGGGTGCTCAGCCCCAGCGTTCCGCTGCTGGGACACGCGTTTCCCGGAGATGCCCAGCTCCTGGCCGGGCCCCACCGGGTGCCGAGAGGGGTCACCGCGAAGCCCCTGCTCAGGGACGCACCGTGGGCTGAGCTCTGTCCTGGAAGGAGGCGGCCCAGCCTGCCGGCACCGCCCCGCCCCACGTGGTGGTCACTGCCCTGCCCCAGGACTCCTGGCAGGACTCGGCCCTGGGGAGGCCGCAGTCACCGTCGGGGCCACGGGGGAGGGGAGCGGCCTGGCCAGGGCACAGGGGCCCTCCCCGGGGCGCTGCTGGGCCCAAGGCCCTGGATGACCAGCTGGGTGAGGGCAGGCTCCGGAGGCGACTCCCGGGTGTGCCCGGTCAGGGCCGCGCCTACCCTGCCCCTCACCCTCTCCCCACAGCCTTTCGCCACTGCCCCCTGCCCTGCCTGCGTCCTCCTTGCGGGGACTCACCTGCGCCCCCTGCTCCCCCACCGGGGAGACCCTGTGGCAGCCCTGGCCATCTCCCCCAGCCGGGCTGCGGGCCTGGCCTCTGGCCCCGAGGCCCCCGTGGGCCGGCCCCTGGCCGTGGGCCCGGGGTTTCCAGCGCGGGCTGCAGGGAGCCCCGGCCGCAGGTCAGGCCCCGGGTCACCCAGGGCTCCGGGGAAGAACCCAGCCTGGGTCTGGCCCCCGGCTGCGGCCCTGGCCTCCGGCCAGGAGGCCCCCCGGGCCGGGCCGCGGGGGTGGGGCCGCCGGCACACCTGGGCGGGGCGGCCAGCGCACGCTGAGTCACGGGGCAAGCTCCGCACGGCCTGGCCTGGCCCCACCCTCGGGAACTGCCGGCGCTGCTTTTCCCACGGTCTCGCCCCTGCGCCCTTGCTGCGCCCCGCGGGCCTGGGGTCCCTGCCCCCAGAGAGCCGGGCCTGTGCCGCTGGCCGCCCCTGCCCCTCGCTGGCTGCTGCCCCTCAGCTCCCGCCCGGGCTCTGCGGGGCCTCGCGGGCGTCTGTGCGCCCGCCCGGGCTCCCCCTGACGCGCGGGCCGGAGCCTCTGACCCCCGTTCCGCAGACGGGGGTGGGGGGGCTCCCGGGGGCTGCACGAGAGCTCCGTGCCCGGCGCTGTGGGCGCCCCAGCTGGGCGGGGTGTGTGTGTGTGTGTGTGTGTGTGCGCGCGCGCGTGCAGGTGGCGCCTGGGGGAGGAGGGAGGGAGGGTGGGGGGGGGTCCTGGACAGGGTCGGCAGGTGCGTCCCGGGGGTCCTGCAGGTCGCCGCCCTCCTGGCCCTCCAGGATCCCGGGCGGGGCACCCCACCCCAGCCCGCGGGCGGGAGGCCCAGGTGAGCAGGCAGGACGGCTGGGAAGGCCCCGGCTCCCCGGTCCCAGGGGCCGCCCCTCGCCAGTTCCCACGGCTCAGCCCGGGGCAGCGCTCGGCCCGCCCACCTGCGTGAGGCCTGACTCAGGGCTGCGGCGGCCTCGGGCGGGGCGGCCTCGGGGGTGCAGCAGGGCGCCCTGGAACTGCAGGGCCAGCGGACCCACCGTCAGGCAGGCCCCAACCGGGGGTGCCCCCCGGAGCCCCTCCAGAGCCCCAGCCGGGCTCCCCGGGTGAGGGAGGAAGGCACTGGGGCACCTGCCTGTTCCCTGACTGAGGCTGAGACTTGGGGGCCCCCACCCGGATCCTGCCCAGCCGGTGAGAAGGGCCCGCTGGGCCGGAGCGCTGGGCCTGCTCCCTGCTCCCTCCCAGGTCAGGGCGCCTGGGGCCACAGCACAGGACAGGGACGCCCCACGCCGCTGTCACTGACCCGGGGTGCCCGTTGGCCATCTGGTCCCCCCACGCCGGCTGCCCCAGGACAGAGGGTTCCCAGGCCTCCCACCAGCCCCGGCCCTCCTGAGCGGCCCAGCGGGGGGTGCTGGGGATAGGACACGGGGGCCTGGACCCGCCACCCCTGGAGAGGTGCACCTGGGTGGGCCGGGTGGACGTGCCTCGGGGTGCCGTGACTGTGAGCCCCACAGGCTGGCCAGGGGCGCCTGGCGGGGGGGCGGTGTCGCAGGCCCACGGCCTTCTCAGGAAGCCCCGAATCCGACGGCTGTGCACGTCTGTCCCGTAAGCCGCGTCTGTGGTGCCCGTGGGCGTGCAGTGCCCAGGCCCTGCGGTGGCCTCCTGGCCCGTGGCCTGTGCTCCCTCAGCCCCCCGCCCCCCGTGGGGCCAGGACATGTCTCCGCACAGAGTGGGCGGGGGTGGGGTGGCGCGGGGCGGGGGTCCTCGCGAGGGCTGTGCGCTCTGCCAGCTGGGCCGGCCGCTGGACGCGAGGGGCGGCGCAGTGCGCAGGGCACGCGGGGGCAGAGGCGAGCAGGGCCTGTGCTCGGGGTTGGAGACCCGGAGTCACCCCCTCTCCTGCAGCTGGGGAGGGGACAGGGAGTGGCCTTTGGGGCCTTCCTCTGGGGCGGGTCAGAGGGCACCTGGGCAGCCCGCTTGCCCAGAGTCACCTGGCCAGGCACGCGGAGGTCCCCTTTCGCTCGGGCCGCTCTGGCGCCCACCCGCCTGAGCCCGGGGCCGTGGCGGCTGCAGCCCCCTCCACTTGGGTCCTGGGCGCCGGCCCCTGCCCGACAGCCTCGGGGAGGGCTGGTCAGCCCCAGCCGCAGCCGGCCAGGGTGTGCGAGGGGTCAGGCTGAGACCCCGCTCCGGCTCAGGGGAGGTCCCTGGTGGCCAGGGGAGTGGGCCACAGGCCGGGCGGCGGCCCGGTGTCCGCTGCTGCCCTGGACCCTGACACCGGTGGGGGCGGGAGCCTGTCCCGAAGCTCGGGTTTCAGGGGAGCGCTTGCCTGAGCCCACCTGGGCGGGGCCTTTACTTGTTTGCTGACCTGGCCCGGGGCCTTTGGGAGGCAGGCAGGCAGCTGGACCGGCCAGTAGGGGGGCCGGACCGGCCCACTTGTGGGGGCCCCATGCGGGGGGAGGCCTGCTGGGACCCCTGCGCTCACCCGGGGAGCTCTCGCGGGGCTGGGCTCCCCCCTCGCGCGCACGCACCCCAGCGGACGCAGCCCCTGAGCCCCAGGCCCACCCAGCCGCTGGGCTCCAGGGCGCCCCGTCCGGGCTCCCGCTCCGGCGGCCTTTCCCAGACGGGGGAGGGGCGAGGGCCGTGAGAACACAGCGCTGGCGCGTGGGAAAGTGGGGGGAGGGCGCCGGAGGGCGGGGCGCGCCTGGGAACCCGCCGCGGCCTTTGAAAGGGCCGCTCAGGGCTCGGGCAGAGATTCAAAAGCAAACGGCCAGGCCCCGCCCGGGGGTCCCGCCCCAGCCCAGCGAGCCCTGGCCCCGGCCTGAGCCTCCCAGAGACCCCGGGGGGCTCGTCCGCCTCAGCCCCGAAGGTGGGGCGGGGACGGGATCGTGCCTGGCCAGAGGAGCCCGAGGGCGGCGCTTCCTGAGGGCGGCCTGGAGGACTTCCTGGAGGAAGCGGGCCATGGGGGCCTGGGGGTGCTGCAGCTCGGCTGCGGGGAGGGGAGAGCGGGTGGAGGGAGGAGGGGGGGGCAGGAGCAGGCACCCGCCCTTCCTCTTCCTGCCCACTCCTAGGCCCCTCAGGCCAGGCACCAGAGGGCCGCCCAGCGGCCGGGCTCCCAAAGTGGGGCCCATGTGCCTCTGCCTGCCTGCTCCCCGCCTTCGGGGAGGGGTGAGGCTGCCGAGCATACACTTCTTCATGGGCCTACTCTGCGGAGGCCCCTCCCTGCCCCCCACCCGCCTGCACTGCCCTCCTTGGCCTGCATGCAAGAGCCTCCCTCTTGGGGGGCTCTTGGGCGCACCCCAGCGTGCCTGGGCTTCAGTGCGGCCTCTGGAGGGCCGGGGGCGGTGAGCAGGGAAGGGGAGGGCTCCCACCCGCCATCTGACTCCACGCCGCGGGGGCAGGGGCAGCGCCCACTCCCGGGCCCACCCACCGGGCCCTGCCACGGAGCCTCTGTGCAGCCCAGCCGCAGCAGGACGTGGGCAGCAGGGCCCCGCCCAGGGCCTCCCTGCACCACTCCGCTGCTGCCCTCTGTGCCACTGGCCACCTCCTTTATCCCAGCCCCTCGCCTTCACCGCCCCACACCGTCCAGGCCTGCCCTAGCCTCCCCCATCCAGGCCTGAGAGGACACAGAGTGGGCAGGGGTCGGGCCTGCTGTCCTGATCCGGGCTCCACGGCCACCGCCCAGGACTGACCGCCGCCCAGCTCTAGAGTCCACTTCGCTTTCCGGGAGCGGCAGCCCCCGCCCCACGAGACACCAGCAGCGCCTGTGGCCCGTGCAGCCTGGCCAGGCCTTGCGGCAGAGCGCGGGGCCAGGGCCAGGGCCAGAGCCGCCTGCCTGGCTCCCCCGGAGCTGAGGCGGGGCCGGCCGGGCAGGGCCAGGCAGTGGCTGGAGGGCAGGCGTGTGCACCAGACGGAGACGCAGGCCTCGCAGCTTGAGCACTCGCTGGCAGAGGCGGCGGCAGGTGAGGGGCCCTGGCCCCTAGAACCTGCCCCCCACGACCCGGGGCCCCTCCTGCGGCATCGGGTGGGCGGGTCCCGGCCTGTGGCCAGCTTCTCCAGCGCCCACTAGGGGCATGGGAGTGGACTACGGATCCCCGCCCGTGGTGACGGGCGGGTGGGGCCGGCCGTGGCCAGCAGCGGCCGGTGTGGAGACCGGGCTGCTCCCCGGGGGCTGGCGCTGGCGTGTCTCCTCCAGGGGCTCCCGCGCTGCCCACGTGGTCCTCAGTGACCACTGGCCTGGAGGGTGATGCTAGGGCTGCACCCCAGCCTCTCTTACATCTGGCCATCAGCGGAGAGCAGAGGCCCCCGGCCCCCGGGGCCTCAGAGGCCTCCGACCAGGGGCCGGTCCCAAGCCTGTCCGGGCCAAGGGCTCCCGCGCTCCCACCCAGCGAGCTCTGCCCTTGCAAGCGAGCTGGGCACGCGCCACTCCCCACCCGAGAGTTGGTCCCGAGGCCCAGAGAGCATGGTGCTGCCCGCTGCGGGGCCCTGGGCACACCCCTCACATGGGCATGCAGCAGCGGGAGCCTGGCCCAGAGCGCCCCAAGGCCCGGTCCTGCCCAGCCTCCCTGCCCATGGCCCCGCGCCCCCCGCAGCGGTTGGAGGGTCGTGGCCTCCTGCCTGGGGCATCCGGGAACAGCTGCCCACGGCCAGGAGCACTAGCCCCTGCCCGAAGCGGTGGGGTCGGACGGGGTCCTGGGGTCCCCAGGACAGTGGGTCCAGGTCCTGAGTCCCCCAAGGGCCATCTGGCGGGGAGCCGGGCAGGCTCCGACTGAGATCCAGGGTCTTTCCAGAAGGTTGCTGGGAAGGGGAGGGCCGGAGGGGGGCGCCTCACAGGCGAGGCTGCCGCCCCAGAGCCTGCACCCTGGTCAGAGTCCCAAGGGTGGGCTACGCTGGACCCCGACCTCTGCTGGTTGAGGGAAGCGGCCCTCGAGGCCCCGACGCTGGCCGCTGCAGTGGCCCCTCCCACCGCCTTGGGAGCCAGCGGGCAGGGGTCTCCCCGCGAGGGCAGGGCGACGGCGGCCCCGCCCGCAGCCTTTGTGCCTGCGTGACCCCGGGGGCACAGAGTGTGGGAACGGGGCTGGGGGCCACGGCACACAAAGGCCGGGGAGGGGCGGGGTCAGCAGGCCTGAGCCCCTCCCGCCGCCTGTCTGGCCAGGGACAGCGCGGTCTCGGCCCGCGCCTGTGCGGGTGCCCCCCGGAGCCGTCCCCGCCCTGTCCCCGCTCCCGCACAGGGCCCCAGCCGGCCTCTGCCCGCGCCTCGCCGCCCCCCGCGGGGGCCTCTGTGCCAAGGCCAGGACGCCGCCGAGCCCCGTGGCGAGCCGTCCCCGCCGCGCTGTGGGCCCGGGGGACCAGAACAGACGCGCGTGGCCACGCTGCTTTGGGACTCAGTTTCCCCATCAAGCGCTTCCCGCGGACGGCGCTGGGAAGGTCCTCCTGCGGCCGCGCTGCAGGTCACGCCTGTGTCCAGGAGCCGCTGCCCTTGCCAGGCGCCGCCACGGTCCCCCTCACCGGCCTGCCCGCGCGCGGACGCCCCGGGAGGCCGGCCGGGCCCCAGCGGGCCACGGGGTCAGCTGTGGTGCAGGCGAGGCCCACCCGGGCTCCCTGGGAACCTCGCGTCCGGCGGGCTTTCCCTCCGGGAGCGACACCAAAATAGCAGAGGGAAGGACAAGAAGATGGAAACTCAGCTCGGTGGGGGGCCCTCTGGGGACCGGGGCCCAGAGCCAGCCCTGCCACAGGCCCCACAGGCCCCGCCGGCCAGCCCGGGGCACCGTCAGTGGGCCCAGCCCTCCCGCCCCCGGGACCTCGGGCCAGCGTGGCACAGGGCACCCCGCCGCCTGGCCTGGGCCGTCCTCGTGGGCATCCGGGCGGCCCCGGGGCTGCTCTGTCCCCTGGGCCCGGGAGGCTGCTGCGCCCCTGCCCCAAGGCCCGGCTCCCTGCGCCGTGCTGGGCGGGGCGGCTGGGGGCAGCTGCCGCGGGACCGGGCGCCTCCGCCTTGGCCGCCGCGGGCTCCGACCCTGTGCCGCTGGCCATTTGCGGACGTGCGCGGGGGCGGCGCGGGCAGGGCCCCAGGGCTCAGCCCCCACCGCCCAGCCCTCCCCCCGCCGGTGCCCGCAGCTGGGCGAGCCCCTCCCAGGCCGACCCGCCCTGCCCACTGCAGCCTCCCCATCACTCCCTGCGGACACGCTGCACCCCACGCACACGCCGGCCGCGTGGGCCCGAGGGGCTGTGGCCTTTCCTCCCAGCCCCCCACTTCCTGTTTCCTTACGAAAAGGCGGGAGCAGAGGCGCTGGGAGCTGCGGCGCCGGCGCCGGGGCTGACAGCACTTGTGGCCCAGAGCAGAGCAGAGGCCTGGCCCGGGCGCCCCCTCCTGTCCTCAGACCCTGCAGGGCCAGCCCCGGGGCGCTGGGCCACACGCGTGGTGCAGCAGCCCCTGGGCCAGCCGTGCCTGGGGGACCCTGGCGGGGACCGTGCTGGGCTCTGAGGGGCCCAGAACTTCCACCGAAAGGCTGGGCTGGGGGCGCCCAGGGAGCATCCCCCGCCCAACTCCAGAACGCTCTGGGGCAGCTGGCGCCCTGCAGCAGGCGTTCCGTGGGCTGCGGGACGAGCCGGAGCCTCTGCCAGCTGCACCGGGCGCCGGACGCGAGGGCAGCCCCGCCCCAGCCTGGCAGGTCTGCGCGGCGCTGTCCCCCAGGCCCTGGCAGGAGGCGCCCCGAGCCAGGCCCACAGGCCCGGCGGAGGCCCAGGCGCCGCGCGGGGCTCCTCGCTAGGTCCTCCCGCTGTCAGAGTGGACGCAGGGGCCAAGGACGTGCCCTCGGGAAGGGCCGCCAGCTCACGCAGCTTCCTGGGACCCCGGCGGAGGCTGCGGAGGCCGCCGGGAAGGTCCTCAGTCTCGCCGAGGCTGCTGGGCTGCTCCCTCGGCAGCCCCGCGGAGGCCGGGCAGGAGAAAGCAGGACAGGCAGTGGCTCTCCTCCAGCCCGCGGCCCTGCCCCTCGCCCAGGCTGACGATGCTGCAGACCCCGCGGCTGGGACGGGCACCCCCAAATGCCTGAGCACCGGGCCCGGAGCTGCCCGGAGACCTCCTGCCGAGAGGGGGGTACCTAGAACCCGCGGCCCGGCCACCTCCCCACCCAGGGCCCCCCCGCTGGGCCCGCGCGGGCTGGGCCGCAAACCCCGGGAGAGGAGGCTCCGGTGAGTCGGCGGGGCTCCCACCTGGGGCCCGGCAGCCCGGGCATCAGGATGGCCCTGCCCCCCAGCCTCTCTGCCCCCCGATTCCCGCAGCCCAGCCTGGCCCGCCCTCGTCTTACACATTTGCCCTCAGATCAGTGTGACATTTACATCGCCGCAAATGAAGGGACATTCGAAAGCAGCCCCCCGACACCCCAAGCAGAGGCAGCGAGTGGCGCGCCCGGGGATGCGGAAACGCAGACGGTGACGTGCCCGGGAGGCCAGGAGGGCCCGGCCCTGGCGGTCCTGCCGCTGCCACACCGGCCACCCGCTGTGGACGCTGCTGGGCCGTGTGGGGAGCACCCGGCGCCCCTGCCCGCTGGGCCACCCGCGCCGGAGCCCGCGAGGGCGCGTCTGGGGTTGGTGGAGGCGGCCACGCAGCCGGGAACGCCACTGCGCCGAGCTGTGCCCTCAAATACCAGTGAGGTTAGGAGTTTGACGTATGTTTTACTGCAAAAAGGAAAGGCAAACAGCGGCAGGTGATCGATCATTCGCAGAGACAACACGCGCCGTGCGGCGCCTGGGGCGCGGCCAGGCGGGCCAACGCGGGGGCAGCAGACCCGCTGTCAAGGGCCCGCTCTCGGCCGCGCGGGCACACGGCCCTCGCCCTGCCCCCAGCCGCGGCGCGCGCCGGCTCCACCGCACCGGGAGCGAAAGCCGCCCTCCCAGGCCCGCGGCTCGGCTCGTCGGGAGACAGTGGAGCGAGCCCGAGGGCGTCCATCTGCTGAGTGCGCGGGTGGGAGGTGGCCCGGGTGGGAGGTGGCCCGGGCGAGCCGCTGCGCAGAGGAGGCGAAAGCCGAGGGCCGTCCCCGGCCAGCCGTGCGGGGCCTCACGTCAGACAGAGGGACGCTCCAGGCCGCGAGGAAGAAAAACTGGGGAAACGCCGCAATCAAAACCCGCGGAAGGCGGTGAAGATGGCCGAGCCCGGCGGCCGCGGGTCCCCGGGCTGCAGAGGGCGGCCGCGGCGCCCGCCGGGGGATGGCCCAGGAAAGCAAGAGGAGGGAGCGGCAAAGCCCGGGAGTCAGCGAGGGAATCCCACAGCTCAACGGGAGACCCACAGCCCCGTCCCCGCTGTTCGGACAGGCCGGTCAGCCTGGCCCCGACCCGAGGCCTCTGCCGGGAGGTTGTCCCCGGCGCTGGGGCTCCCGCGAGGGTGTGGGCCCCAGGCCACCCGTCCAAGCACAGGGGCTGGCGGAAGCCAGACCTGGAGGGCGGCCCCCACACCGGCCCCCCACAGGGCTGGGCGCCCAGGGGTGCATCGGGTGCCTGGCGCTGATGGACAGGCCACGCCAGGGCCCGCCTGTGGGAGTTGGGCCCCGTGCCTGGCCAGGTCTCCCACAAGGCGGAGGCGGGCGTGCCCAGGCGATGGAAACTGTCCTTCCTGTCCTCGAAAGGTGCCTCAGCCATCCTGGGGGAGCAGGGCTGCCAGCCCCCGCCCCACCCCAGCGCCTGGGGCCAGCCCAACCTGGGGCCTCCCACCTGTGCCCGGCCCCTGCCTTGCGGGGCTGTCTGGGCGCCTGCCCCGCTGCAGGGGCCTCATGTGTTGACCCCAGATCTCCAGCTGAGTCGCTTCCCGGGGCAGTCCTGTGCGAGCCTGGGGCGCTCACCTCTGCTGGGGCCCAGGCCAGCTGGCTCCGAGGGCAGCGGGCAGTGCAGGACGCACAGGGCGGCCGTGAGAGGGCAACTGGGCGGTCAGTGGCTGGATGTGCAGCTGCTGCGGTCGCCACTGCCCCCTGGGCGCTGCGGGCTGGACGGGACAGGCTGCGCCGGGTGTGGAGGCCAGAGGAGGAGGCTGTCCCTGTGTCCAGCGGCCAAACCGCTTGGCCAGAGACACTGAGGGGCCACGATGTGGCAGCGGGTGAAAGGTCACCTGAGAGGAGCCCCCAGCCCACCGCCGCTGTCCCCTCCCCCCGGGGGCCGCTCGCGCCCTCATCTCCCCGCTCCTGGGGTGGCCGCCGTGCTCAGACAAGCGCGGGCTCCGGGATGCCCCTGAGCCATGCCCCCAGGTGCGGGCACAGGCCCTGAGCCTCACCCTGCTGTCCGCTCAGCCGCAGCAATCCAGGGCTGGCAGCGGCTGCACCGTGGGGCCCCCAGGTTGCTGGGCCTGCTCCCCAGGAGCCCTGCTGTGCGTGGGCGGGGTGTTCCCCCAGATGGCTGTGTCCCCCCAGCAGCCTGCGCTCAGGTTCCCACGTGGACCACAATATGTGGAAACCCCCCCCTTCAGGATGTCCGCTGCCCTTCCGGCTGGCTCGGCCTTGGCACCCAGGGGGACCGCCCCGGCCTCCGGGAGGGCCTGCGCGCCTCTCTGGTGACTCACCAGCACCCCGCCCGTCACCCCGGGCAGCTCGGCACTGCCCCCCACCGGATGCCACCCGTGACAGCGGACACTGCGGCGAGGCGGGGGGCCCCACTCCCCAGCGGCCCCAGGGCCCCCACCCTCACCAAGGGGGCGTCCCCCAGCCAGGGGTCAGCTGAGCCCAGGGCGACCCAGGCCAGTGGGCCTCGGGGACCGGAGCCGAGGACGGTCAGGAGCGTCTGTCCTGACGGGGTCCGGGGCCCATCCCAGTGGGGGCGCGGCCCTGCCCTGAGGGGGAGCCCAAGGCGCGCCCCACAGGTGGGGACCTGCAGAAACCCAGGGGGGGGCGTGGGGCTCCCCGACCTGGCGCCCCGTGACCCGGCTGCCTACACAGGTGAGCCCAGGGCCCGAGACACTTCCGCGGCCGCGAGTGGAGTGGAGGGGAAGGGGGGCCTTTCACCGCGACCGGCCTCCTCCCCCACGGGTGGCTCCCCTCACCCGGCCGGACTCAGCGCCGTGGGCACCAGGGTGGCCGAGCCACGACGGGGGACACGGGACCGGCCGCAGCCCCCGCCCAGGCCCCTGGACCAAGGCCGCCCCAGCCCTGCAGACTCATGCCCCGCGCCGCCCCCGGGGCCGGGTCTCTGCGCAGACGTCAGGGGCAGCGGCCCCGCCTCCGCCGGCCTCTCCCGGGGGCAGGCCCACCTTGTCTGAGAGGCCCCGGCTCCCCAGGCGCCCCTGACCACCACTCGCGGGCTGCCCGGCCAGGCCCCCCCCTCACGGGGCACTTGCGGCGCCTCAGGGGGCCGGGGAGGCCTCTGCCCGCCTGGCCCGGCGCCCGGGAGGGGGGCGTCCCCAGAGCAGCGGCCGGGCGTGCGGGACCCGCCGGCCACATCCGCCGTTCGCCAGCGGAGTCCTGGCCCGGGGCTCGGGCGCGGCGTGCCTGCGGGGGGAATGCAGGCCGCGAACAGGGTGCCAGGGAGCCGCTGCTGCAGGTGCCTGACAGGTGCCCCTGACGTGCTCCTGCCGGTGTTCCCAGCGCCGGGCGGGCGCCCCCTCAGCAGCGCACTCAGCAGAGCACTTGCCCCAGCTGGCAGGGCCCCGGTCCCCACGCCCTGACCTTCCCAGGCCCCTCTGAGGTCTGCCCGCTGGACCCGCCTCAGACGTTTGGTCCACAGGCTCAGGCGGCCCCCTCTGAGCACCGTGGCCGCGCCGCCTGCTGGCTGGCCTGGCCGCCTGGCATGACCGGCCTCTGCACCCTTCCTCCATCCTGGCCGCACTGTACCTAGTGCTGCGCGAGGAGCTGCTTGGTCACGAATAAAGCCTCTGGAGAACGTGGCTGTCTCTGCAGGACGCCCTGGCCCGGCTCTCGCTGGGGGCGGCCAGGGACCCGGTGTCCAGGGTAGCAGCAGCAAGCCCGGAAGTCACCAGCAGAGAAGCTAGAGACCAGACCCAGGCCCAGAGGCGGAGCTGAAATCCAGACCCAGACCCTTGGCTCCAAGCAGGGCGCGACAAGACAGCGAGCTCGAGGGCCTCCTGGGCGCAGGGCTACGTCTCAGGTGACAGCCGGGGTCCCTCGCAGCCAGGGAGTGACCCCCAGGGCGCAGCAGACCCCTCCGGTCTCCCCGCTGCTCCCTTGGCAGTGTGTGTCAGTGGATCCACCTGTTCTTCTCCCCACTCTGTCTCTGGGGAGTCCTTGCACCCCCCCACCTCTGGCCTGCACCCCAGCTCTTGTATGCAGAAATAAATTTTAAAAATAAATTTTAAAAGTAAGCACAAATTCAGAAATATCTCCAAACTCGGGAAGTCAGTAAAAAAGGCAGATCGGAAAAAGAACCAAATTATCACGTCTAGAAATGAAGAGAGCAACACAAAACTCAGAGGCGGACGGATTTCGTAGTATTTTGTAGATAAAGAGAGACTTAGAGGAGTGGAAACGGCAAAAGAAATGACGAGAAACACAGACGGGAGCTAAGCGCATGGGCGTCGAGGGAACGGACGGGGCGGCCCGGGCAGGAGGCCAGACGGGAGGCCAGAGCGGCCGTCCGCCCGGGCTCTGGGACAAGAGCCGCCAAAATGGCCCCAAAGGCCAAAAACCAAAACCAAGGGCTGCAGCAGCACAACACCCACATAGAGGGGTCTACTGGGTGACCACAGGCCGGGCCGGCGGCACAGGGCGCCCTCCGCGGCTCTCCCCCACCCCCCGCGGGAGGCCTGGGGCCCGGAACAGCCACGCTGGGGCTGACACGGGGGTGGGGGGCTCACTGGGGCCACAGGCGGCGGCTGCCTCACCCAGATCGCGTTGGTGACGGTCGCCACTGCTCACCCGGAGTCCGGACCGCGCTGGCCAGTAGGGGCAGTCACCACCGGTCACTCCGAGTCTGGCCAGCACTGGCCAGTAGGGATGGTCACTACCTGTCACCAGGCATCTGGACAGCACTAGCCAGTAGGGACGGTCCCCACCGCTCACCCGCTGACCACCTCGGGCTGTGGCCACACCCAGGGCTGCTGCTGCCCACCCGCGCTGTGCTTGGGGATGTGATTGGCCACTGGGAGCTTCATCCCGGGGCGGGGGGGAGCCTGTGGGGAGCGCTTACCCAGGGGTCAGTGTCGCTCCTAGGCTGCACCCAGCTGCCAGGTTCCAGGACTGAGCTCCTCCGCCCCTGACCGCGGACCGGCATCCAGGCTGTTTCCCGCTTGGGGGCTCTAGACGAGCCGCACAGACTCTCGCCCCCACGGGAAGGCGCTGTCCTGTGGGGCATGCGCCACAGCTTCGCTGCACCAGAGGCCGCCGGTCACTCCAGACAGGTGCCAAGTTGCCAGGCCGAGGCTGCAGGCCCGCTCTGGGCGGACACACGCGCGGCAGCTTCAAGCGGGCATGGTCGGGGTGCGGCATGTCTGGACAGGCCTCCTGGCGACTCTGGGCACCGGATGCCCGCCGTGATGCGCTTGTCTCAAGCCTGTGCTCGGGGGCACACTGGGCTGTCTGCCTCCTTTTTCTTTTTTTGATTATTACTTTATGCATCAAGAACGGGGCACAGGCCAGAGGCGCGGAGGGCGAGGGACCCAGCAGAGACAGAGCCGGGACAGAACAGGCGGGCGGCTGCAACCCACCGCTGAGGGGAGCGCGGGCTCAGGCAAGGCCTGACAGCCTGTGGGCAGCCCCCTGGCCGTGGCTCGGGCGCGGCGGTGGCTGCGGTGGGCTTCAGAGTTTGCCAGTTAACCCTGCGCCCAGGGAGGCCCCGTCGCCTCCTTTGAAACGGCCGCGCGGGTCCACGGCCTCCCCAGGGACAGGCGCCACAGCCGCGGGGGGCAGCGGCGAGCTGCGGGCGCCCGGGGGCCGCGGACTAGGGCCTGGAGCCCCCGCACCCCGGCCGGCTCGGGGCGGGCGGGCGGGGCTCGGGGACAGCAGCTGCGCCTGGTCACCGTCCGGCCGCCGCCCTGGCGTCCTCGCCAGGCGCTGCTGGGCTTCGAGTTTCTCGGCGAGGGACGGCGCCGCCGCCGCCCACAGGCCGGTCCTCAGCCGCGGGCGGGCGGCCGCTCCCCGGAGAAGCCCCCGCCGCGCCCCGCCGGGCCCCGCCGGGCCGCCCTCCGCTGACCGCGCAGCCTCTGCGGTGACCGCGCCCCGCCCGGCCCCGCCCACGCCCTCCCGGCCCCGCCCACGCCCGCCCGGCCACGCCCACTCCCTGCCCGGCCACCACCCACACCCCGCCCGGCCACGCCCGCTCATTGCCCCGGCCACGCCCACGCCCCCCCGTCCACGCCCCACACTGTCCCAAGCCCCACCCACCTCTGGCCCCGCCCATACCGCCCGGCCCCGCCCACGGCGCCGAGACCGCTGCCCCAAGGCCCCGCCCATCACCCGATGGCCCCGCCCCGGCGCACCCCGGAGCCTGGCCTCGGCCCCAGCTCCGCCCCCAGCTGCGTCCTCGGTCCCCGGGGTCCGTGGGCCGGGCAGAGCCGCCCAGGGCGCGGGGGGGGGGGGCTGGGGCAGTTAGATGTCAGGGTGTGCAAAAGACACCCCGCTTCGCACGCAGCGCCTTACCCGGAAAACACCCCAGGTGCCTCGGCCCACGGCAGGGGCAGGAGCCCGGGCCCCGTCGGGCGGCGCGGCCGGCCTCGGCCTCTCGGCGCCCGCGGCTGGGCTCGGGAGGCCACAGCGCGGGGAGCCGGCGCAGGGGCGGCGCCGCCCGGGGGCCTTCCCGGGGCACCTGCTCAGGCGCCTCGGCTGCCCGCAGGCGACCTGACCAAGCGGCGTGCGGAGCGGGCCGCCGCCGCGCCCGGGAAGCTGCACAGGGTGAGGGGTCCGCGGAGCCCCGGCCCCCGGCGCCCACGGGCCCAGCGGGAGGCCCAGGGAGGCCCAGGGAGGCCCAGGGAGGAGGCCGGGCAGGGGCGTGCGGGTGCCGGGGGCGTGCAGGGTGCAGGTGGCTCGGCCACACTCTCCAACACAGGCCAGGACACCCGGAGTGCAGTGGCAGGTGCTCTCCGATCCCCGGCGCTCCCCAGGGGAGGGAACGGGCTCGTGCTGACAGGCACACCCTTGGCTGGCGCCCTCCCGGCAGGAAAGCCTGCGGTGCCGCCCGGGTGCAGGCCCTGCTGCCCCATCATCCACAGAGCAGGCCAGAGGGGGACAGGAATCCACCGAGACAGACAGGAGCCCCCAGCCCTGACCCTCCCTGTGCCCAGACCAGCCCCCAGGAGCCCAGCGGTGCAGACGCCTCTCCCTGCCGCAGGCTCTGAGCTTCTCCGCCGGGCTGAGGGCCCGTGCTCCGTCCTCCGTCCGCCGGCCCACAGCCCTGCAGGCCCTCCCGCGCCGGCTGGAGATGTTGCAGAGAAATCCGGCGGCGCTCAGAGAGGCCCAGAGAGGTTTACCTGTCCCGCCGCGCTCGGCAGGATGGCTCCCCAAAGCCTGGGCCCCGAAGGCAGCATCGGTGAGATCTTATACGCGCCCACGCGGAAGCTTGTACCCCAGCCATCGTGGACTTGCTGTGTGGGAGGGGAGTCAAGGGAGCCATGGCTACTGCTGTGTGCAAGCAGCACCCCTCACCTCTCCGCTCCAGCAAGTGCAGACCCCCCCGTGGCAGACACGCCAGTGGTTCCGAGACTGGCCAGGGAGGGCACAGTCCCGTGGGGTGAGCCTCACACCCTCCCCAGACCGCCTAAGGGCCAGCCACTCTGCCCCCCACCTAAGCGAGTTCCTGCTGCTCAGAGGCCAGCACGGTCCCTCAGCTGCGCTGCGCCCCCCACGCACACCCCTGCTGGGCCCTCGGCCGAGTCCGTGTGTGGTCAAGGGTTTTCCTGTCACTGTTTCTTGAGGCCCTCGAGCGCGGCGGCCTCCCTTGGGGCCTGGTGCTGGCTGCAGGCTCACGTGCACGGGCTGGGGATGTCCCCGGTCCTAACGTTCTCTTGCAGGTTGGGGTGCCCTGGCACAGGCTCCTGGGTGGACGGGCTGTGCGGCTCTCGCATCCTCGGCCTCTCTGGGGCCTCTGGAAGGATCCGGAGGCCGCCCGCCCGCTCCCAGGACGCGCAGCGAAGTGCAGACGCTCTGCTTTTTTCCCAGCGCAGATTCCAGCTTCGGGGTGGGCTTATTCTACAGGTGCGGGGCTCCTTGGGGTGCCCGTTTCTTCTGGTTTTCACTTTGGGAAATTGTCTCTCAGAGCTTGACCCAGCACATCTGGGGGGTCAGATAAACCTGTGTCCCGCTGAGGGCAGCACGTCCTGCCCCACGCAAGTGTCCGGGAAGCCCCTCCTCTGCCCAAGACCGGCACCTCCTCTAGGTCTTCACGACGCCCCAGGAAATTGGCCTGAATAGCTTATTTTTGGGGAACTGCAAACTGGGGGTCTGGCACGCACGGCGCCCCCGGAGCCTCACCCTGGACTCGGGACTTTCAGAAGATCAAGGCAGTAGCTCCATCCGGCTCCATGCTCAGAAGCCCCCCATTGGGCAGCGCGGGGCACCCCTGGGGCAGGAGCTCCCCATTGCTGCGTGACACCCTCTGAGGTTCCCCCACAGCGGGAGCCAGGAAATGCCTAAAACCACCAGGTTAAGCCTCCCCTGCGGCCCCCAGGACCTCCCCGCGGTCGCCCCTGCGCACGCCAGGTCCAGCCCGCACATCAGCACGTCCACTCGCCTGTGACTGGCCCGGGGCGCGCGAGGCTGTGGACGGTGCCCAGCGGGGGACGCTGGAGCAGCGGGAAGGCCACCGAGCAGGTTTTCTAAGACCCGGGGGGACCGGAGAGGAGAGTCCTGGAGCCCTCGGTGGCTTCCTCGGGCTTGTATTGAGCTCGCACCTGTAGAGCAGCACCAGGGCGGCCGGCGGGGGCCGAGGCCGGGGCGGGGGCCGGAGGCCGGCGTGTCCAAGCCCCCGGCCAGTCTCCACCCTGGGCTTCTCCGGGCTCCTCTCCCCTTCTCGCTCCCGCCCCTGCGGCTCTCCCACGAGCGTCTCACGCCGAGCGAGGCCCCCGCGAGTGGACACCACGGCTTCCGCCGGGTGACGGCTGCGGGCGCCCCTCAGGCAGGGCAGTCCCGGGGCGGGCGGAGACGCCTGAGACCTTTCCCCGCAGATGCGCTGCTGGAGGCAGAAGCCGGCGCTCCCGGACCCGGGACCTGCCGTGAAGCGACCTGGCTGGGGAAGGGCAGCGCCTTCACGGGGCCCACGACAAATGGGGAGCAGCCGGGAGACCCCGGGTCTGCGCAGCGTCCCGCGTTGGCTCCCTGGGGCTGCCATCCCCCGCGTGGGCGCCCCACAGCGGGCTGAGATCCCCAGCAGCGGGCGGGCGGGCGACTCCCTGGCTGCGCCACCGATGGCACCAGGAACTGCTGGGGAGCAGCCCCCCGAGTCCCAGGCCATCGGCCACTAGGGCGCCATGAGACCCCGCTGTCCAGGGGCAGTCGCAGGGCGCTCCCTGTGGGGCCCCCGGACTCCCGTCCAGCCACAGGAGAAAGAGGCCAGAACTGGGGGGCCTGGAGCCTGCCCACCGCCAGGGCCCAGGTGGCCGGGAGCAGGGAGCCACCCCCCGCGTCCCCACCCACCTGGTCAGGCCCCGGGTCCCCCACCCTGTCCCCCACGCGGGTCAGCCTGCCCAGAGCCCCAAGCACAGGGGCCCCCACCAGGGTGGTCTCCCCGCTGCTCAGACGACCCGACTGGACGTTGCCCTCGAGCAGGACTGACCCGCACTGTGGGGAGCGCCCCTCAAAACCCCAGCTGACACCCCCACACTCTGCAGGAGGCCCACCCCAGGGGGGCCTTCTGGTGCCAGGATGGGGGCGGAGAGGGGCGAGCAGCTGCGGAGCCGGCTCGGCCACACCTGCTCCCCCGCCCCCCCCGCCCCCCCCGCCTCCCATCCCCCCCACACTGCCCCCCATCCCCCCGCCCGCGGGGCCCCCGGCTTCGGGCCTGGCGCGGTTGCAGGGTCCCCCGAGCGCCCGCACGTCGGCCGCACTATTAATACCCGCGCCCCGCGCCCCGCTCCAGCAAAAATAACCCGCGCCGCGCGGACCAAAATAGCGGCCTGGGAAAGGCCTGTCCCGGCCGCGCTGACCGGCGCCTCGGCCTGGCCGCTGTCCAGGGCTCGGCCGCCCGCCCGGCGCGGGGAGGGCGGCCCGGGGGGCGCGGGGAGGGCGGCCCGGGGGGCGCAGGGAGGGCGGCCCTGGGGGCACGGGGCGGCGGCAGGGGTGGGGGTGGGGGGCGGCGGGGGCGGGGCGAGGCCCTGGTTCAGCTGTGGCCCCACTTGGGGACCCCCGAGAGGCTGGGCGCCGCAGGTGACTTCGGGGGAACCCAGAGCCGGGAGGGGGCAGGGCCGCTGCAGGCCAGGACCCCAGGGCATCTCGGGGCCCCGGGTGGGCAGGAAGCCCCGAGTCCTGGTGCTGGGACCGGCCCTGGCCCGGCTCCTCCAGGGCCAACCCCTGGCCCTGCGGGTTCAAGGACAAGGGGCGTCAGGGGCGGCCGCGGGGGTCTTGCCACCCTCCAGACCAAGCCCAGAGTGGCGGGGCGTGGGGCGGGCGCACCCCCTCTGCTGGGGTCCGGCCCTTGTGAACCCGGCTGCGGCCTCCACCCTGGGAGGTCCCCGGTGGCGGTCCAGGCCACGGGAGGCTGGAGGCCCGTCCCCGGGGTCGCCAGGCGCTGGGCCCTGCAGCCACCACTGGGGGCCTGGCCAGCGCGCCCCCGGGCGTGGGCAGCTCTCCCTGCTGGCAGCGTCGCTGGCCCTCTTCACCCGGCCTCCTGCAGCTGGCCGGCCGCTCTGTCCAGCCCCGCCAAGGCGCTCCACACACCCAGGGTGCCCTCTCTTGGCCGAGCCGTGCTCAGGGACGCTGCCTCAGCATGGCCAGTGAGTGTGGGACTGGGCACTACGGCTGACCCCCGGGCGGGCTTGGGAGGGTCCTCATGACGCACCGCAGCCCCTGGAGGCCTGGGGCCTGGGGACAGGCCAAGGGAGGGGGTCCCGGTGTCACCCAGCCCTGGGAGGTGCCCTGGTTCCATCCTGGCAGCCGAACCCCCTCCTCCAGGAAGGCCCCCTGGCCGGGTCTCCATCTGAGGGTGGGGGCAGGACTGTACAATGGGCCTCCGGTCATTTCTTGAGCCTCTGCCGAGGGCCTGGCAGGCCAGGCGGCCACCCCTGGCCCAGGGAAAAGGTCACCTGCTGGCCCAGGCGGGCACAGGCAGCGGGAGGTGGGGCGGCTGGCCCTGCCCAAGGAGACCGCCAGGGGCCGGGCCCGCCTCCAGGACCTTCCTGCCCCTCCCTGGAGGACGGAGCGAGGTCGCCGGGGAGGACGGGGCAGCGGGAGCCTCTGACCGGAGAGGCCGGAGCTCCGCTGCTTTCAGGGGAAAGAGCTGAGAAGCCTGGAGGTGCCGCTGGGCCGTGGGAGGGGTCGGCGGACGGGGCGCCCGCTGTGCCCGCCGGAGGGCGGGCAGGTGCCCGGGCGGCCGCCGCCCAGGGCCGCAGACGCCGGCCGCCCCCAGCGCCCAGGCGCAGCGCCCCCCGCAGCCCGGGGGCCTTCTCTCCCCGGCAGAGCCACCGCTTCCCCTTGGTAAGCTGTTGAAGAAGCGCACACAGCACAGCGCGGCCGACAAAAGCGGGCATTCATCCCGCCCGGGGCCGCCGGGGCATGAAATACGGCCGCGCGGGCCGGGGCTGCCACCGGCGCGGACGCCTGACCCGCTCCGGGCTGGGCACTGGAGCGTGCGCCGCCGCCGCGCACAATGGCCCTCCGCGCGGAGGGGCCTGCGGACAAGAGCCCCCTTTGTGTGGGGACGCCCCGCCTCGGAGCGAGGGGCGCGTTCAGCCCAGACGCCTTTGAAAGCGGTAACAGAAGACGGGACGCCCCAGCGCCCCCGCTCTCGGCCCATTCAGCCCGCGCCCCCCAGCCCCTTTGTTCCCCGCACCGGCTCCTCCAGGGCCGCCCCCCCACCAGCCCCCCTCGCGCCCGCAGCAGCCAGTGCCCACCGCGCCCACGGGCAGCCCTGCCCCCACCCTTGGGCCAGAGGGGGGAGGGACCCCAGGGCTGGACTAGCCCCACGGCAGGGCCCCCCGAGGGCAGGGAAACCCCGGGCACCCCACGGGGGGCTCCCTAGGCCCCTGCACCCAGCCACGGGGGACCCGGCCGCACCCAGGACCCCCCAGCCTGCAGGCCAGGCCCCGGCCCGCCTCCCACAGCCAGGCTGCCCCGCACCCACGCCGGGGCTCGCGGGCTGCCCAGGGCCCTGCCTGCGCGGGGCGCCCCTCCGGGGAGTGACCACCGTGTGGGCGGCTGCTGGCGCGGGGGCCCGAGTGGGCCTGGCCGGGCCCGAGAGGCCAGCAGAGCGGCCGGAGCTGACCACACCGAGGGGGCCCCTCCCCGGCCCTCCAGACTCCGCGCCGGCCCCTGAGCACCTGCGGGAGACGGATCCAGAGGGGCCTCGGGGCCCTGACCCCAGGCCACGCTGAGCGGAGGCCGAGCGGCTGAGGGGCAGGCGGAGGGCAGCGGCGGTCCCTGGCTCCTCCTGCTCCCCCGGAGCCCCCACCTGTGTTCCCGGGACTGGCGGGGACGGGCTGTGCCGCACGGGTGCGGGGGCCAGGGGGCCACCCACTGCCGGCCGCGTCTGGGCGCGCACCTCGGGGACCACCCACGGCGTGGCCGGCCTCCGCTCGTGGCCCGGAGGTCCCGGACCCCAACGCCCACTCGTGGGCAGACCCAGGAAAGCGCCGCTGTGTCCGGCGCTCTTCGAGGCTGGGCAGGCGAGGGGAAGGTGCGGGGCAGCCCCCGGGCGGAGCAGGCCCGTGTCCCGCCTCTCCCCGGCAGCTCCCGCTGCTGCCTGCTCCGGGCCTGCCTGGTCGCTGCCAAGCCCCGGCCTGCTCAGCCCCTGCTGCCCGCCCCAGGGCCCCCGGCTCGTCCCCAGTGCGGGTGGGCGCCTGCACCCCTCTGCTCAGGGCGGGGCCTCGCCTCCCGGGCCCTCCCGCAGCGGCCGCCCCTCCGCCGGACTGGAGAAGCCGCCCAGGTGTTATAGGACGGGGAGAGGGGCAGCCCAAGCCCCGCAAACCTGCCTATTCTACATGGGTTCTGCCATCCGCCGCATCAACAGAAAACATAGGAGACTTTAAGGGGAAGGAACTTTAATAAAACTAGGAAACAATCCAGGAAAGGCAAAGAGTCTAGTTTCTAAATGAAGCACCCAAAGTGACCCGTCCCCTCGTGGGTAAAAGTCCATCCAAATGGGATTGGCCCAGAGCAAGGCCCCAAAGCCTGCCCCAAGTCTAAAGCATCTTCCAGTGGGGACCCACAGAAAAGGGTCAGAAACAACCGGACAAGCCCGGAAGGAAAAGAGCAAAATCAACATCAAGATAAAAGCTGCCACGGTCACCTCCCCACGGGTCTCACCCACATCTGTGTCACCCCGTCCACGACCAAAAGACAAGCGCAGTTTCTTCACGTGTCTCTCGGCTCCATGCGCCTCCTCCAGGGCTCCTGGCTCCATCCTGCTTCCTTCCTCAGTCTCTTCTGCAGCTTCTCCTCTTCCTGCTCAGCTCCACCCTCACTTGGGTGGGGCAGGGAACCTCCCCCTTTCCTGGGGACCACCCTGTTACACGGGGAGCCCGGGACCGGGGGCCTCCCCTCGCAGGCCCCGTGGGCGCCGCAGCCCCAGACGCCCAGCAGAGGCAGGGCTGCCGCGGCCAGGCCGGCGGCCCCCTGGGCCGAGGAGGCGAGCGAGGAGGGCTCTGGAGGCCTGGGCAGGGGCGGCGCCGGGAGGGCCCCGAGGCTGAGCGGGGCGGGGAGGCCGTCTCCAGCTGGCGGTCAGAGCTTTGCTGCCGGGGACTTGACCGGGCGCCGGCTGCGGTGCAGCCCTCACCCCGCTGGGCCTGCCCCGGGCCCCCCGCCCCTCGGCCGGGGCGCCTGTCCCGACTTCCTCCTGGACAGCGGCGGCGGGGAAGCCTGCGAGCGAGGCACAGGCCCCTCCCTGGCGGGGAGCTGCGGCCGCTGCCCGCGGCCAGGAGCCGGTGCCCTCTGAAGATAGGGGGGTCGACCGCAGGACGCGCGAGGACAGCAGCCCCCGCCAGCTGCTCCCGGGTCAGGCCAGCGCATGTCAGAGTGACCGGCCCAGCCCTTGGAGACCAGCAGCCCCGCGTCCCAGGGGCTGCTCGTCAAAAGGGGGAAATGCGTCCTCACGGGTGTGAGTTAAGTTGACCTCGGAACCAGGCCCCTGACCTGGGGCTCCACGGGGTGCCCCTCTAGTGCCCGCGTGGGATCAAGTCCAGCTGGATCTTGGTCTCGGGGCCAGTGTCCCCAGGTCCGCGGGGGCCACGCCCCGGGCGGGGCTGGGAGGCCGCCAGGAGGCCAGTGCGGTCCTTGGCCGCATGCTCTGGGCTGGACAGACCCTGGCGTCCTGCCTGGCCAGGCCAGTTCCATGGGCCAGTACCCAGGCTCTCCGGCCAGCCCTGGGCCCCGAACCCCAGCCCACTGAGGCCCGGCGGGCCCAGGCCCCCGGCTCGCAGCCTGCGCCTCTGGGGCCCTGGAGGCGAGCAGCGGCTTCTGCCTCCGGAGGCGGTGGTGGCTCCGCTCCCCGGGCACCCGCTCCTCCACGCCAGTGTTCCACTCGCGGGGTGCCCGAGACCCCCTCTGCGCCCCTCCGCAGGGACGCACCGCTTCATTCAGCCCCGGCTCTGCCCCCGACCCCCCCACCCCCAATCGTGGGCTGCGGAGGCCCAGCCACCACCTTTCTGCCTGCCCGGGGGTCTGGGGCGCTGAGGCCCTGACCCACGTGGGGACGCCATGGCCCTGGGCTGGCCGGGCACCAGGCGCGCTAGGGCTCCGCCCCTGACCCCGTGTCCCCACCAGGGAGGGCCCTGGACGGCCGTGTGGGCATTTGGTTCAGTGCTTCGTGGTCCCTCTGCGCCAGCGTGTGTGAGGTGCCGCTGCCCCTCCCCAGCGTGGGGTGAGCCTCCCAGGGGCTGTGAGACCAGCCCGGGTGCTGGGTCAGAGCTTTAATGAACACAGTCTGCCACGGTGAGGCCGCGGGCAGGGGAGGGCCCGTAGGAGAGTCCAGGAGGTGCCGCTGCCCAGGAGCTGCCCTCGTGGCCACCGGCCCACAGCTGGCACCTGTGCAGTGAACCGGGCACCTCCAGCACCAGTCCCCATGGCTCAGGAAGGCGCCAGCATCCAGGCAGGGTGCTGCGGGCTGTGGGGGCAGCCTGGTCACCCCCAGGGCCAGAAGAGCTGGACAGCAGCGGCCCCGAGCACGACCACGAGGGTCAGCGCGGCAAAGACGACACTGGCCGTCCAGACGCTGCAGCTCTGTGCACGCCGCTGGGCGGGCGCCTCCTCGGGGATCATGTTGGTGAGGTTCAGCATGTACCCGAGCGTCCAGCCGATGTCGGTGCCGCTGACCTGTGGGGCACGCAGGGTCAGGGCTTGGCGGCCGCCTGGGGCGGGCGGGTGCCCCGGGCCGGGCTCACCTGCTTTCGGAACTCGATCCCAGACCAGGTGTCCTGGTTGAAGCCGTAGCCGTCGCGCAGCAGCGTGAGGATGTACATGCCGGTGCTGCAGTACCCGGGCAGGAACTTGTCCTGCTCCTGCCCCGGCGCCTCTGCCTTCACCTGCGAGCGCCGAGCCGGTGAGGCCCGCCCCGCGCCCCTGCCGCCCCCACGGCCCCCAGCCTGCTCTGCGAGCGGGTCCGCCCACCTGCTCCCAGGTCTTCTGGCAGAAGGTCCAGACCGTGGTGTTGGCCGTGTCCAGCGACTGCCCGGAGGTGAGGTTCAGGAAGCTGAAGGTGTAGTAGAAGCTGGAGAAGGCCTGGGGGGCGGAGGGAGGCGTGTGCTGCCCTGAGGGCCCCGGGCGGCCCCCCCGCCCCACCCAGGGCCACCAGCCGGCGGCTGGGCTCACCGGGCCCGGCCAGTGGGAAGCTGGGGCCTCCGGGTGCTCACATAGAAGGGGCCCCGCACGGGGGGCTGGTACGCGCCGTCGAAGGCGCAGTCCTTCTGGTTCTCGCAGCTGGAGAAGTTGAAGAGCCGGCGAATGGCGGCCGCACAGGCCTGCGGGTCCCCCACGCCCTTGACCGTCAGGTTGCGGTCGGGGCTGAGGCCGAGGTCTGCGGGCACGCAGGGGGACTCGAGCAGGGGCTGCGGGGGCTGCAGGTCCTGGTAGCCGCGGTGGTAGCAGGGGTGCTCCACCACCAGGTCCCGGCTCGCCTGCAGGGAGCAGCCGCCATGAGTGGGGCGCCCCGCCGGCCCGCACCCCCAGACCCCCGGGCCGGGGCCCACCGGAAGCAGCTGCGCCAGGAGCCGGGTCAGCATCTGGTCGCGGCCGAAGCAGAGGTAGCTGCGGGTGTAGACGCTGTAGCTGGCGCCGTAGAGGCGGAAGGAGGCCCGGCTGCTCGCGTCCAGGATGGGGCCTTCGGGCACGAAGGTGATCTGGGTGGAGGCGCCGCCCAGGTCCAGGGCGCCCACCAGCTTCTCCGCCGGGGAATGGGTCCACTCGCCAGAGAAGGAGTACTGGCCGCAGACCGCAGTGAGGCCCGGTCCGGCCTGGCCCCGCCCCGGTCCCGCCCCGGTCCCGCCCCGGCCCCGCCCCACCTCATCTTTGGCCCCTCCCTGGCCCCGCCCCGCCCCGCCCCGCCCCATCTTTGGCCCCGCCCCAGCCCCGCCCCTGGCCACACCACACCTCTGGGCCCGCCCCACCCCTCTGACCACGCCCCTCACCCGGCCCCGCCCGTGGCCCCGCCCCTCTGGCCCCGCCCTACCCCGCCCCTCTGGCCCCGCCCCGCCCTGGCCCCGCCCCACCCCTTGGGCCACGCCCATCTGGCCCCGCCTCTGGCTTCGCACCTTGATGAGCTGCTCCAGGACGTAGTTGGTCGAGATCCAGCCGAAGGCGCCCTCGTGGGCCCCGCTCAGGATCTCCGCGGCCCTGAAGTCCGCGGGGGACCCCCGCAGGGCCTGGGCGACGGCCGCCAGGATGCCGTCCGCCTGCGAGCGGTTCTTCTGCCTGCGCGGAGAGCACCGGCCCGGTGGCGGCTGGCCCGGCCCCCGCGCGCCCCCCTGCGCCCCCCCCGCGCCCCCCGGCCCCGCGTGACCCCCCCCGGCCCCGTGTGAACCCCCGGCCCCGCGTGACCCCCCCCATGCCGCCCCGGCACACGCCCCGCGCCCCGCGCCCCGCTCACTCGAGCAGCCTCATGCCGGCCGTGGCGCCCAGGAACAAGGGCGTCCTCGGGTGCTGGGCCTCGGGGACCAGAGCCAGCGCCTCCCGCAGGCACGGCTGCAGCTTCGCCCCCGCCTCCTCCGGCCGGGACGCGTAGGCGGCGATGCCCGGGCCTGAAACATTGTCCGGGCCTGGAACAGCGCCCGCGTGAGGCCGGCCGGTGGGTCCAGGGGCCACAGGGCCGGCGCCTCGGTCCCAGCCCAGCAGCGACGGCCCCGGCGGGCAAGGGCTGTGCGCCGCCCTGCGGGCGACGGTGGCCCCTCCAGAGCCCGGGGCACCCGCTGGCCAGCCTGGACCTCTCACTCGGCCTCTGAGGAGGGAAAACACAGCCCTACCGCCCCCCAACCTGCCCACGCTCCACCCTGCACCGTCCTCTGTCCACGCCCGCCCACGGGCCACCCCTCCGTCCAGCCCTCTCCCCGGCCCTTCCCTCCACCCAACCTGCACACCCTCCACCCTTCCCCCCACGCCTGCCAGGCCACCTGCCCCGCCCACACCTGCACCCCCTGCCAGCCCCCAGACCCCACAACCTCCCAGGCCCCACCAGACAGGGCCCCCCAGGCCATGCTGGCAGCTCCCAGCACTGACCAGCCAGCATGGGCTGCCCACTGACCTTTCACCTCACAGACCAGGGCCTGGCTGACCACACCGGTGTCGTTCTCCTTGTCCGCCGGCCAGCGGTACAGATAGAGGGACGTGTGGGAGGACCCCGCGTCGAACACCATCCCAAACTGGGGGGACACAGGGTCAGGGAGCTGTGGGGCTGGTGCACGCCCGCCTGCTCCCCTCTTGGGGCCCTGACCCACCTTGGTGTCTGCGGGCAGGAGGACCCTGGTGGCCTGCACCAGGAGGATGAGGGTGGTGAGGCCTGCGATGGCTGCAGCCCCCAGCAGGGCTGCGAGGACCCCTTTCTTGCAGGCCATGCCCATGGTGGGGGAGGTGGCCTGTCAGGGGAGGTGGCACCTGCGGGAAGGGTGGTGTGGACAGCAGTAGGCAGCAGACCCCCAGCTGAAGGCCTGTGGGGCTCAGTGCCCACCAGGGCTGGGCAGAGGCAAGGTCAAGGACCCCAGCCAGGCCTGGCCAGGTGACATGTGCCAGCTGGGCCTGCGGGAGCTGGGCTGGTATTGGGGGACAAGGCCAGCCCCCCATTCCTCTGAACAGTCCCTCCCTCCTGGACTCCTGCTCCCAGCTTGCAGGGCAGCTCCAGGCTGAACTTAGGGACCCGGGACCCCACCCCAAGCCTCTCCACGCCAGGGTTTCCTCTCTGGGAGCCTGGAGCAGGGGTCAGGTGGGGACAGGTCATGCTGGCTATCTTGTCCTTGCCGGTGCGAGACCCAAGGAGTGAGGCCACGGGGTCCAGGAAGCGCTGAGTTCCTGCCAGCGCCCCGAGGCCAGGGGCTCTTAACAGGTGCAGGCTCAAAAGCCGGCCTTGGCCTCATCTGCTCTGGGGGCTGCTCCTCAGCTCCTCAGACAGCAGCCTACGGAGGATGCGGTTTCACTGGCTAGCACCCAGCTCGGTGGCCACAGCCAGGGGCTCAAGCCCCACAGGCCCTGGCCTGCTCCTCCTCTCTGGGGGGCTTGTGGCCACTGCACCCCCAGAGGCCGGAGAGAACGCAGGCCCTGGGACGTGCCCACAGGGCCCGTGGGCAGGATAGGCCTTCCAGGGGGCAGGTGGAGACCAGCCTGTGTCACCAGCCAGCACCCCAGAGTGCACAGAGACCCCAGGGCCAGGGACCAGGGACCTGCTTCACCTTCTCCAGTACCTGAGAGCCCTTGGCCTGGCCCCCAGGGGCAGGCAAAGAGGATGGGCAGACACCCCCAATCGGACCAGGAGAACCCCCTCAACCAGGACGGGAGCCTCTCACCTGACCTGTGGACAGCTGGCTGCGGGAGAGGAAGCTGTGTCCGGAGCCGTCCAGAGCATGTGCGTGTTGTGTATGCGTGCCATGAGTTAAGTGTCGCTTAACCGTTTCGCTTTCAGAGAACCACAGGTTTTTCCTATAAATCACATGAGACTGGGAAGTATGGGGGGAGGAGCTACCAGGATATAAGAGGAGAACGTGGGGCACGAAAAAGAATGAAGGAACCGCTGGAGGACCAGCTGTGGTGAGCCGGCAAGTGAGAGTAGGTAGCTGGGATCATGGACAATTCAGTGTCCAAGGGGCGGTTAGTTATTTCCCTGGACGCTCTCCTAAAAAAGTTTGGGGTTCCTCTTAGTAAGAAAAATTCTTAAAAGATTTGTAGAGACCCTTCGTATCACTAATAAGTGGTTTCTGGAGCAGGGTCAGGTCGATAGTGCCAACTGGAATAAGGCAATAGGAGAGATAGAAGAGGAGCTGACATTCAATTAACAAAGGTCATTCAAGGGTCGACAGAACCAAAGTTGATGACTGCAGCTGGCCGAATTCTAGGTAACACTGAGGCCTCCCTACCGGTAGTTAAACAGCTGGCATTTGAAAATGCTAAGCAGTGGTGTTAGGAAGCTGTTAGACCCTGGAAAGCTCGGGCTAGTTTGGATGATTATGTGAGACTTTGCAAGGATATTTGTGTATGTAATAACCGTTCATGTCTGGACTGGCGCCCTTTTGCCCTGGTGGGCCAGGGTGAGGTGAAATTATTTAATGGCACTTACTCTGCAAACAGTACCTTTGAACAATCCGTTAGTGTCCAGAATAATGGGTCGGAGAGTTTGTCTGCTGCTGTCTGTCTGTCTGTCCCCTCCCTTCTTTCTTGTCCTCTCCAATAATGCAGGAGATGCCACTGTGTTGAACTGTTCAGCGGAGACCTGCACCCTCTCTGCCTGCTGGGCCCGGAGTGCGGAGAGGGCGGTGATCGTTCGTCTACCTTCTATTTTGGTCATGCCTGTGGATGTTTCTGCACACCTTTCCCCTGTTCTACCTAGGAGGAGACGTGATTTTGGCATCACTGCAGCTATTGTCGCCGTTTCAATAGCGGTGGCCACGGCTGTGGCTGCTGCCGCCGTTGCTGTCACTCAAGCTGCTGCAGGTGCTGACACTATAAACAATTTAGCTGCCGGTATTGCTTCTGCATTATCAACACAGCAAGATATGAATGGACATTTACGAAATGGACTTTTGATGCTTAGTCAGCAGATAGCTCTAATGTAAGAAGGGATAGACGCACTTTTGTTAACCGCTCACATACCTTGTAACCCTCTGTACCGTTTTATTTGTGTTACCCCTGTTACGGGTGAGGGTCTCATTGCCTGGTTTAGAGGACTCCTCCCAGAGTTGCAAGCTTGGGGCAGGGTGCTAGCCTTAGCTTTTGGTTTTTTGCTGTTTGTGTATTCGGCATATGGTTTCTCCGTCGGCGACGGAAGCGAAACAAAGAATGTGCTATTGCGGTCAGGCAAGCACTTGGCACCATGGTACTCGATCAGGACTCCCCAGTGGCACCCGGATGGGTCAACTTAGTCCTAGAGAACCTGTGAGCCAAAGACGGGTAAGAGCGTAGCCCGTCCAGACCAACCTAAGACAGCGGTCTGGACAAAGTGCGCCGGATTAGCGATGACGGGTAAGACTGGTCACGGGATGTGCCAACCTAAGACAGGTCAGGTGTCTCATTTTATTTATTTATTTATTTGTTTGTTTGTTGTTTATTTTGTTTATACAAGCACTGGGTACAGTCAGAAGCGCGGGAGGGTGACAGGATTCACCAGAGCCAGAGCGGGGAGCAGAGCAGGCAGAAGGACCGAAGGACACTGCTGAGGGGAGCAGCGGGCGGCAGGAGAGGTCTGCGCGCCATGCGGGACCCTCCTCTGGTGGCCGGGGAGCAGCCGGGGATTGAACCAGCACTGCAGAGGCCGCGGGCAGCTTCGCAACCCAGCGCTCAACCGCTGCGCCCCGGGGGAGGCCCGCTAGGTGTCTCATTTAAAAGAAAAAAAGAGGGCCTCCCTGGTGGCGCAGCAGTTGAGCGCTGGGTTTCGAAGCTGCCCGCGGCCTCTGCAGCGCCGGTTCGATCCCCAGCTGCTCCCCGGCCCCCGGAGGAGGGTCCCACATGGCGCGCAGACCTCTCCTGCCGCCCGCTGCTCCCCTCAGCAGTGTCCTTTGGTCCTTCTGCCTGCTCTGCTCCCCACTCTGGCTCTGGCGAATTCTCTCACCCTCCCGCGCTTCTGACTGTACCCAGTGCTTGTATAAACAAAACAAACAAACAAACAAACAAATAAAACATGCCTCTATTAAAAAAAAAAAAGTTTTTTTTTTTTTAAAAGAAAAAAGGGGGAGATGTCCGGAGCCATCTGGAGCATGCGCCGTGTTGCGTATGCATGCCATGAGTTAAGTTTTGCTTTACCATTTCGCTTTCGGAGAACCATAGGTTTTTCCTGTAAATCACATGAGACTGGGAGGTACGGGGGAGGAGCTACCAGGATATAACAGGAGAACGCGGGAGAGAGGGGGGAGAAGAAAAGAGATTTAAGAGAACCACGAGAGGAGAGTGCTGCGAGAGGAGCAGAGAGAAGGCCAGGGAAGGTAGAAAGACAGGGAAAAGAAAGACATGGAGAAGTAAGAGAAGGTAAAGGAAAAATAAAGAAGCAACCGCTACCGTCAAGTTGTCTCAAACCCCTCATTTCATCCTCAGCCCTTCTCTTTTCGTGCCTACGAATCCCGCGGGTCGGGACAAAGCTGCACGGCTATCCCTCAAGTACCTGTGGGTGCTGGCCAGGCCCTGCCCACCCGCCGGGGTCCAGCCACGTGGGTGACTCAGCCAGGAGGGGGTGTGCTGCCACCTTCGCCCCAGAAGGCCATGGAGGCTCCACGGAGTCAGCTCAGGCCCACCAGGTGTGTACCCGCCGCCCAGGGCACGCCCCACCTGCTGCCCCAGGTTATCTGGCCCCTCCCTGGAGGCTGCTCAGACTTTGCCCTGTGACCCCGCCCTGCCCCAGACGGAAGAGGGGGTGCCAGTTCAGCTGAGGACATGCTCCAGTCAGGGCGGGAAGGGCCGGGCCGGGCTGAGGGCTGGGCCACCCTTTGCGTTTGGTGCTTTTTAGAGAGACAGTGCCATGGCCCTTCCTGCCCTGAGGTGCCTCCGCACCGCCCCCTGCAGCCAGCACCCCGCTCTCTGCCTGCTCCATGGCGCGCTGCACCTGCGGGGGTGGGGCTGGGGGTGGGGGTGGGGTTGCAGGGCCGCAGCTCCAGGCCCCTCCCCACACAGGCCGCAGGCCCTGCCTCCTCCCGCCTCCTGGCTGTGACCGCTGGGCCGGTGCCCGGGAGCGGGGCCGGCCGGCACCCGGTGTCCTCGAGAAGCAGCCGCACTTGGCCACTTTGCGGTGGCTTGGGCTGCGCTGTCTCGAGGTTCTCCGCGCTCCATCAGCCCCGTCGGGGGAGCGGCCGGGCTGCAGCCTCGTGTGGCTTGGGAAGCGTTAACGTTGTCACGGGACCCGTTTCGCCCCTTGCTCTGCGCCCGCTGCCTTTCCAGCCACGACCCAGAATTCCGCCACCCGGCTCCAGGGGCGCAGGCCGCTCCCCGCTAAGGGCCGGGGCTCCTGGCGCGGCCTGGACGCAGGCGGGGTGTCCGGCGGCGTGCGCCGCCCCGGCAGGTGAGGGCCTGGGAGCGCGGGGCCTGGGCGGTCTGCGCGGAGGTGGACGGGCGCCTTCCACGCGGCTTTCCAAGGTGCTGTGGCCGGCCCAGCGCCTACCCCTGCCGGGTGAGGCCTGGCCCGCCTGCCCACGCCGGGCTGGTCTCTGGTCCCCGGGCCCCGCACACAGATTGCCCACGGGGCCGGCGCACCGTCCCTCCTGCCTCGGCCGCTGGCCGTGAGCGCCCTGGCGAGAGGGAGGGCGGGCAGCTCCCGGCCCACTCCAGGGCGAGGCCCCGCGCGGTGCGCTTTCCAGCAGGGGACACGCGCCGCCCACCGGCACGCCTGTGCCCTCTGCCCGCAGCGGCCACGTTGATCCCGCAAGTGCCCAGCCAGCCCTCCATGCGCGGGGCCAAGCCCAGCTGCAGTAGCCAGCGAGCTCCTGCCGCCGCGGACCTGGCTGCTGGTGCGGACGCCCGTGACCTGGGCCTGGTGCATGTGCCCCACCAAGGCGCCCACCACCCCCGCCTCCAGGTCACGCTGCTTCCCACAACAGGGTCACCACTCGATGTGACCCTAGACCCCCCACCACGCCAGCATCCCCGCAGCCCCCGCCTGCAGGCCACACGGGTTCGTCCTCCCCAGGGTGGCATCTGGGCGCCAGGGCACTATCGGGGCTGGGCGCGGCCGTGGGGGCGAGCCTGGACAGGCAGGCGGGGTGTCCACCCAGGGAGGCCAGGCTCCGTGGGGAGCCAGCAGGCTGTGCCCCACTTCTGGGCGGTCTTCAGGCAGGACGTGTCACAGGTGGGGCCTGACCGAGGGGTAACTGGGCACGGGGCCCTGCAGGCCAACCCCTGCTGTCCCGCTGCCCGGGAGCTGTTGTCCACACGTCTGGCCTGGAAGTGGGTTCCAGGGAGGTGGTGGCTCGGGGGGCACCCCTATGTGAGGGGCTGCGGCCAAGCTCTGCTCCACAAAGGCTGCAGTCACTCACTGGCCTCTGCAGCGGGCACCTGGCACCTTCCAGACCCGAGGGGGGACCCCGGGGCACTGCGCTCCCCCACCCCCGCGCATTCTCTCTCCAGCCCTCCGCCTTTCCCCGCCCGCCCGCGGTCACCTTTTCCTTTATCAGCGCAGAGCAGCACTCGCGCCCACTGACTCAGTCGGGCACGCCGGGCTGCCCGCAAGGGCCGAGGGCCTGGGTCTCCTGCCCACGCGCCTCTCCACCCCTTCTGGGCCAGGAGCCTGCCTCGCGGCCGCTGGAGACCCCAGAGCCCCGCCCAGACCCTTCTGCACGGCCAGCTCCAGGACGGGGCACCTGCCAGCCAGCCCGGCCTGCGGGGGCGCAGAGGACACGGGGACCATGCCCAGTGGTCAGCGTGCACCGCCTGGGGCCGCAGGGAGTGCCCCCGGATGCGGGCGACGAGGTGCCCGGCCCGAGGGCAGGGGTTGCGGCCGCACTGCACTTGGAGTATCTGCCGGACGCCGTTCCTGGGGCCCTGCTGGCGCCTCCCCATCCCTCCCCGCCCACATCTCCCGGGGCAGCCGGCTGACCCTCACTGACTGTGCCTGCCACTGGGGAAGGGGTCTCTGGGCTCCCCCCAGGTGCCCCCAGGCCACACCGGGGCAGTGGGCTTGGACAGCAGAGCAGGCGCTTCCGGGGCCAGGCGGCCGGGAGGACGCGGAGAAAGAAGGCCGGGCAGCCACCTCGGGAAGGGTCACTTTTAATGGTCACTTGTGGGTATCGTACACGGTTCGGGGCTGCCGCCCTCAGCTCCGCCTGGGCGCAGGGCACAGCCAGGTGCCCCTGGACCCGGGCCTGTGTGGGGGCCCGCCCCCAAGCCCCAGCTATGAACCGGAGCCCCCAGCTGGGTGGGGAGCCACCAGCCCCTCGGCGCCCAGGCTTGGAGCACAGGGTCCCGGCCCCACTCAGCGCGCGGCGGGTGCCTGCTCACCGGGGCCTGCCCCGGCCAGCCCCGCCGGGCCTCTCGCGCGGAGAGGTCTGCAGACCCGGCGGCAGAAGCTGGAAACAGCAGCAACGGGTTGGGGGCGCAGAGGATGGGGAGCAGGAGGGCCTGCTCGACCCACCCCTGCGCGAGCAGGGGCGCCAGCACGGAGCTCGGGGGAGGGGAGCAGGGAGCAAAGCGCAGACAGTCGGGGACTTGGCTGGGGACGGAGCTGGGCCAGGCAGCCGGGCGACCGGCCCCGGACGGCCGCCTGGTGCTGGTGATCGATACGGCAGGGCTGGGGCTGGGGTCCTGGCGCGCTGGGCTGGGCTGGCCTCTGGGGGCGCGGCCTGAACTAGCCGCCCAGCGGTGCTGCTCTCGGGGTCACCCAGGCGCAGAGAATTGCACTTGTTCTTACGAACCCCTCAGAGGAGACCTCTGGCCTCCAGCAAAGCCCGGGCCGGTCAACGCCCGGCCACGCCAGGGCTGCGGCCTGTGCGGCCTGTGGGCAGCGGGAGGGACCCTGAGCGGCATTGGAGGGGCCCGCGGTGGCCGGTCTGGACCCAAGGCAGCGGCGGGGTGGCGGCCTCACAGGACGTCCTCCAGGTCCAGCAGCTTGGAGTGCTGGCGGCTCTTCCACAGCCGGTACAGCCGGAAGTCGAAGTAGGTCTCGATCATCTGCTTCCCTGGGGCAGGGGCGAGAGGGCGGCTCAGCGGGGGGTGCCAGAACCAGGGCTCAGGGCGCGGCCCTACCTGCTGCTGGAGGGACGCAGGCTCACCTTGGGCCGACAGCTCCAGGGGGGACTCGAAGGTGACCCTGTAAGGAGTCATGAGGGTCCTGAGGTTCTGGAACAGCTGGAAAGAGGAGGGGGCCGTGAGCTCGGAGAAGGAGAGGGGACCAGCCCAGACCAGCCTGCGTCAGGCCCGGGGGCGCCGTGGGGATGGAGGGGAGAGCAAAGGGCACCCGCGGAGAGGCCGTTCCTTGGGCGCCGGGGCCCAGAACCGGGGCGTGTACCTTCTCCCCATTGGGGTTGCCCAGGACGTAGCAGCCCATCACGTGGATGACGTTCGGCTCGGGGTTCACTTTGCTCATGAGGCGGCTCAGCCGCTTCCAGAAGCTGGAGGGGGGCAGGATCAGGCACGCGGGGGCCCCGCTGGGCCCCATCCACGCCCACCCCCCCACCCGGGCCCCGCCTCACTGGATCATGTCGTCCTCCTTCTCCACCTTGGCGAAGGTGGCCACCTTGTTCCTGAGCAGGTACAGGTGCCCGGGGCCGCCCTGCGCAGACGCAGGAGAGGGCGCTTGAGGGCTGCCCGGAGCCCCGTGGGGGCGCCCCGGGCGGGAGCCCTACCTGGCAGAAAATGAGCATCTTCCAGATCTTGGCGCCCTTGTGGTAGACGTTCAGCTTCCTCTCGATCTCCTCTGCAGGGGGAGCGGTGTGAGCGCCGGGCACCCCTCACCCCCCGGGCTGGGCCAGCGGACGCGGGGCACGTACCCAGGATGTCCTCAAAGGTGGCGTGCTCGTGGTCCTGGACAGACACAGGCCCTTCAGCGCCGCGGTCAGCACCCGGGCGGAGGGGGGCACTCACTAGAGAATGGGGGGAGCATCTGGGGGGCGTGGGGGGCACTCACGAGAGGCTGGAAGCACAGCGGGGACGCTCACTAGAGCAGGGGGAGCTCCCGGCGGGGGGGGGGGGCACTCACGACAGGATGGGGAGCACGGGGGGGGGGGGGCACTCACGTAGAGGATGGGGATGATGGACGGGTCGTCCCTGCGGATGATGGTGGGGATGTACTCGGCCCGGGGCACCTTGGACGAGATGAGCTGGGGGGACAGGCGGCTGCTCAGGCCCTGCGGGCGCCCTCCGCGGGGCAGCGGCTCCAGGGTGGGCGGGGGGCGGGGGGCTCACCATGACCTTGGGGGGCAGGAAGCCCTCCGCGGCGCACACGGCCGCCTCCAGGCCCTTCTCGGCCTCCCAGTCCGCGTCCTCGAAGGCCTCGCCCAGCGCGCAGCGGGAGCCCTGCAGGTCGCCACCTGCGGGGCGGGACGGTCAGCGGCCGCGGCCGCGCCGAGGCGGGGGCGGGGCGGGGCGGGGCGGGCGGCGGCGGCCCGGGGCGGCGGCACAAGCGCGGGCGGGCGCCGGGCACCTACTGTCGCGGGAGTCGTGGGAGGTGTCGGCTTTCATGGGGGTGGGGTCGCTCCAGGACCGGCTGAAGCTCCGCTCGCGCCGCTCGGCGAAGGCTGCGGGAGGGGCCGGGTCAGCGAGCGGGCGGGGCCGTGCGGGCGGAGGCGGGGCCTGGCGCGGGGGCGGGGCTGGCATGGGGCCGTGCGGGGGGCGTGGCCTGGCGCGGGGGCGGGGCTGGCATGGGGCCGTGCGGGGGGCGTGGCCTGGCGCGGGGCCGTGCGGGGGGCGTGGCCGGCTGGGCCGTGCGGGCTGGGAGCGGGGCACGCGGGGGGGCGGCCGGGGCGCGGGGGCCGGCGCGGGCGGGCGGGCGGGGGCAGCGCGAAGCCGGGCCGCGGAGCCCCGCGCGCCGCTTACTCTGGGCCTTGACGCGGCGGCTGCCGACCATGCGCAGGTGCTTGCGGAAGTTCCTGCGGGAGCACAGGCCGCTGAGGCCGCGCGGGGCGGAGCCCGCAGCCCTCCCGGCGCCCGGGCTCCCCCGGCGGCCGCCCCCGGAAGCCCCGGCCGCGCCCCCGCGCCCCCCTCGACGGCCGGCGGAGGCGCGACCCGGGGCCCCCTCCCGCGCCGAGGGGGCGGCCCGCGGCGGCGCGTCTGGGGCGGGGCCGGGGGCCGCGGGGCAGCGTGGCGCGCCCAGCCCCGGCCCCTCCGCCGGCGCGTCCCCAGGGCAGGGCCCGGCCAGCGTCGCCACCCCCCCCTCAGCCGCGGGCGCCGAGCGCAGACCCGCGCCGGGCCCGGTGGCGACGCTGGCCGGCCCTACCTCTGGATCACGGACGCGGACTCGCTCTCCCGCTTCCGGCGCTTCCTCTCCGCGTAGCCCCTGAACACCCTGGGAAACCAGCGCCCGTCAGCGGCGCCCGGCGGGGCGGGGCGGGCGGGCGGGCGGGGCGGGCGGCGCTGCGGGACTCGGACCCGCGGGCCGCCGGCACGTGCGCCCCCCCTCGAGACCCAGCCTCCGGCCTGCCCAGACCCGGCGCGCGGGTCCCCAGGGCGCCGCGCCCAGGCGGCCGCGGGTACTCACGAGATGCTGCGCCGAGCGGGAAGGGGCAGCGTGGGAGAGAAGACAGGGTGAGCCGCCGGCCGCTGCCCCCCACCCCGGCCGCCCACCCCGGGGGCCCCCAGAGGAGCCTGGCCGGGGTACGGGCCGTGCCCACACGGAGCCCTCGTGCTTGGGTCTGGGGCAGCAGGAGGCGCCCGCCAGGGTGCGGGCATGGGTCTGGGGAGCCTGAGGGGCCCGGGGCTGTGGCCAGCGAGGCCATCCAGGCGCAGGCAGGCTGCAGTCCGGCACCGGCGAGGGTGCGGCTGGGGCGGGGAGGGGAGGGGAGCGAGCGGGCTCTGGGCCCCGGTGGGCTCCGGGCGGCTGGGAAGGTGCGGGGCAGGGACCGGAATGCGGGTGGGGGCCTAGCTGCGGTGCTGGCACAGGGCACGCCCCGGGGGCTGGAGGGCGCGGGCGCCACTCACGCTTGCATAGTTGTGGTCGCCGTCTGAAAGCTGAAGAGATTTTCCTTGGGGAACCAGGTGCGGATGGGGGTGTCATCTGGGAAGACACAAGGGCGTGATGGGGCCCGGGCCACACAGCCTGCCGCCTGGCTGTCAAGGTGGGGGCGTCCTCAGTGCGGGACCAGCCCTGCAGCGGAGGCGGCGGCTGGCATGGCGCCACAGGCAGCGTGTGCTCAGCTGTGCAGGCGCCACGTCGTGATGCTGCTCTGGCTGCTCAGACCTCCCCACCCCCTGCCCGGCTGCCCGCAGAGCCCGGAGCGTTCCTTTGAAAGCACAGCCTGTCTCCAGGGGCCTGCGGAGAGGATCCCTCGTCTCCCTGGCAGGAGGGACACTGGCCAGACTCTCCAGAGCTACCTAGGCAGCCCAGACACTGCCCTGTCTGAGCAGGAGGGGAAGAGCCTCCCCCGTGGGGGTCTGCCATGCTGGGGGCCGCCACCCTGCCTGCCACCTTGGCCTGAGCACAGCGCTGGGCAGGCGGCTGCCTCGGGGTGCAAGTGCCCCAGGAGGTGGAGGTGCTCACTGGTGAGAGCTCTGCCCTGTGAGGGCCTCAGCGCCCTCAGGCCGGGGGTACAGGCAGCCTCGGGGCGACAGCTCTGTGGTCCTCTGAGGTGAGCGGGAGCCCACTGGGGGGCCTGGGGCAGGAACTGACCCCCTGTCTCCCCAAAGGCAGCCCACTCTGCAAATTAAACCACGTCTCCTGCCTGCTCAACGCCCAAAATCATCCCAGGCGCCCCCCGTCGACCACTCAACGTGCTGGCAGGGCCAAAGTTGACCGCCAGACGGGCAGCGCTCTGCTGAGGCCGGGGACCCGGGTGACGGCACAGAGCCTGGGGTGTGGGACGAGGCCAGGCCAGGGACTGAACCCCCGGGGACTGCCGTGCTGCGGCTGGGCCCCTGCCTGTTCCGAGGCCCCGCTGTGTCCCCGGCGCCCACGCCCGCGGCCCTCACCAGACATGCGGTCGACACTGTACATCCTCTCCAGCTTTTTGCGGCGGCTGGCGGCCTCGGGCAGCGGTGCCTGCTCCAGCCCAAAGGCCCGAGGGGAGGGCCCGGAGACCAACTGGGCGCAGCCGGGACACTCCTTGGAGCCCTGGCGGCTGCCCGCCCAGCTCTGGCAGGGCCTGCTGATGTCCTCGTGGCTGCCACCGGGGCTGGTGCGCAGGGGCTGGCTGTGGTGGTGGGGGTGCCGCTCCCGCTGCCGCCGTCCCTTCACCACGGCCAGCTCGATGGCCTCGGCCCCGGGGCTGGGCAGCAGGGCGGGCTCCCCGGAGATGGTGTACACGCGAGGCTGGGGCCCCTCCCCGGCCGGCTTCCCTCCGCCGGTCCCCTCCGAGAGGCTGCCCTCACAGCGGCCGTTGGAGACGACAGAGAGGCGGCGCTTGTTCTGGGGGGCTGGCTGCATCTCGGGGGACCCGTCGTGGCCAGAGTAGGCGTCGGCCAGCAGGTGGTCTAGGGAGAGGGGCCCGGTGAGCCGCAGCCCCCTGCCCCACCTGCCCTCGCGCTCTGCGGCTGCACGGAGTGCGGGGAGCACCCCGGGTGCCCAGGAAGGGGCAGTCGGGGCTGTGGGCCCCACTGCACGGCCCAGCGTCTCCCAAAGGGATGTTTCTGAGCCAAGACCTCCCAGGCCCGCGCCCGGCGGTGTGGGGGCCGGGGCCACAGCCGCCTGGCCCCGCGCAAGGCACAGGCCGTCCTCCCGCCGCGGCCGCGCGCCCAGCGCCTCCCCGCCCCCCCCCCCCCCCCCCCCCCCCCCCGCCAGCTGGCCCCCCGAGACGCGGTGCCAGCCCCGGGGCGCCAGGAGGCCTGTTGCCATGCCAACAGCCCGGCTGGGTGGGTGCCATGGTGACGGGTGACTCGCAGCTCCGCCCGCGGCTCCGGGCCAGGGCGGGCAGGGGCGCGCGCCCGCCCGGCCCCCTCCCCGCCGGCCGCGGCCGCGGGGCAGCGCGTGCGAGGCCGGGTGGGCGCCGCGCCCCGGGCCGGGCCCTACCTGCGCCGTTGCGGCCCTCGGGGTGCGTCTGGGACAGGTACTCGCCGAAGGCCCGCGCCGCGCTGCAGGGACAGCGACGCCTCAGCGCGGCCGCCCGGCCCGGCGCCCCGCGCCCCCGCGGCCCCGCGCACTCACCGCACTTTGGCCGCCACGGAGGACATGGCCTCGCTGCGCAGCGCCCTCCTCCGGGAGGCGGCGACGCCCATGGTCGGGGCGGCCGCGCATCCCCGGGCTCAGAGCGCGCCCCGCGCCCGCCGCCTCCGCCGGGGTCGCCGCGCCGCGCCGGGGCCGGGGCCGGGGCAGGGGCCGGGGCGGGGGCCGGGGCGGGGGCCGGGGCTGGCGCGCGGACCGCAGCCCGGGACCCGCATGGCCGCGCCGGCCGCCCTCCGCGTCCACCGCAGCCCGCCGGCCCGCGCGCGCTCCGCCCCCCGCGTCACGCGGCGTCACGGGGCGTCACGGGGCGGGGCTCCCGGTGGGACCCCGAGGTCGCGCGCCCGCCGCCCGGGGAGGGCCCCGCGCCCGCCCTTCCCGGAGCCGCGGTGTCGCCCCCCCCCGCGCCCCCGCGCCCCCCCCCGGCCGCCCGCCCCCCGCGCCCCCCCCCGGCCGCCCGCCCCCCCCCGCCGCCCGCCCCCCGCCCCCGGCGCCCCCCCGCACCCACCGGCCGCCCGCCCCACCCCGCGCCCCCCCGGCCGCCCGCCCCCCCCGCCCCCCGCGCCCCCGCGCGCCCCCCGCGCCCCCGCGCGCGGCGCCCCAGGGACCACGGCCTGTGCGAGGCTCCGCCTTTATTCCGCGGCAGCAGCGCCGCCCGCAGGGCTGGCACGGGGTGCCCAGAGCCCCCCGCCCCCCAGCCGCCCGCGAGGCTGCAGCGCGGTCTCCGTCTCCGCCGAGCACCGGTCAGCGCGCCCCGCCGCGGTCAGCGCGCCCGGGGGCCGAGGCGTCCCGGGGCGGGTCCGGGTCCGGGGGCGGGTCCCGCCGCCGCCGCAGCGCCGGCTCGTCCTCCTGGAAGCCAAGCGGACACGACCCGTCAGGGGAGGCGGGCGCGCCGTCCAGCCGGGCTCGGGCGGGCCCGCGGCTCACCGAGTCGGAGCCCGCGGCGGCCGGGGCGCTCTGGAAGTCGGCGTAGGCGTCCTGGGGCGCGCCCGGCAGCTCCTCCTCGCACTCCGTCTGGTAGTCGGACTCATCTGGGCGGGGGCGGCCGTCAGCGCCCGTGCTGGGCGCGGGCCGGACCCCAGAACCCGCGGGACGCCCCCGCCCGCGCGCGAGCCCGGCGCCGGCTCACCGTCCGCAGAGGCCGCGGCGATGGGCTCGATCCGGGACACGATCTCCGCGAGGTCGGTGAAGGAGGCGCTGGGGCAGGCGGGCACCTGGGGCGAGGCGGGCGACAGCCGTCGGGCCTCGCTGGCCGTGGGGCTGGGCCGCCCCCTGCTCTGTGGCCCCCCGGGGAGCCGGCCCAGCCGCGCACACTCACGTCCCGCGCCTTCATCCTGCGGGGGCCCTGCCGGTCCTGCAGCATCTTCTCCAGCACGCCGCTGCGCCCCCAGATGTCGAACACGGTCCGCCCGTGCCGGTACCCCACCTCCTGCGCGCACGGCAGGCCCGTGACCGGCGGCCGCGCGGCCGGGCCTGCCCACCCCGCCCCGGGCACTCACGCAGATCTCGTCGAACTTGCCGAAGTCCAGGGTGCGGTAGCCGTCGATGGGCGGGCGCAGGCACTCGCAGTAGTCGCTGCTGCGCACCAGCTCCAGCTGCCGCACGCAGCACACGTAGGCCAGGCGGGCCTGGATCTCCGCCATGTTCAGCACCTGTGGGTGCCGCCTCCTGAGCACCCCGCACCCCTCCCCTGAGTCTTCCCAGCCTGGGGACCAGTGTGGGGCGGGGTCCCCAGCCCCACCCCTCCCCCAGCTGGTCTGGGGGTGGGGGAGGGAGGAGGAAGCTGTCTCCCCGCAGGCTGGAGGGCAGGAGGCCGGGCACCGCCCACCTTGACTTTGGTGGCCAGCGGGTTCCAGCGCTTCCAGAGCAGCCACCACCCGGACAGCGCGTCGCCGTAGTTGGTGAGGTCCGTCTCGTCCCGGCTGCCCACGTCGATGGCAATCACTACCTTGGCGCCCATGGACCTGGCCACATCCGCTGGGGGAGGAGACGGCCTGGTGACCGCAGGCCTGGTGACCGCCACGGCAGGCAGGATCTAGGGCAGCACGGAGCCCCCCAGGCCAGGCCTCTGGGCAGCTGCCAGAGCTGCCCAGGTGAGCGCCAGTGACATGCCGTGGCCTGTCAGCCCCCGATGGCATCAGAACAGGCCCTCACTGCCCTTGTCCCGACGCCTCTGAGCCGACCACCTGAGCCAGACACTCTGGCCACGTGGGGCCGGGCAGTGCACAGGCTTCGACCCCCTCGGTGCAGGCAGGAGTGCCCAGAGAGGGCGCTGGCCAGGGTTGCCCCCATCCCCCCCACCCCGCCACACAGTACCTGGGAGATTGTTGATGTAGCCGCCGTCCATCAGCAGGTGTCCGTCTTTGGGGTCACAGAGGGGGGGCATGTAGCCCGACAGGGACATACTGGCTCGCACGTACCTCCACAGGGAGCCTGCAGAGGCCAGAGGTGTCCACCATACACTCCCTCCCTGTGGTCACCCAGCCCAGGGCAAGGAAGGGCCCACGTGGCCTGTTCTCCCCTGGGCAGCCTGGGGGCCCTGCAGAGACCTGGCGCAGCGAGGCCCTTGCCAAGGACACCCACACAGGCAGTACCTCCCTGCTTCCAGCCGTGGGAGCCCTGCCCAGCCCTGAGTGCGCCCTCCGCTCCCCCAACATGCCAGTCCCCTCACCCCGGGGCCTGCCTGGCCCCTGGGGCCCATCCCAAGTCGCCAGGCCTGCCCAGGCCCAATGCTCACCGTCCGTGTGCACCCGCATGGCGGAAGCCGTGATGTCCGTGGTGATTGTGAAATAAGGGAGCCACAGGTCCTGTGGAGGAGAGGGTCAGAGGCCGCCTCCCGGTGCCCCACCGTGGGCCTGGGCGCAAGGGGCCAAGCAGGGCTGAGCGTCCTGGGCGCCTGCAGTGCCCCCTGGGCCCTTGGGGTGTCCCCTGCCGGGGAGGACACCTCAATCTGCCGGTCCTTGAAGACGCTGCTGACGCTGCTGTTGAAACCGGCCCCTGAGAACATGGAGGTGATGGGGTAGGTCAGGTCCAGCACGGTCTTCACCATCGACGTCATGTCCTGAGGAGCAGGGTGCAAATGAGGCCCCCGGGCGGGAGCCGGGTCCCAGCAGCGGGGCGAGTGCTGGCAGCTGAGCGGAGCCGCCCAAGAGCAGTGCAGCCTCCTGGGGATGGCGGGCGAGCCCTGTGGTGCTGCAGGGCCCTCAGACGGGATGAGCTGTCCCCTCTGTGAGGAGGCCTCAGCCCTGCTGGGGCAGGGCAGGTGCCCAGGCAGCTGCGCAGGGGCAGCCGCAGGGAAGACCACCATGGCCTGCCCGCCTTCTGGCCATGGAGTTCCTGCAGCGCCACCCCGCATGTGGGGTGCGAGCCCATGGGCATCCGCAAGTAGAGGGTACCTGGCGGCGAGCCCACTGTGGCCCAACCCGTAGGGGCAGGGCAGGGCAGGGCAAGGACCGGCCAGCCTGCGGTGACGGGGCCCTGGTGGCCACTGCAGAGACTGTCCTTGTGTCCCCCGGGGCCTGTCCTTGAGCTGCCTTGCCGTGGGGGAGCTCATTTTGGTAAGAAGGCTCTGAGCAGGGGGGTGCCTGTGCCATGTCCTCGGGGCTGCGCCGGCACAGGCCTTGCTGGGAGCTTCTGTCCTGAGAGGACGACCCTCTTTCTTCTCTTCCTGAGAGACCTGTGCTTCGGCCCCACTCACGGTTTCAGCCGCAATGTCCCGCTCGAGCAAGCAGAGCCCCGAGAGCCGCCTGGGCCGCCTCCAGCTGCCAGAGCCCCCGTGGCCTCTACCCCAGGGCAGCCGCCCTCGCCTCCCCGCACCCCCTCCAGGGCCCTGGAGCCGCCAGCGCAGTTGGCGCCCTGTTTCCAAGGCGACCGCAAGAATGGGTGCCACCCTTGACCCTCAGCGGCAGGGACCGCCCCACGCTGCCCTCTTCACCGCGGCAGGAAGGCGCGGCCCCGGGGCCCTCACCTCGGCCCACTGCTTGGCGCGGATCCGGGTCTGGCTATAGCTCCGCTCCTCGGCGTACAGGGCGCCCATGAAGGCCCCGATGGACGTCCCTCCGACCATGTCCACGGGGATGCCGCACTCGGCCAGGGCCCGGATGATGCCCACCTGGGCACAGCCTCTGTGCCGGGGGCACAGCGCAGCGCTGAGCGCCCACGGGAGCAGCGCAGCGCCCCGACCCTCCTCCACAGCGCGCCCCCTCGGCGCCTCGCCCCACGCCACGCCCCTCCGCGCCCCGCCCCCATCCACACCCCGCCCCCTCCACGCTCTCCTCGCCCCGCCCCCTCCGCGCCCCGCCCCACACCCCCTCCACGCCACGCCCCCTCCACGCTCTCCTCGCCCCGCCCCCTCCACGCCACGCCCCTCCGCGCCAAGCCCCGCACCCCCTCCACGCCACGCCCCCTCCACGCTCTCCTCGCCACGCCCCCGCCCCCTCCACGCCACGCCCCCTCCACGCCACGCCCCCTCCACGCCACGCCCCCCGTGCCCACCGCGAGGGGCGGAGAGCGGGGCAGAAGCCGCCCGCGGGGGCTGCGGCCACTACCGCCAGGCAATAGTGTGGGACGGCGCTGGCGGCCGGAGGCGGGGGCGCGGGGCGCGGGCGGGGCGGGGGCGGGGCGCGGGCGGGGGCGCGGGCGGGGCGCGGGGCGTGGGGCGCGTGCTCTGAGCGGCGGGCCCAGGCCCCGCGGGGAGGGCCCGGGCCAGCCCGCGGCCAGACACAGGAGGGCCTCGCGGGGACCGGCCCGCGGCTGCTGCCTGCGTGGAAGCCAGATGGCCGCCAGCACCCGGCGCGGCCCTCGCCCCCTTCCTCCTCGCCGCGGCCGCTCGCCCACGGCCGCCAGCGCGGGGCGGGGGGCGGGGGGCGCGGGGCGCGGCGGGGAGGCCGGCCCGGGAGGAGGCCGGCGCGGCCCCAGGAGCCAGGACAGTCCGCACCCGGCGCCGCGGTGGGCGAAGGACGCGACGCGGGAGAGGACGACCCCGCGGCCCCACTCTCGGAGCCCCGAGGGGGCCCGGCCCGCCGCCAAGACGCTGCGCTCTGGACTCGCAGCGCGACGTCTGGGGACAGGAGGGTGCGCCCCGCGCCCCCCGTGGAGACTCCTGCGCGCAGCGTCACACGGGGGAAAAGGCGCGGGGGTCACGGGAGACAAAGTCACACTCGGCGCCCGCCCAGAGGGAAAGCTCGGCCGGGACACCAGGCTGCGGTTGAGACCGCGTGGGCGCCAGGCAGCCGCAGGCCAGGACGCTGGGCCCGGCAGGAGGAGGGAAAACTGGGGCAGGAACAAAGTCCAGCCCGTTCGGGAAGGCTCAGAGCCGCGCGGGCGGCGCTCAGTCCAGAAAGGCCACGCGTTTCAGGCACAGACCAAAGGCAAACCCCACACGGTGCACACAGCGCACCAGGCCAGCGAGAACAAGACGGCGCTGGGCGCACAGGCGCAGCACGGCCCCAAGCGGCCCGGTCGTGACCAGCCAAGCGGCCTCGCCCACGCCCTGCGGCCCCGGCTGGGAAGGGACGGCCACTCCGCGCTCCTCCCCGGCCCTCCCCCTGGGCACGCCGAGCCGGAGTGGAGCACCCAGCCGGCCCTGCTCACCCTCCAGGGTCCTGAGATGCAGGACGCGGGCACCGCCCTCATTAGCCCAAGGGTGGGCCTGCCCGACCAGCCCCCCAAGCCAGCCCCACCCCCACTGCAACCCCACCCCCACACTAGCTCCACCCACTGCAGCCCGACCCCCAGGCTACCCACCAGCCCACGCAGCGCCTCGCTCAGTGGACACTGATGGCAGACACTACAGCACACACAGAAAGGGCCTAGACCAGCCAGTGCACCTGGCGCTGCCGGAGCTACCCGCTCGCAGCTCTGGGCCACCAGGGCACACAATGCACAGGCCGGGGCTTTGACGGCACCACAGCAACTGGGCCGAGGGCACAGTCTTGGAGAAACAGAAAAATGAACGTGACAGACCCAACGTACCCGCCAGACTCGCACTCGCTGGAGGAAAGGCAGACAGCCTCCGCGCCCCGCAGGGAAGCGTGCTGGAGTAGGCCCCTGCAGAAACCGGAGCCACTTGGCCAGACCCTGCTCAGCGTAAGCCCTCGCGGGGCGCACAAGGTGCAGACAGCGTGAGGGCCAGTGCGCCCACCAGCCACATGCTGAACCGGGGATGCTGAGCCCGCCACCCTCACAGGCCAGCAGAGCACTCACAGGCATAGCTGGCGTGGGCACTGGCCATGCAGGGCCCCATACCCACCAAGCTGCCAGCGCCCAGCACATGGACCCTCCAGGCTGGTGGAGAGGCGGCGGTGCCCCAACACCCTGCAGGTAAGGCATAGGCCGGAGCATTTGGCCAGGGAGCGCCTCGCGCATGGGAGGCCAGCGCGGCCTCGAGGGAGCTGTCCCAGGACGGGGACAGCAGCTTTGACCCTCCGAGCAGACCCAGAACACAGCACAAGTGTTGTGGGCAGGTGCAGCGCGCAGAGCCGGGCAGGACAGAGCGGGCTCAGCATGGGTCGCCCCAGCCGGAGGCCTGCCCAGGGCAGCGAGGCAGGCCGCAGGCCGGACGTGCTCCGAGAAACCCAGCGAGGCACCGGTGGGCCAGCGGGGGAAAGTCGGCAAAAGCACTCAGAGTAATTTTAGCAGGTGACGGCAGTCGGAGGACATCTGAGGAGTTACCCAGAAGTAGGACAAAAAGTTTGAGACGGGAAACGTGGGTGGGAAGAAACCGAGAGGTCCGGCCTGGGGCAGATACGTGACCAGTGGCCACGCTGACCAGCCCAACGGCCCCTGCCCAGCGTGAGGGGTACAGCTACACCAGGCATGTCTGGTCGGCCCAGAGCAAGGGTCAGCAGGCTTGCTCCGAGGCCCAGGAGGAACAGGCCTTGCTCCGCAGCAGCCTGGGGGAGGCGGCCATGAAACCCCCAGGGAGTCACTGCTCCCCGATGTCCACTGCAGCCGCCTTCTGGGGTCGGGCCGCCGCCCTGCACACGGGCCCTGGGCTTTGACATCCCGTGTGTCTCCTCTTGAGAATCTCGGAGAGCATGGACTCGGCCAGACTTGGGCGCAGCAAGAAAAGGGGACCTGGCCCAGGATATGGGCGAGGTGGGGGGACCCAGGGCGCACGACAGGGGCACTCCCGGGACGGCGGCCCAGCGAGGCCCAGGCGACTCCGTGGCGCGGCCAGCAGCAGGGGGCGGGGCCGGGCGCGGCCGGACCCAGCGGGCGCCTGGGCCTGCGAGTCCCGGCCGGCTGACGACACCCGGGGCTTGCCGGTGCCACGGGGCCCACCGAGCGCGAGCAGGGGCCTCCGAGCGCGGGCAGGGGGCGCTCCACGGCCGGCTGAGGGTGGACACGCGGGCCGGCAGAGGGGGCGGGCCGTGCGCGTGGGAAGCCCAGGGCACAGTGCCCCGCCCGGCCCGCCCCAGACCCCTGACCCCAGGCCCCGCACCCGGTCCAGCCAGGCCTGCGCCACAGGGAGGGCCCGGGCGGACAGCTCTCGCCCAGCAGCGCTGCGCGGCCCCAGCAGCGAGCACGCTGGGAGGGGGCCCGGGACCGGCTGGGGCGGGACCCGGGGGGGACGGCACCCACTTCTTGACCGAGCACAGGAGCTGTCATCAGCCGGCGGGGCCCTGCCTGCGGGGCTGCTGGAGCCCCCCAACCAGCGTCGGCCTCTGGGAGTTGGGCCGGGCTGGGGCGTGTGCAGGTGACCGCGGCGAACACCCTGCGGGGTCGCGTCCTCCTGCCGTCCAGAGAGGGACGTCCAGGCACCTCTGCCGGACACGGGGGAGAGGTGGCCGGCGCCTGCAGGGCCCACACGCCGAGCGGAGCGAGCGTGCAGAGGGGCCCGGGGCCACCCAAGGCCTGTCCTCCCTCCCGCAACGAGTGCCCCTCCCGCACCTGGGCAGCCTGGCCTGGCACGGTGCCCGGGCTCCCACTCTGCCCGGGCGCCCTTCTCTAACAAGCTGGGGACAGGCGGGCACATCTGAGAGGAAGCTGGGGCACAAGAGGCACCGGCCGCAGGCAGAGCGCGGCCGCCCGTCCCCCACGAGCCGCACACAGAACGGAGAGACTCACCTGCCGCCCAGAGGGAGGACTGGCAAGGGCAAGAGCAGAGCATTCAGGGGCGGACGCGTGGGCGCTCGGGGCGCGCGCTGCGCGGGGCTGGGGCCGGAGTGGGTTGGGGGGGGCCGCGCCGGCAGGGGGCGGGGCTGGGGTCTCCCCGCCCACCGCGGGTGCCAACACAGTCATGCTTGCCCGGGAACCGCGTGGGAGGGGCGCACGCACCTGGCTCCTCCGCCCCCGAGCACCAACGCGATGGCGTTGCCCGTCAGCACGCGTGCCAGGCGGGAGAAGTCCGAGTGCCGGTCTGGGGCCCGCTGAAAGACCCGCTCGTACATCTCCACCTGCGAGGGTGCGGCAGGCCCAGGTCGGCGGGGCCGCCCCGCGGGGCCCCACCGCCTGCCCTGAGCGCCGGTCTCCCTCCCCACCCAAGGGCGCAGAGAGCCCTGGGTCCGAAAGCCACCTGGGCCACACCCCAAAGGCAGCCCCCCTTAGCTCAAGGGACCCCGCAGAGAGCACATGGGTGGGCGGGAGGAGCAGAGGCCGAGCCACATGCCCCTGGGCTCTAAGGCAGCCAAGCCCAGGCCCTGGCTGAAGCCACCCTGGACCCGACCCTGGCCCACCGAGCATGGCTAGGCGGGTGCTGCCCCTGCGCAGCCCAGTCTCCAGGCCACCAGAAGAGCGCTGTGGTCTGGCGGGCTCTGCCAGAGCAGCAGACCCCGCAGAGGGGAGAGCTGAGCCCAGCGCCAGCCCCGGGCACCCTGCCCAGCCGGGCCTCACCAGCCTGGGCAGGCTCCTCCGGGAGAAGACGCGGCGCGGGCAGCGGAGGTGCAAGTGGCCGGAGCACCAGCCCCGCATGTTGAGCCAGTCCACAGTGCGGGCAGGGGCTGGCCCGTCCTCCCGGTGCAGCAGGACCAGCTGCTTCTGCGCGCGCACGGCCGAGCTCTCCAGCATCCGCTCCAGCTGCCCAGGATGAGGGGCCATAGGTGAGGGGGGACAGCGGGCAGGACACACGGGCTCCGGCCCCCACCATAAAGCTGGGGCTGCGCAGAACTGGGGGGGCCCGGGCTGCACCCAGCGCAGCGGGGATGGCACCAGCCATGGGATGCAGCGCCCTGAGGCCATGTGGCTGCTGCCCGTGGCCTAGGGCGGAGCTGGCACTCGGCCTCGGCTAGCTGCAGGGGAGGGGGCTGCTGCCACTGGCTGGCTCGCGGAGGTGGGGCGCACAAGCAGGGACCCAGGCAGTGTTGGACAGGCCCGCCAGGCCCCCCGCAAACCTCGCCCACGGTGGGCTCCTGCTCGCCCAGGCCCACAATGAGGATGCAGTCAGCCTGCCGTATGCAACGCTGCGTCCAGGGCGTGAGCGTGCTGTCTGCCTGGTAGAGCACAATGCGGTGGACATCTTCCTGCTGTCCCAGCCAGCTGGACAGCCGGTACTCGTGGAGGCTGCAAGGCAGGAGCCTGGCTTGGCATCCCCGGAGCGGTGCCAAGGCCAGCGCCCACCACCCTGCCCCACCCTGTGGGTGCTCCAGGGCCAGGGCGAGCTGGGGCAGGGCTGGGGTGTGGGGTCTCTCTGTGGGTCCAGGGGCTGCTGCCGCCACCGGCGACAAAGGTTTCGGGCCCCAGGGGAGACAACAGGCTGACAACCCTGGCCGTCACCTCCCCGCCACAGCACAGCTGCAGGGGCAGAGGGTGAGGACAAGGAGAATGAGGATGGGGTGCAGATGTGGGTGCGGACAGGGCGCGGGTGGGCATGCCAACAGGGGCCGGTGCGGGGCAGATGTGGGCACACTTCCCATCTGTCCCCTCCGAGGCGGCAGCACCTGTCCAGAGCAGCAGAGCCCAGACGCTGTTTAATGTTGTCACTGGTCAGCAGCAAGGCGGGGCCTGGAAGCACAGCATGGACGGCATGTGGCCTGGGTCCACCTCTGCACCAGCAGGCCTGTGAGTGCAGCCTGGCGAGGGCAGGGAACTCACGGAGGCTGGCTCTTCTGGACAGCAGCGAGCGGCACGCCCAGCTGGGGCGGAAGGGCCGCTGGGCTGACCGAGCGCTCTCCACCTGAGGAGGCCTGGTCAGTGCAGAAGCAGGCCCGGGCACTGTAGCCGGGAGAGCAGCCACCCAGCCCACCGGGCACAGGGACGGCCTCTCTGAATTAAGTCCCGTCTCCAAATGAGCAAGAAGGTCCCAGTGGCGCCTGAGACTGTGGGGGCGGGGTGGGGGGGTCTGAAAATGGCAGAGGCAGACTCCCCGCAACCAGGCCGGGAGGTTGGCTGGGTCCCCTCCAGCTGGGGCACACTGTCGCGCCCCCCCCCCCACCGCTCCCCTGCAGCTCAGGGTCCAGCCTGCTGACTGTGGAGCTGAGGGCTAGGGCCACGACCCGGCGCAGGCCCGGAAGCTGAGGGGCACTGTCCTTCCCAGAGTTTGGAGGCCTTCTTGGAGGCTGACACCGCACCAAGGCTCCTCTGCTTCCTCTTTTATTCTTTCAATAATGTCTTTTGAAAAAATAAGCTCTTAATTCTATGGGCTGTGGCTGACCAAAGGCTGGGGCCCGACAAAGGTCAGGCCACCCACGCAACTGCAGGAAGCCTTGGGCTCCAGGAATTACCACCTTGGGGCTTACACAGGGGACAAGGGCTCACTGTGGCCACAAGTGGCCTCACCCAGATTGTGTCACCGTGTTCAGAAGTAAGCAAAGTGCCGTCCGCTTGTCAACACACTGGATGGCACTGGCCTTTAGGGATGGGCACCACCAGTGACCAAGAGTCTGGACAGTACTGGCCAGTAGGGATGGTCACCACTGGTCACCAGGCATCTGGACAGCACTGGCTAGTAGGGATGGTTGCCACTGGTCACCAGGATTCTGGACAGCACTGGCCTATAGGCTGCAACCGTATGTCCCTCTCTACCACTGACCCTGGCTTATATCCTCTCTCTGGGTGCCCCACCCACAAGTCTGACTGGACCGTTTTTTTCAGTCCTGTGGCTGACTGGACCATTTAGCACCAATCAGTTCATAGCTCACACCTGACTGGTCCATTCCACGAGCCCGGAAGCACGTGGTGCATAAAAGGGCCCGCAGGCACCTGCCACAAGTGGCTTGAGGTGGAGCCACAGGAGAGGCCAGGCGGCCAAGGGGCTGGGGTAGCAGGGAGGCTCTTGTAAGCACCACAGCCTCGCCTTTCCCCGCAGGCCGGGACGCACGTTGGTCACACCACCGTGGAATGGAGTCAGGTTCCCCACAGGGTCTTTGGCTGGCCCAGCACCCTGGCCAGGAAGGCCCGGATGCCCCGCATCGGCCGTCAGAGCCCCCGAGACCACGCACGGACCGGACACAGGTGCTCACAGAGTTCTGCTGGGCCACCCCCAGACTGGAGGCCCAGAGCCCTTCCACGGTGAGCGGCAAAGGGGCCGAGCGCACCGTGCAAGCAGCGAGCCCATTCTGGACACAGCCGCCGGCTCTGGGATGGCAGGGGCTGCGGGGAGGCCCTGGGGGCGGCGTCCCTACTGGCCAGCGCAGTCCAGCATGTTGACAGGCGGATTTCTCTTCAGTACTGTTGCCTCTTTCTGTGAGTCTATAACTATTTGCAGGGGAAAAGCTGTTTTTTAAAAAGGAAACGAATCAGCTTCTAAGAAGCCACATGTCTCACTGCAGCCCTGAGAGGCCCAGGGACACACCGGCCAGGCCAGGGAGGACCAAGGCACCTCTGGCCCCTGGAGCATGTGCCACGAAGCTGCCTGGGGCCAGGGGGGCGCTGACTGCCGCCTGCAGTTCAGACTTTCACTTTGGGACTGATTTTCCTGCGCCCCCTAGAGTAGCTTTTAAATATTAAACATTGGCGGTGGCATCTGTCAATTCTGCAAGCCGTTTTGGACCTTCAGCTGTGTCTGCGGTGTCACCCCGTCACAGCTTTGCTCCATGACAGTCACGTGCATTTGTGTCTCCTCTGCAGACACCCCTGCCCGTCCAGCAGGAAACCCATCTCCTGTGCGCACTGCGGTGCTCACGTCCAAGGCCCCGAGGGCAGGGCGCTCTGCCAGGTTCCCAGACCCTCCGACACACGGATGACCTGGGCCTGGGAGTGAACCACCAGGCCATGCCCCCAGCCCACAGCCCCGCTCAGGACTCCAGCCGGGCCCCTGCCAGTGCTGTGCAGCTGCTGCCTGGGCCCTCTGCACGTGCCCCAGCACCATCTCCTCTGGGACACCCCAGTCATCTTGGAGGGGCAGCCAGGAGCTGTACATCGAGATAAGCAGGGACGCCTGATGGAGTATCCTCTCACATGGACAGGCCCCACGAGCCCTGGAGCATAGGCAGGCAGTGTTCGCTGTGTATGTGGGGGGCAGTGTCGGTGGCTCACCTATGGCACTGAGGGCATGCTTGAGCTCCAGGGCGAAGGCTGTGAGGGGCACGTCCTCAGACGCTGGCATGATGGCCACTGTGGACAGGTTGCTGGCCGGGTTTCCCGTGTCCCACTTGCTGCCCGCACTGTGCAGACCAAACTGATGACCTGCAAAGCAGCAGAGGGTTTTGTGTTGGCCCCAGGGGCTCACGACAGGCATCCCCGGGTGACCTGTGGCCATGGCTGCCTGTGGGGAGGAGGGTGGGCACCAGGGCCTACGCCCAGCATGCAGGAGCCCGAGCACGGAAGGGCCCAGCCGAGCAAGACTCAGGTGAGTGTGGGCAGCCACCAGGGTCTGCTCACTGTGTGGCGGGCGCTAGCCTTAGGACACCAGGCAGCCGGTATGGACAGCAGTCACCCCTGGAAGGACTCGGGAAGATGCCGACTGATAAGATGGAACATTCAAGTAACTCGGAAGGACAGCAAAATAAGGGGCAGCAGAAAGCAACACGGGCAGCCACAACCTGACGCACCAGCCACGCGTCCCCACAAGCGGCCTTCCACACTGCAGGGGCCTGCGCAGGGATGTGGGCAGCCGCCGCCACAGACAGTCGAGAGCAACACGAGGCGGACACCTGTGCCAGAGCCCCTCCTGCATGCCTGCCGGCGTGCTCATCTGGACAAGGCGGGTCGAGGGGCCGATGCCCCAGGCTTGCTGCCCCCCACCCCCAAGTCAGCGTACACCTCGGCCGCAAAGGGGCCACCCCAGGGGCCACAGACAGAGCCAGATGGTGACAGGTGGGTGAGCAAAGAAGCAGGAAAGGCATTGGAGTTGCTGCACATGGAGCCCTGCAGGCCCTGCTGGCACGGCAGCCCGAACCGACCCCCCCCCCCCCAGTCCTGAAGTGCCCTCTGGGCTGGGCCCCTCAGAGGCGGGACGGGCCCCAGGCCGAACAGCCCGGCCTACTTGTACCAGGGCCGCCCGCTCAGATCTGTGCCACCAAGCGCTTCCAGCAATACCAGGTCGCAGGTGCCCCACAGGCCCGCCCAGAGGTACCCCGGGTCTTCCTGGGGTGGGGGGGCAGGGCTGCAGCGGAAGGATGCCCCACCTGTGGCAGTTCCCTGCTGGAGGCTGCCCAGGATCTTCTCTCCCAAAAGGTGAATCAGCCGAGTCACGACCTGGGGGCAAAGACAAAGACCCCGTGCCACACCCCGCAACACTGCAACCCAGAAGCGGGAAGGTCCTGGGCAGCAGAGCCTCAGGCTCAGGGCTGCAAGGGCGGGGCCTGGCCCCTGGGGATGGGTCCTGGGCAGGGGTAGCTGTGAGGGCAAGGTCTGCCTCTCTTGTCACCTGGGGCCGGCGGCCAGCAGCAGGGGCACCCCGGGCAGGGCAGGGGTACTTCCGACCACCCAGCCTGGGACACCTGCGGCAGCTGCATGGGGACCTGCGCTGCCCGCCACACTGATGGGCCTGCTTGTGCGAACCAGCCCGTGGGCCCTGGGCGCCCCAAGACACCGGGCTGGGGCCCTCTCCCCAGGCAAGGAAGCCGGTTCTGGGGTGTGACACAGCAAGAGCTGCGCAGGACAACGGCTCAGCCTCCAGAGCAGAAGAGCAAGGCGTCTGCCTGGCAGGCCTGACCCGCCTCGGGCGGCCCGCTGGAGGCCGCGCAGCAGGGAGGCCCAGACCCTCGAACGCGGGCAGCGCGGAGCCGGGTCCCATGCAGTCGTCTCCTCTCATGCACAACCTTCCCACGTTCGGAGGCCAAGCCGGATCAAAGCGTTCACCGCCGACCCGCATGTTCTCCAAAAGAAGGGCCTCAGAAACAGCCCCGCAGAACCGCCCGCGCTGACGGTGCTTTTAAGGGAAATCTAACCTGCAAAGCGGTCATTTCCTAACCGGGAAAGGCTGGACACGGCCCTGGAGGGCCCGAGGGAGCAGCGCAGAGAGCACCCCGCGAGGCACCAGGGCCCAGGCAGACAGACCCCCAGCCAAGGGCCACCGGGACAGCCGCCCGCCCCGGGCCCAGGGGCGGGAACGGGCGCGAGCAGCAGGGCGGCGTGGACAGACGGACGGGCGGCCGAGTCCCCGCGCGGGGCGGGCCGCTCCCTGGCCTGAGCCCTGCCGCAGGCCGGCCGCCCCCCGCACAGGCGCCCCGCGCCCGCAGCGCACTCACCTGCGGGTACCTGCGCTTGATGGACGTCAGGGCCCCGGCCGGCAGCTTGGCCAGCTCCGAGTCCCGCACGGCGTGCACCGTGGTGGCTCGGGGCTGCTGCGTGAGCGTCTCCACCTGCGGAGAGGCGCCTGCTGGGCCGCCCGCGCGCGTGGGGGCCGGCAAGACGGGGTGACGGAAGGGCGGGCCGCGCCCCCAGACAGCACGAGCCAAGCCGCGGTCAAGCCGGGGCCGCCCCAGCCCTCGGCCCTGACCCACGCCCAGAACTCGGGAAGGAGCTCAGGGGCGGGGCGGGGCGGGGCCAGCGGGGCGGGGGCGGGGCCAGGCAGGCGGGGGCGGGGCCGGGGCCAGCGGAGGGGCGGGGCCAGTGGGGCCGTGGGGCGGGGCCAGCGGAGGCGCAGGGCGTGGCGGGCCGGTGTGGGGCGTGGCGGGGGCGTGGCGGGGGCGTGGCGGGGCCGGGGGGGGGGGGCGGGGGGCGCGGGGGGGGCGGGGGGCGCGGGGGGGGGCGGGGGGGGCGGGCGGCGCGGGCCCCCTACCACTCCGATGAGGTCCCCGCGGCCGTACTCCCCCGCCAGGCGCTTCTTGCCGTCCTCCTTGCGGACCACCGCGCGCAGCCGGCCGCTCAGCACGATGTAGGTGCAGTCGGACCTGTCCCCCTGCCTGCGGCGGCGGCGCGGGGGCTCAGCGCGGGCGTGGCTTCCCGCCAAGGCCCGGCCCGGCGGGGACTCAGGGCGCTTCGCCTGGGCAGCGCGCCGGGCCGGCCAGGGCAGGGCCGCCCCCCCCCTGCGCGCAGCCCCGGGGCACCCCCCCCCGCGGCGACCCAGGGCAGGCCGGGCCTCTGCTCACCGGTACACGGCGCGGCCGGCCTCCACCTCCATCCAGTCCAGCGCGAAGTCCATCTGCCGCACGAAGGAGGACATGCGCTTGGCCACCGTGTGCGCCACGCCCAGGACCACGGTTGGCTGCCTCCGCATGATCCTGCGGGCGGGCCAGACGCCTGCAGCAGCCAGCGCCCAGGCGGCGGCCGCCCACGCTGCCCCCTGCCCAGACACCCCCGCGGGCACAAGGAGCGCCCACAAGCCCAGCAGCGGGGGCCAGGCTGCACAGACCGGCTGACCGTGGGCGGGGCGGGGCCCAGGGGCCATCAGCCACCGACCCTCGGGACAGGCAAGCTCAAGGGGAGGCTGAGAGGCCGCAGAGAAGGCCCCGCGAGGCGGCCAGCAGGTGGGCTGGTCGTGCCCAGGCAGTTGCTGGAGGCGGCCCCAGCGCAGGAGCAGGGCGGAGCGGTCTCCCTGCTGCGGGCTGCAACAGGCACCCAGGGCGAGGGCAGAGCGGGGCGGCGCCGCTATACTGGGGGCTTCTGGAAGCTGATGGCGGGAGCAGTGCTCGGCCCACAGTCTGGAAGGGGGTGGGGGTGGCTAGGAGCAATTCGGGGGACAATCTGGAGCTTCGGCTGGCGGGCTCCGACACACCCCGCACGCGGGAAGGCTGAGGACAGCAGTGTCTGCGCACGGCGGACGTGGAGCTGGGCACAGACAGGCCCCAGCTGAGACCGCGAAGGGCGAGGCCCGGGAGGGGCGGGGCGGGGCACGGTGGGGAAGGGGCCTGGGGGCGGCCGCTCGTACTCATAGAAGTGAGCCTTGGAGATGGAGAGGAAGCTGCAGTCCCTGTTGGCCCTGATGGTGAAGATGAGGGGCTCGCCTGTGAGCACGGCCAGCTGGCCCACCATCTCCCCGGGGTGCGTCACAAACAGACAGGTGTCCTCCTCGCTGTCGATCTTCCGCTGGTACACGTGCAGCAGCCCCGAAACCACGAAGAGGATGTTCACGTCCTGACAAGAGGAGGGGCGTCGGCCAGCAGGCCCCAGGCCCGGAGCCGGGCGGTCAGCGGCACGGCTCTACAGCGGGGCCGGGGGGGGGGGGAGCCCCACGGCCTGTGCCCCTACTCTGTGGGGCTCACCTGGTCTCCCTGCTTTGACACCACCGTGCCCCCCGGGACGTGCAGGAGTGTCACGCGGCCGTCCAGCAGGGAGGGGTCCTACAAGCAGGCACAGGGGCACTGAGCGCGGCGGACCCAGAGCCACAGGGCAGGGCGACCGGCCACAGAACACAGGACCCTCCCAGCACCCCGCAGGTCCGCTTGTGCGGGCAGAACAACCAGATACCGCAGACCAGAGTGGGCACTGTGAGGGCACACCAACTGTGCCCCGCCAGTGACCCGGGAGACAGCGATTCGGCCCCAGAGGCCGGCGGGCCACCCCTGCTGCACGCCACTGGGCCCACGCGGGTGCTGGACACACAGGACGCCGGGCAGCGGCCTGGGACGGCTGGTCCTGGAGAGCAGCTGCAGAGGCTGGAGGAGCCTCGTGGTGAAGCTCCACGGTCCCCACGGGCGCAGAACCGCAACACGCGGGAACCGGTGGTCCTTCCCAGGTGGCCTTCACAAGCCCCAGTGGCGAGTGACCCCAGCCGACCATCACCCCCGAGATCACGTGTCCCTCCCAGTGGGGCCGCCAAGGCCGCCTCGTTTTGGACAGCGCGGGGCTGTGGTGTGTGCGACACCGGCCGCACATGTTAGAGACGGTCAGGGCAAGGGGTACCCCCGACTGCCAGAGCCACGCCACATGGGCCCACGTGCTAGTGCTGCGGTGCAGGAGCAGCTGACCCTGGCCCAGATACGGCCTGAGGAGAGCCCTGAGGGCATGGAGGGGGAAGGTGCCCACGGCGGGCGCCCTTGGCCTGTCGGAGGTGGCGCGTCTGTGTCTGAGGGTCTGTCCCGGCAGATCCCCACACTGAAGAGCAGACAGGCAGCCAAGAGAGGGCGCCCCGGCCGGGGGGCAGCATAGACATTGTGGTGCATGGACCCGGGGTGGACACAGGATGGGGGGGCAGCAGGAGCCAGCGTCACACACCCAGCCCCAGGCAAGAGCAGCCTGAGTGGGCCCAGCACTGCCCAGCCCAGCCTTAGAGAGCCAGAGGCAGCACAGCCCGGAAACCAGAGTGCAGACCTTCTCCGAGAGCGGAGACTCAGCAGGAGTCACTTCTGGCCTCTCCCAGAGTCTCCAAGCAAAGGGGGTGAGAAACATCCCCAGTGCCGGGAACCCAGGCCGGGCTCTGCACCCTGCAGAGTAGCCCTTCCGGGCGGAACAAACACCTTCCCGACATAGACTGCCGGCCGGGCAGCAGACCCGCCTCACCAGCGCCGGGGCGGCTCCGAGGAAGGGGCGCCCGCAGCCAGAGGGGTCCCAGGAGCGGGACGAGAGGGGGCGGGACCGAGCTGGTCGTGCATGTGGCTGAGGGGACAGGAAGCTTCTTGAAAGCGAAGGCAGCCTCGCCTCTGACCGTGCGGCGCGCCTAAGTGCCGGGAGAGCAGGCCCAGGCGGGCAGGGGCCGAGGGGCTGTCCCGAGGGCCTACACTACACACAGGGCTGCGCAGTGTTAGAGGGAAACTGGTTCCACACATGGACACTGTGGCGCCCACAGCGGCCAACAGCATCAGCCTTCCCTGGGGTCTTGGGGCCTGGCTGGCCCACGGTGGCAGAAACCCCACGGCCTCCCACACAGCAAGCAGCGGCCTGACATGGCTGCAGGGCCAGGCTCCAGGCCCTCCTCGGCCTCTGACTGGCTAGAAGGGCTCCCACATGCCCACTGACCAGCTCACTCCAGAGCAAGGGCCGCTGGCGGACAGTCAGGTGAGGGGTCCCGCGGACAGGAGTGCCGGCCCCAGCGGGGGCCGCCGAGCACAGGGCAGTGCTCGCCCACCGGGGACGCCAGGCTATGCCAGCCCCACTGCTCATGGAGGCTGGGCGGTCCTGGTGTCCAGCCAGTCTTTGCTGTCCTGGGGAGCAGCCCGTTGGAACCCCGGCGTTGCCTCCTTTCTGTAGGGCCAGCGCGGGGCATGTGGAGTGGGCTGGGCTGATGGGAGACGAGGGCTGCAAGCCACGGGCAGCCCAGCCGCTGGAGGCGGGTAAAGCAGGGAGGGACCAACAGCCTGAGGGAAGGGCAGAGCCCCATAAAGTGCTCGGTTTAAACTGCAGAGGGCAGGCGGGAGAGTCGTAGACAAGGACAGGACCAGAGGACAGGGCGGAAGGCACCGGAGCCAGTCGGCATCAGCGACTGCATCACCCTCAGGGGCCGAACACGCGGGTGCGCTGAGAGCCTGGGAGACGTGAGCAGGCCAGGGAGCCCGAGCCGGCCCAGGAGCCACGAAAGACGCCAAGACAGAGCCAGGGGCGTGCGGGCCGGGGCACCTGGCCAGCCAGAGGGAGGGCGGAGCAGCGGCATGGACGCGCGGGAAGGGGTCACCGCACGCAGGAAGGGGTCCACTCCCCAGGAAGAAACGCAAGCCCTGATGTGGGGGCGCCTCACGGCAGCGCTGAAACACCGGACGGGAGGAAGGCGGCTGTGAGGAGAGCGCGACCCCATTGGCGTGGCCACGACCGCACCCCAACCCCGCCACCAGGCGCCCCCGCGTGCTGGACAGCCAAGAACGGCCTCGTCCAGCCGCGACACACCTCCTCGGCCACAGGAGCACTCGCCAGCCGGCCACGCTCTGGGCCGTGAAACACACCTCGGTCAGTTACAGGCACTAGAAGCCACACAACCGCCGCTGTGAAACCCGGCTCGATGCCGGAAGCAGCCGGAAAGCCCCCAAACACATGGGGCTGACACCGGCTCGTGCACAGCGCGGCGGCCTGCGAGGAGTCTGGAGAGAGCGGGACGCGTTTCAGGTTCCTGTGTGCAGGCGCTGGGTGCAGGCCAGAGGCGCGGGGGTGCGAGGGCTCCCCAGAGACAGAGCGGGGAGCAGCACAGGCAGAAGGACCGACATCCTCGCTGAGGGGGCAGCGGGGCGACGGGAGGGTCTGCCGCGCCCTGTGGGCAGCTCCCGGGCCAGCGATGGACTCGGGCCGCCGCGGGTGGCCATGGCTCCGTGGTGCCGCGACGGCCCCGCGCCCGGGGGCCCTGCCGTATGTGGAACGATCACGAGGACACAAGTGACCACAGGCGGGACGCAGCCCCGCGGCCTGGACAGACCGGGAAGGCGCCCGCCTGGGCGGCCCGCGCGCTGGACGCGGCCCTCGGAGCAGAACGCGGCGTGGGCCCAGGGCCGTGGGGGGAGAGCAGAGGCCCGGGGCGCGGGGAGCGGGGCGCGCGGGGGCGAGGGCGACACCGCGGTGGCCGCGCGGGCCCGGCAGCTGGACACGGCCCTGCGCGGCCCCCCGAGCAGCGGGGGCGGGCGCGGACCCGCTGGGGCCACCCCGCGGGGCTCTCGGCAGAGCCGGCGGGAGCGGCGGCCCCGAAGGGCCTTTGCCCGCAGCGCGTGAAGCGGCAGCCTAGCGGCGCCGCCCCCCCCCCCGCGCAGCGCCCCGCCGGCCCGGCCGAGGAGCAGAGCCGCGCAGCCCCGAGCGCGCCGGGGGACGGAGGCAGCCGCGTCTCCGGCGCGGACAGCCCTGGCCACCGGTCCCGAGGCGGCCGCGAGGGGGGCGCGGGGAGGAGCCTGGAGCCCCCCCGGGGAGCAGGCCCCGCCCCGGCCCCGGCCCCAGGCGCCCCCCCCACTTGGAAGCGCCCCGCCCGTGGGTCTTGGCGCAGGCGCCGCGGCAGGGGGGCGCGGGGTCGCGGGGGGCGCGGGGGCAAGGGGGCCCGGGGGCAAGGGGGCGCGGGGGGCGCGGGGGCAAGGGGGCCCGGGGGCGCGGGGGGCGCGGGGGCGCGGGGGGCGCGGGGGGCGCGGGGGCGCGGGGGGCGCGGGGGCGCGGGGCCGCGGGGCCGCGGGGGCGCGGGGGGCGCGGGGGGCGCGGGGGGCGCGGGGCGCGCGGCCACTCACGTCCAGCTGCATGAGCGTGAGCAGGTCCTCCTTGGCGGCCCTGAGCATGGCGTCCGCGCTGCCGCTGCTGCCCGCGGCCGGGCCCGGGCTCCGCTCCGAGTAGCGGAAGACGGCGGAGGGCGTCTCGGCGACGACCACGTTCCTCTTGGCCTGAGGGACAAGGGGGGCAGGTGGACGTGGGCGCCGCGGGGGGCGGGGGGCGGGGGGCGCGGGGCGCAGCCGGCGGAGGGCGCCCACCTTGCTCGCCGCGCCGCTCGCGGGGCGCTCCTCTGCGGGCGGGGGCGCCCTGGCGCCGTGGCACGTCGCCCTCGGGTCCGCGGGGGCACCTGCCGGCACAGGGGGCTCGGGGCCTGCGCTCTGGGCTCCGGCCGAGCCACGCGCGGGCCACTCCGCGGCGTGTGCCCGCGGCCCCCAGGCCGGGAGCCGGTGAGGGGGCGGGTGGCCGGGGGAGGGAGGCGCGCAGGGCTCGAAGGCTGCAGGGGGTGGGCTGGCTGCTGGTGCTGCAGGCTGGACGGCCGGTGTCACGTAGCAGCTGCACTGGACACCAGGGCAGGCGCCACTCGGCAGCGAGGGCGCTGTGGCCATCCCGAGCCCACGAGTGTCAGGGTGAGCACGGTGGCCCCAGAGGACAGCACACAGACGGCCCCACCCGGCACAGGGCCCGCAGCCATAGCTGGTGTCCAGACCGAGAGGGCACTGGGGGTGGCGCGGGGCGGTGCCGGGTAGGGTGGGGAAGGGGCAGTTGTGGGGAAGGCCCCACGCGGGCAGCCGGGTAGGGGCTGCGGCAGGTGGACGCAGGCTGAGGGTGTGGCCAGAGAGCCAGTGGGGCAGGAGACGCCCTCCGGCACACAGTCCTGGGGGGACCCAGGGCCCGCACCACGGCCCGCAGCCTTGGGGCCAGAGGCGGACACGGGGTCTGGCCGACTAGCTGCAAGGGCTGCTCTCCACGGCCCTGGGCTCGCCCCGGCCAGTCCTGACTTGCAGGAGGCCGAGGGGGAGCCTGGGCCGGGGCACCCAGACCCCAGCTCGCCTGCACAGGCGGGAGGTGCTGGGCCCGGCCCACGTCTGAGGAGGCCTCACCTGCCAGGGCCTGGCCAAGCGCATCCACGGGCTCCTCGTGCACTGTGGGCAGCGGGACGGAGAGGCTCCTCTTCAGCAGCGGTGCTGAGGCTGTTGCACGGCTGCCCCCTCGGTCTGCCGGGTAGGGATGAGCCTCATCGGGGGCCCCCACCCCCCATGCATACCACCCACCTCAGGGTGCCCGCCCTATGACTCTGGTGGCCCCAGGTACCACCCACCCAGCCCAGGTACCCGCCCACGCCAGGGTCTGGCCCCAACGCTGCCTGGTGTCAAGAGGCTCAGGCAAGAGGCGGGACCCACTTCCCAAGGTGCATTTCTTTCTTTTTTTTTTAAAGATTTATTTATTTATTTACACAAGCCCTGGGTACAGTCAGAAGCGCGGGAGGGTGAGAGGATTCACCAGAGCCAGAGCGGGGGGTGGGGGGGGCAGAGCAGGCAGAAGGACCGAAGGACACTGCTGAGGGGAGCGGCGGGCGGCAGGAGAGGTCTGCGCGCCACTGCGGACCCTCCTCCGGTGACCGGGGAGCAGCTGGGGATTGAACTGGTGCAGCAGAGACTGCGGGCAGCTTCGCAACCCAACGCTCAACCGCTGCGCCACCGGGGAGGCCCGCCATCGTGCGTTTCTAGGGAGACTGGCCAGGGTCCACAGCCCTTGGCTCCTCTGCGCTTGGGGGCCACTGGGAGGCAGCAGCAGAGCCCCAGGGACAGCGAGGCCACAGCCTGTTACCGGGGGAGGGGGGAAGCGCCCCCAGCAAACAACACAGTTCCCCAGGCCTGGGCCCGCAAGGGCAGGGCAGGGCCGGGGGTGGAGGCCTGCTCCCTAGGCTGAGTGGGCCACAGGGTGTGAGTGGACACAGGGGCAAGGTGGGGCGGGCTGGGCTAAGTCAAGGAAGCCGGGGAAGAGGCAATGTGAGGCAGGAAGGGGTGAGACCTGCTGGTGGTACCTGGGTCCGGGGGCCGCTCCTCAGGGCCGCAGCCCGACTGCCTCCGGGCCTTCCCAGCAGCCACGTTGGCCACGGATACGAGGGGGATGGCCTGGCTCTCCTAGATGGGAAGGAAGCCCCAGGAGCAGCCGTGGACAGGTGCCCGGCCGTGTGGCCTCAGCACACGGCTCGTTGCCGCCATCTCGGCCACTCGGGCAGAGCCGAGGCCAGCCAAAGGGCGAGAGGCCCCGTCGCCTCACCGAGATGAAAGGGTGACGCAGAGAGCAAAGGGATCGGCAGAGGACGCTGATGAGGACTACACACCCCTGGAGACCAGGGGGCTGCCTCATGCCGGCCACGGGGGAACCCAGGGCCCACACCACGGCCCGCAGCCTCGGGGCCAGAGGCGGACACGGGGTCTGGCCGACTAGCTGCAAGGGCTGCTCTCCACGGCCCTGGGCTCGCCCCGGCCAGTCCTGACTTGCTGGAGGGGCTGCATAGGCAGGAGCGGGCGGCCTGGGTGGGCGGGGAGGGGCGGACAGGGTCAGGCTGCTCCCGCCCACCTCTGCGGGCGCCACTCACAGGGTTGAAGAGCTCTGTGGTCAGGCCCAGGTAGTTGTGTAGAGCCAGGAAGGTGACCCGCTGCAGCCGCACCATGATGATCTGTGGAGACGCCAAACGCTCGCGCCCAGGGCCGGCCCGGGGCCTGCACGTCTAAGACGCTTCCCGCGAACCCAGGGCTGCTCCACCACACGCGTGAAACAGAAAGGACTCTGGGGGGCGGGGTCTGGCCCGGCCGAGGCCACGGACCACAGCTGTCACGGAGAGCCTGTCTCCTGGACCCGCGTGGCCCTCGGCTGGCCCACGTGGTGGCGCTCACGCGCTGGGGGCACCCACCTGCACCACCCTGACCAGTGTCTCGGGGTACTTCTCAAACACGCCTTGAAAAGCAGCCGCCGGAAGCCGCAGGACGGTGGACGGGACGGCGGCGCGGGCGGACACCGTTTTGTAGGGCGCCGTGTGGCCCTGCGGGGAGGCTCTGTCAGGCCCCTCGGAGCTGCCCAGTTCCTGCCCGCCGGCCGCCCATGTCATGCCCGTAGACCCCGTGTGAGCCCCGGGGAGCGGGGCACCGAGTGTGAAGTCGCCAGCCGTGGGCCCATGGGGCGCGCGGGGACTCACGGTGATGACGTCCAGAATGCTGAGGAGGCTGTGGACGCTGTCCCCAGCCGGCACCTCTTTAACCACCGTCTCGGGGCCATCCTGTGGTTGGGAGGGGGAAGAGTCACCCGTGGGCGGCGCCAGCCGGCCCCGCGGCAAACACTGTGCCTCTGCCAGCCGAGGCAGGCGCTTCGGCCACGGGACGGAGTCCGGAGGGGCAGAGCAAAGCTGGCAAGGGGGTCGTGGGGCCATGACCAGCTGTGAGGAGATGCCCCAGACAGCCCGCCCCTGCCCAGGCCCCATGCCCAGAGCAGGTCCCGGGGAAGCTTCGCGCCGCAGTTAAGACGCAGACGCGGGGAGAAGGCAGCCCCCACTACCGCGCCCTGGACGCAGACTTCCAGCCGCCCGTCCTGCACCACGTAGATGCTGGTGTCCGGCTCCCCCGGCCGGAAGACGTGCTCCCCTTCCAGCAGCTGCACGAAGACCATGTGTTTGCAGAGTTCTAGGAAAAGCGGCTTCTCAAAGTGGCCCAGGACCCTGAAACACCAGAGCACAGGCTTCCAGCAGGCAGTGTGGGCTCATCGCCCCAGCCCTGGCGCCCCACAGCCGCGGGCACCCGGCCCCAGGCAGGCGCCTGGGACTCGAGGAAGAAGGAAGCCCGTCAGCTGCTGCCCACCGGCTCACAGAGCTCGAGGCCAAGTCAGGCAGCATGGCGCACCCAGTGGCAGCCAAGAGACACCCCCCATGGCGGCGACTAGAGGAGAGGCGTCGGGGAGCAATGGAGGGGCACCCAGACTTCCAGCTTTGAGCCCGGCCGCCTCCCACGCCGGCCCTGCATTCCCTTGAGGGCAAGGGCTGGGCAGGCGAGGGCTGGGAGCAGCTGGAGGAGGCCCTGGGAGGTGGGGGTGGGGGAGACGCCCGACAAGCCCCCACCACCGGAGGGCTCGTGCATGGCCTTGGGGGGTGCGTGGGGGCACAGGGAGCCCCGGCTGCGGCCGCCGGCCCGCGTCCCCTCTCACCGCACGTTCTTCAGCATGTACAGAACCTCCGACGGCAGGTGGGAGTTCTTTACGTCGAACTCCGTGAGGTCGGCCTCCAGCAGCGAGGGTGGGGGCTCCTTTGGCTGCAGGGTAGGGTACTCCTTCTTGAAACGCAGAATCCTGCAAAGTGGGGGACACACAGGTGGAGCCGCCCGAAGGAGCTCAGGGTGGGCAGGGTGGGGCACAAGGACACTCTAGTACCTCTTGGCCAGAGACAGCACCTTGGTTCTCTTCCTCACCCGCTGCCTGGGGGCAGCCGTGCTCCCCACGAGCGTGTGGGGGAGTGTGGTCACCTGCAGAGCGAGAGCGAGAGGCTAAGTCTGCAGCCTGTGGACCCCATGCTCAGCTTCAGCGGTCAGGCCCGCTGTCAGGTGCCCACATGCTGACCTCATCCCTGGCTCTGGCTGCACCATCCCCCCAGCCAAAGCATAGACCACCCTGCGCACTGCTCAGCGGTCCCCGGGGCCCAGCTGCTACCCGCTGCGGGGAGGTGACCCTCCTCTGTCAGCTGGTTCCCGAGGAGCCTAACAGTGGAGCAAGGCTTCTCCAGCCCCCGTCTGCCCGGGCCTGCATCCACCTCCAAGGAGTCCCGAGCTGCCCCCTGAGCTGCCCCCGAGGAGCCCTGAGCTGCCTGAAGGGCCTTGGTGGGGTGCGTGACAGGTCAGCTCCAGACTCCAGCTCAGCCCCTGCCCCAGGTGGGCGGTGCCCCGTGTCCAGTCCATCATGCTCCCTCACTTCCACGGGTCCAGCTCCTGGACAACGTCCCCCAGCAGGTGCCCAACCCCTCACGGACAGCCCTGACGGATAAGGAGGCCCTGCAGGACGGGGAGCAGCTTCCTATGAAGAGCGTGACCCCAGAGAGAGGCCCCGGAGCCGCCGCTGCCACCTGAGGGGACGCTCCTATCCCACCAGCCCCGGCACCTGCTGGACACCAAGTTGTTCCTCCCGGGCCAGCCTTCTCTCCCCCTCACCGGACGTAGCCCAGCCCTGGGGCCGGCAGAGCCAGCAAGTCCTGGCGCTGGAACCACATATGCCTTGAGGAGGGCAGGGGCGCCCCACCCCCCTGCACCAGCCTGGGCCTCAGCCCTGTCAAGCCCTGCCACATGGGCGATGGGCACGGCCGCCGCCAGCAGCCCCCGCTACCTTTCGCATGATCTTCCGGCCGTAAAACATGACTTTGTCTCTCTTCCGGAACCTGTATTGCGGAGCAGGCTGCACTTGTCCTGCAAGGGAGAAGGGCCGTGGCGCCGTGGCCGGGACACTGAGGTGCAGGCCCAGGGCAGACGGCAGCGGGTGGATGCAGGAGCCCAGCCGAGAGGCTGGCACGGAGGGGCTGGGAGTGGCATCTCTGCCGACGGAAGCCATGCATGAGAAGAGTCGGAAAGCTAGAGCGACTGAGGCTCCTGGACTCGACGAGCCGGTCACGGCTGTCAGGTCCGCAGAGCGCCCCCAGGAGGTCAGACGCGGGTGCCCACCCAGCGCCCCCCTTCTGGGCCTTGCCTCCCCGCAGTGGGAGCCTGAGCCGGAGGATACTCACGCAAGCGTCTAGCCCTTCGGTACATAAAGAAGACTGTGACGCCAGCCAGGGCCAGGCTCAGGGCCAGGAGGGCGCCAATCATCATCCCTGCCAGCTGGGTGATGGAGACAAGGCCCTCAGCAAGGTCCCCGCAGAGCCCACACCTCCCTGGACGGGGCCGGGCAGGCACGGGCGAGGGGCAGCCCAGGGACACAGGCCGGGACCCCAGGCCACGCTCGCCCGGAGGCAGGCTGAGTGGTTACCATGGGGGACTGTGTGTGCTGCTCCGTCAGCTGCAGCCCCCAGGACCACAGGCCAGTGTCCAGGCAAAAGCCAACCTGGAGAAGACAACAGGGTCAGAGACCACGATGGGCATGGCCAGGGCTGCCCACAGCAAGAACACGGCTGGGGACAGGGAGAAAGCAGGCAACCAGGCCCAGCGGCCACCCAAGCACCCTCTTGTCATGTGGGCGCTGGGGAGAGGCCGGCCGAAGGGCGCAGACCCCCAGCCGTGAGCACGGCCGTGCAGGAGACGCAGGGCAGGGCCAGGAGAGGGGCAGCAGACGGAGGTGCTGGAGCCCCACCCTGAGCCGGGGCACCACAAGTCCAGACCCGGGGAAGAGGGGGAAGGGGGAATCGGTGGGGGGTGCGGACGCTGGGTCAGCCACGGTTAGGGCGCTACCGCTCCCGGGGTCCAGGCCGAGGCCGAGCACCGGGGAGAAACCGCCCTGCTGTGTCCACACCCCGTCAGGGCAGCCGGGCGGGGGCCTGCTCCCCTGCGGGTGCCCACACACGGCCATGCGGGGCGCGAGGGCCAGACAGGCCTGGGCGGCCGGGCGCGGCGGGCGCAGCAGCCCCTGAGGCAGGCTCGCCGGGCCCGGCCTGCGGGCGGGGCGGCCTGTGGTCAGCGGCAGAGGCGCCAGCGGGGCCCCGGCCCCCGGCCCGAGCCCCAGCCCGCGGCGCGCCGGGCACCCGCACCGGCCCTGGGCTCGGGCGGCCCCACGCGGCGGGGCGGCTCCGGGCGAGGTAGAGCGGGCTCTGCCAAGCGGACACAGCGGCGGTCGCGGGGTCCCACCTCCTCGCCCGCGCCGGGCTCGGGCTCGGGCTCCGGCTCCCGCTCCGGCTCCATCTCTGCAAGCAGCCCAGAGTCAGGGGCGGCGAGGCCCCGCCCCCGCGCTCGGCCCCGCCCCCGCGCTCGGCCCCGCCCCCGCGCTCGGCCCCGCCCCCGCGCTCGGCCCCGCCCCCGCGCTCGGCCCCGCCCCCGCGCTCGGCCCCGCCCCCGCGCTCGGCCCCGCCCCGCGCTCGGCCCCGCCCCCGCGCTCGGCCCCGCCCCGCCCACCTCACCCAGGCTTCGGCGCCCGGCCACGCCCCGGCCACGCCCCCTTGGCGTGGCGCGCGCGGGAGCCCAGGCCCCAGCGCAGGACGCCGAGCCTGACCTCCCGCCGCTGACCACTGGGGTCACTCAGGAGCCGGGGGGGGGGGTGCCCCAGGGAGGCTGGGCGCCGTGTCACGGGGTCAGCAGCGGCGGCACGGGGTCATCGGGTCAGAGGTCGGGGCCGAATAATCAGCGAAGACTGGGGTGAGGGTCGTCGGGTCGGGGAGGTCGGGGTGCGGAGTCGTCGGCCAGGGGAAGTCGGGGTGCGGGGCCATCTGACCGGCCGAGACTGGGGTGAGGGGCCATGGGGCGCGGGCCGTCGGGTCACGGGCGGGGGTGCGGGGCCGGCGCTCAGGGGAGGGCGGGGTGCGGGCCCGGAGGCTGCGGGGATCGCGCGGGCGCGGGCGCGGGGCCGGCGCGCTCCTCCCGCGGGGCCGACCCGGGCTGCGCGAGCGGGGACGCGGCGGCGACTCACCCGGCCTCGCGATCCGCCGTCCGCGCGCCGCCCCCGCGCCCCGCCCCCACGCCGCGCGCCGCCGCCCCGCGCCCCGCCCCGCCCCGCCCCGCCCCGCCCCGCCCCTCTGACGTCTGTCGCGGGCGCCGGCGTCGCGGGAGCGCCGGGCCCCGCCCCTCTGACGTCTGCCGCGGGCGCCGGCGTCGCGGGAGCGCCGGGCCCCGCCCCTCTGACGTCTGCCGCGGGCGCCATGGGCCTGCTGAGCGCCGCGGCGCGCGTGCTGCTGCGGGGCGCCGACCGCGGGAGCCGCTGGACCAGCAAGCGCGGCCCGCGCTCCCACTACAAGGGCCGCGGCGCCAAGGGAACGGGCGTGCGCGGCCGCGACGGCCGCTTCGTGCTGGTGCCGGCCATGGTGCCCGAGCTGGTGGTGCCCGAGCTGGCCGGCTGCCGGCTGCGGCCCTACGTGAGCTACCGCGCGCCGGCGGGCGAGGACGCGCCCCTGACGGCCGAGCGGCTCTTCCAGCAGGCGGCGGCGCCCGCCATCGAGAGGGACCTCCGGGACGGCGCGTTCGACCCCGAGCGCCTGGACAAGTACGGCTTCGAGCCCAGCCAGGACGGCAAGCTCTTCCAGCTGTACCCCAAGAACTTCCCGCGCTAGGGCCGGGCCCGCCACGCGGCCGCCGCCGCCCCCGGGCCGAAGACCCCGGACCCCGACCTCCGCCGCCGCCCCACCCCGGCCGAAGACCCCGGACCCCGACCTCCGCCGCCGACCCCCGGCCGAAGACCCCGGACCCCGACCTCCGCCGCCGCCCCCCACCCCGCCCGAAGACCCCGGACCCCGACCTCCGCCGCCGCCCCCCACCCCGCCCGAAGACCCCAGACCCCGACCTCCGCGGTGCCCCCTGGCCGGGGGCCTGCGCCCCGCCGACCGGCCGACACTGCCCGGCGCGGGGAAGCGGCCTCCCGTTGTTTCTATTAAAAACCTTGGCTCCTCCAGGGTGTCCGCGTCTGTCCCTGAAATGACCTAGCGGGCTGCCCAGGGCCCTGGAAGGGGCAGCATAGTGCCCATGGGGGAGGGTTTACAGGGCCATGGCCCCAGGGACCCCACTGGTCAGCCCACCCGCGGCCCATGTCCAGGCACCACTGAGCATTCCCCGGGGTCCCAAAGTGACTGGGAGTTGGGTGAAGAAACGGCACCCCTGGGTGGACCTCCAGGAGAGGCGCACAGTGAGCGGCGTCAGAACCAGGGTCGCCTGGACCGCTCCCCCTGCCTGTTGGGCTGCCCAGTCTCTCTGGTCTCACCTACGGCTGCTGCTTGAACTATTAACAGACTGAGGGCGGCTCGGTGGGGCCTGGGTGATTCTGGCTTAGCGCCTTCACAGCCTGCCCCACCTCGCTGGCAGTCAGGAACCAGGGGTCAGAGAGTGTGCTCTCTGATCCCACCTCATCACAGCTGCTGCTGGGCGCCCGCAGAGCCCAAGGTGGTTCCAGTCACTCCCAGAATTCTCAGAGTGGGACTGGGGAGGCCCAGGAGTGTCGGGGGTCAGGAGGACAGGCTTGTGTGCGCACTGACCTGTGTGTAGAGCCCGCTGCCCTGCAGAGATGTGTGGCCAGGTGTGTTTACAATCACTCAGATGGCCACTGCTTAAATGCCAGGGAGTCAGCGCCCCCACTGCTGATCCCGCCCACCCAGATGGCCGCCTGAAGGGCCCCAGCAGGTTCGGGGTGTGGTGCTTACAGCTCTGGCAACCCCCCCATCCCTGGGCCAAGGCCGTAGCGCAGACGCCGGCAAGGTCTTGGCAGTTCCCGCAGACAACGCCAAGTCGCACTCAGCTTCACTGGCAGAAACGCTCTTTATGCCCAAACCAACATCCGTCCCCGCGCTCAGCTGTTCTCCCACTTCCAAAGGTGAAGAACATGATCGTAAAAGGAGCAAGTGGCCAGAAGACTGAGGTCAAAGTTCGCCATGTCCAGATAGAGGTCGTTGCCACAGACGCTGGACCCCACGGTGTGCAGCAGGCTGCAGCTCCTCGCGTCCTCGGGCAGTGGCTGCACCGAGGTCACCTTCTGGAGCTTGGAGTGGTCCTCTCTCCTGTCCACTGGCTGGTCAGAAGGGCATGCTGCCAGCTCCACCGCCGGCATCCCGTCCGGCCTGGGTCCCGGGTCGCTCTGGGGCCAGGAGGCTGAGAGCAGGGACTGCTGGGCCTGGGGCAGGTGGTAAAAGTAGAGCCGGGACCAGTCGGCACCGTACACCAGGGAGCCAGACAGCGTGTGGGACATGCAAATGGTGCACGTGTCCTGCTTGTCCTCTGTGAGGGGCAGAGAAGGGACACGTCACTGGCCACCCTCAGTGGGTTTCCCAAGGCACTGATCGCGGCTGGTGCCCTGGGTGTGCCTGTGCGGACGAGCCTACCAGAGGCACAGAGGCGCGGGACATGCTCGACTGGGACTCAGCAAAGGGGCAGTGGGAGGACGCGCTGGGCCAAGGGGAACCGGAAACACAGTGTGGGGCCCAGAGCAGGGCAGTCCTGCAGGGGCATCCCGAGCTCAGCAAACACCTAAAGACCTGAGCTCCGCTCTGGAAGGAGGCAGGAGCCGCAGCCTGGCACCGCTAGGATGGAAGAGCACCCGCAAGGGAGGACAGGCTGGGGCTGGCTCGGCCAGACACGATGGCCAGGCGCCACCACAGCTGGCGGGGGGCCCGGGGTCGGCCCTGGGCCCCAGGCCAGGACGCAGGGTGTGGCTTCGGAGCTGTTGCTGGTTCAAAGGCAGCGACCAGGCTGGTCCTCAGTCAGCGTGGATGGCCAGGGTGGCCTGGACAGCAGTCTGAGTGGGTGGGCGAGGGTGCTGCCAGCCCCAAGCCTGCGCCCGGAGGCTGCCGGGAGCCAGCACTCAAGCCACTGCGGAGCAAATGGCGGGTTCCACCCGCTGCCCCAAGAGCTAAAAGAGACCAAGATAGCACAAGGAGGGAAGCCAGTGCCAGGAGCCTGGCGTCCACTGGCTGACCCAGTCTGGGAGAAAACCGCTCAGGCCCAGGTGTTCGCACAACTCTGAAAGTAAAACGCAGCCGACAGGGAAGTGACCATCAAGAAAGAAGTTTCTCTGCATCACAAGCCACTGCGGTGTCTACCCCTCCCTGCCGGCCAGGCAGGGCAGGAAGGGGCCTCCAGAGGGCTGCCCCCAGTGCCTGCCTGGCCCAGACAGCCTCAGGAGCAGACCGGACCTCGAGGGAAAAGGTAACCCAAGCAATTCTGAACTTTTACAAGAAAAAATAACGAAAAATTCTCATGCTTGGTTTTGACTTTCAGAAATCAAATTTGTTACTTGATAAAAACATCACAAGAGAAAGCCACAGAGCCTGTGAGCATCAACGCGACAGCAGGGCATCAGCAGGGCACAATGCCACAGAGAAGAACCTCATGCCGGCGCTCCAGCAGTGGCGACCTCCACACGCCAGCCACCCGACAGCGGTTGTAAAAGCAGGTGACGAAAGGTGAAGCATTCCCAGCTTTAAAGGAACATCAAGGAAACAAAAAGCGGAGGGCGCCTCACCGGCACAGTAACAGACACACGGCCCGGCGCCACGCTCGGGGCGGGGGCCAGACTGGGCAGGGGCCATGCCCCGCCTCTTTGCAGAGAACACCGGGTTCACCTGGAAACCCAGCGAAGAACAGACAGCAAAAAAACCCAGAAAGAGACGGAGCCGCCAGCTCCCAAACACTCAGACCACGTCCATCTGGAAGAGGTGACCAAAGAGGCAGCCCGTTCCCAAAGGCAGCAAAGCAGCTGAAGTCAGGACGCAGTGACCAGCAGGCACCGCGTGCAAAGCAAGGCCTCAGGGAGCGAGTGGGCACCTGCCCCTCAGCCGCACGTGCACACGTCATCTGCTTGGACAGTGCAGTCTCGCCTCCACGCGTGGAAACACGCCTGTGCACACGCAGGCGTTCACACGCAGGTGGCATTCGCAGCCAGGAGCTAGGGTGGCTGCCGTCGTGCAGCAATCACTTCAAGGCACATGTCAGACACCCCGTGGAAAGAGACCACCTCACGCCAGCGAAGAGACCAAGGCGCTGTGCAGAGACGGCAGGACAAATGCGCCCCAACAGCAGAGCCTGAGACCGTGGTGCCCGGCTGAGCCGAGAAGGAGACGCCAGCACCAGCAGCCAGGGCCACGGCTCCTAGGCTCAACCCTGGCGCCATGAGAGCAGAGAGGAGACCGCAGGCACCCCAGGCACCACACCCACAGCCAGGCGTCCCCAGGGAGCCCCAGAAACATGCGGGGCACTGGGCACTCATAAACCTAGGGGACCACAGAGAGACAGTCGCTAACCAAGCCACGCCGGGGACACTCACGGAATAGCGCAGCTGACAGCAGCTAACAAGCCAGAGTCGGTCCTGGGGAGAAGGCACTGGAAGGTGGGAATAGGCCCCCAGGCTGGGCCGCAGAGCTGAGGGCACTGGGGGCAGTGTGCGGCAGCCACCCCGCAGGGCACTCCAGGAAGACTAGTCTGGGGCGAAGCCTGCGCTGCAGGCCCCGGAGCAGCAAGGGCCTGGAATCGAGGGTGAAGCAGACAACATGACATGTGCCCACGACCACCACACAGAGGCCTCCATTCGGCGCCTGCAGCCTGCCCAGCCTCCCTCCCCAGGAGGTGGGAGGGGCGGGGCGGGGGAGGGCAGAGCCACACACCTGGTGGAAGCACCAGCAGGGCTGGTGGGAACCTGAGCACAGGCTGCACGGGGGCAGCGCTGGGGCCGGAGCTGGACACTCACCTATGGCCTTCTGGCAGTCGAGGACCCGCAGGCCGCCATGCATGCAGGCCGCCAGGAGCAGGTGCGGGAGGAAGGGGTGCCACTTCAGCCGCCATACGCCACCCTGCACGGGCGTGTCCGCCAAGGGCTGCCGTGTGTTCCGAATGTCCCACAGCAGCACGTGCTCATCGTAGCTAGGTGGACGGACGCGCAGTCACGCGGACAGCTGACCCCGGTGACCCCCTCCCCACGCCCGTCTAGGCCGAACCCTGTTCCCAAACCCAGCTCCCGGCCATGCGGGCAGCTCACCTTCCCGTCGCCAGGAGGTGCTCCCGGTGGGGGCTGCTCTGGATGCTGCACACGCCGGCGGCGTGCCTGCGGGGAGGGAACTCTGGGCGAGCGGGCGGGGACGCCGGGGTGGCTGCGGCGGGGCAGGGATGGGATGGGGACACGGGTGGCCGCGATGGGGCAGGTGCCAGGCGGGCTTACCTCTGACTGGTGAAGACAGCCACGTCAGGAACCCGGGTGTCCCAGCCCTTCAGCAGCCCGTCGTCCCCGCCTGTGAGGACAGAAACCCGTCAGGAGAGCATGACGACGGAGCGTGGCCGTTCCGCACGCGAAAGACCCACGTCAGCAAGGAAATACCCAGGGGTGACTCTTCCTGGGTGATTTCAAGGGCCCTGGGCAGAAGCGCCCCCCAAGGGCGCCCAGGAAGCCACCCAGGCTGAGCCTGCAGTGAAGGAGGGGCCAGGCGGTGAGGAGCAGGAGGGCCACACCCCCTCGCCACACCAGCTGGGGAGATGAGTTCCAACCCGGCATCCAGCAGGCCAGCGAGGGGCTCATGGATGTGAGTGGGCGAGGGGACCCCACACCTCCCAGGGCCTGGGCCAGCGCCGCCCGCACCTCACAGCAGAGGAACAGCTGTCACCAGGGCCACTCCTGCCCAGAAGGCGCCCTCTCCACAAAGGGCATTCCGGGGAATGGCCACGCCCCCCCCCCCCCCCGCCCGCCCGAGGACCGTCCTCACCCGCCCCGGGCGCCTACCCGAGTACACGATGTCCGTCTGCCAGTAGTTAAAAGCGGCGACCCAGGCCTCGAAGTGATGGGCCTTCCACGTGACCACGTCCAGCAGCCCGGGGTCCGCCTCACTCAGCTTGAGCAGATGGAGGCGCCCCCTGGAGTCACTGCTGATGACCCGCAGGGGCTGGTCGCTGGCACTGCAGAGGGGACGGCCGGGCTGGGCTGACCTCTCATCACTGGGCCCGGCCCCTCACCTCCTGGGACCGCGGCAGGCGATGCCAGGACACGGCTGGGTCTCGCGCGGCAGCAGAGGGCGGGCTGTGCTAAGCTGAGGCAGCGCAGCAGCCTCTCCAGGAAATACTGCTTCCCTTCACCCGCGGGTCGGGAGTGTGTCTTTCCTGGCCTGGGCGCTGCCACTAAGGTGGCCCACAGGAGGGGCACCCACCCTCCCCGGCCCGGCCCTCGCCAGTGCCACCCTTACCCGCTGGCTCTCCCGGTAGACCAGTCCAGGGACAAGGCCAGGGACTGCCCCTCAAGGGCAAAGCGGGACAGCGGCTGCAGCATGTACGCACCCTACTTGAGGAAAGCCGCGGGCTGGAGGGCGCTGGAGCCTGAGCAGTGGATGCCGCCCCGGGCCCCGGGCCAGCGTGCCCTCCCTCAGCCCTGGGCAGAAGAACTGGGCCTGCCTGCCCCGCTCCACACAGCCTGCAGGGAGGAGCAGCTCTCTGCCCTCCCGACCCCCTTGGTGTCCCGGGCCCCCACCCCGCCCCCCAGAGCAGCTCTGCACGTCCACAAGTAGAGGCCAAACCGTGGGAAGTTCACAAGGGAACAGCCAGCCCGCTGGGCCCCAGGGCCGGGCCCTGTCACACAGGAGGCTCACGCTGCTCTGGCCCAACCAGGAGGAGCGGGGCTGGGCCCGCCTAACAGCAGTCAGACTGGGGACAGGCCAGTGGCAGCCCCTCCTGGAGTCAGATGCAGAGCCAGCCCAAGAAGCCCGTCCGCGCCCGCCCCACGCATACTGACCTGGGACTCTGCCAGGTGCAGCAGCTCAATGGACCCACCGGCGTCTGCCAGGCCTAGAAGGACGTGGCCACCCACTGGGACGTGGCACCTGGGGAGAGAGCTCACAGGGAGTCGGAACACAGGACGCAGTGCATGCCGCGGCCAGGCCCCAAGGGTGCCCGGACCCCACTCGCAGTCCCTGGCGACCGTGACCACCCCATGGGACTCCCACCCAGCTGTGAAGCCAGAAACCAAGCTGGTCCTGACTCTGGGCTCAGAAGCTGACAGAGGCGGCGCCGAGTCCCCAGCAAGGCCTGGGGCCAGCGGACGCTGCCCTGCAAGGGTCCCCAGAGGCGGGAGGCGAGGTCCAGGCGAGTGGGGCGTTGTCAGAGCCACACCATTTCATGTCCAGGATGGCGTTGGTGTCCCGTCTCCAGACCTCCGTCAGGGGACACGCAGAGCTGTCCTCGCTGAAGCTGTACAGGTAGAGGCGGCCCAGGCGGCTGGGGAACTCGTGGGCCCTCAGTCCGTCCTGCAGGAGACAGACGTGTCCTCCGTGAGCGGCCCGCGGCCCAGGCGAGGGGTGGGGGGCGGGCTGCTCCTCACTCCGGGGCCCACCGTGCCCGGGAGTCCCGGCCGGGCCTGCCGCCCCGGGTCGGCTCTCTCGGGTCCCGCGGGCGCCCCGCCCCCCCGCGGCGCCGGGCCTCCCTCCCAGCGCCCCCGCCGGCGGGGGGCGCAGACAGCCGCGCGGCGACGGGCCCCCTCGCCGGCCTCCGCGGAGGGTCAGCGGGGCCGGGGCCGGCGCGCGGCGGGGCGCACCTCGCTGCCCGGGCGGCAGGGCCGCGCCTCCTCCCGCAGCTGGTAGGTGCCGCAGGCGAGCAGGTGCCGGCAGCCCTCGAGCGGGCACCACTCCACCGCGTCCGCCGTGTACGCGGTGTCCACCGCCTGCAGCAGCCGGAGGCGGCTGCCCCCCGCCCAGCACTCGGGGGCCGGGGAAGCCAGCGCGGCGGCGGCGGGGCGGGCCGGGGCCGGGGCCGGGGCCGGCGTGGAGCCCGCAGCTGCCCCGACTCCGCGGGCGAGACTCGCGACTTCCGGGGCGGCGGGCGGGACTTCCGGGCGGCGGGCGGGACTTCCGGGGCGGCGGGCGGGACTTCCGGGGCGGCGGGCCTGGGGCCACGTGCCGGGCGCCGCGCGCAGAAAGTCGGGCGCGGGCGCCCCGAAGGGCTCTCGGGGCCTGCGCTGGGGACGCAGGTCGCGTTCTGCAGAGAAAGACGCCCGCGAGCGCCAGGCCGCCCCCGGCCGCGGGGCGGGGAAGCCGCGCCGGGACCCCACGGCCTGAAGGGCCGCCTGTGCAGACGGGGCCAGGCGCGGCCCCAGGGCGGCGGGACCCAGCCCCGCGGCGGTCCGCGCAGGGCGTTCGGCCCGCTGGAAGCACCCGCGGCCGCCAGCGGCGGAGGCCGCCCGGGGCCCAGCGGTCTCCACCCCCAGACCGCGCGGTTCAGCCACCCAGTGGGGAGGCGTTCCCGCCCCCGAGGGAGACCCTTGCCGGCCGGGTTGAGCGGCCCCGCGCGCCTGGAGGACCCACACAGCAGCCCGCGGGCAGCGCCGGCCAAGCTAGCCCCTGGGGGCAGGAACGTCACCCCACCCTGGCACCCCCAAGGGCTGCAGCCGGCTTTACCCATGGGACCCACCACCTCAGGGTCACAACGCCCAGCTCTGCATCCCCTCCCACTCAGCCTAGGGCTGGGCGGCCCTAGAGCAGACAGAAGGGAGGCACCAAGTCCCTGGCCTGCAAACCCCACAGCAGAGCTGGCCACAGGGGCCTGCAGAAGCTTCCTGCCCACGTATTTGCAGGCTGCCGCCGCCTGCCTTCCAGTCCTACCCTGGACACGCTGCCCGCAGGGCTCCAAGGCCACCGAAATGCCACAGCACGGCTTGCTTGGGCGGCAGCATCCAGAACACAGCAGTGGAGGTGGCTGGAGCTGCACCGTGTTTGGGGCCAGGGACAGCCAGGATACATGGCCAGGCGGGCTGGCTGGACGTCAGTCTCCCAAAAAGCCTCTGGCAGGACCCCCGTAGCTCGGCTGCTGCTTCCCCAAGGCGGCTCCACAGATGATGCTTCATCCTCAGCAGGGACAGGCTATCCCGGGCCCATGGCCAGCAGTGGACCTGGAGCCCCTCCCGTCCGCAGGCAGGGCCTCTGCAGCTCACAGCCTGGTGCCGCGAGACCCTCATGCCCTCAGGCAGGGCTTGGCCACCCGGGCTTGATCCAGGCCGAGAAAGGCCATGCACCTCATTGCTGGCTCGCTCAGGAGGGAAACCCCACCCCTCACTCAGTGATGGCCCCAGGAAGGTGAAGAGAGCAGGTGGCCGAGGTGCCATCTAAGTCCACCCTTTACTTCTGCCCTGGTGGGACCCTCCCAGGGCCTCTGCGCTGTGCCTGCCCAGGCGCCCGGCCACATGGCGCGTTGCGGCCTTGGCCACCAAGGGTCACAGCAAATGATTCTCTTGGTCATTTCTTACCCACCCACGTCTCCCCCAAAAAACTGTACATGAGTTTACAAACATATCAACATATAAATAAGGAGTGTCCGGGGCCTCCCAGCTGTCTCTGCACAGTGCAAGGCCCGGAGGCCGCCCGGAGGCCGCCCGCAGGTGCCTGGCCGGAAGTGGCCACGTCCTGGGTGTCCTGCTGCCTCATGCCCACGGCCGTCCTGTGGGGCCCGTCACCGCTCCGGCTCCGGCTCCGGCTGGCAGGTGCGCTTCTTCTCCCGACAGTGCTTCTTATGGGCCGGCCAGTCCTTCTGCTGGCACTGGGAGCCGCAGTACCGCGCCACCTGGCAGCGCCCACAGATGCTGAACTCCCGGAGCTGCAGAGACAGCCTGGCTCAGAACTGCACATGGAACCTGGGCAGGGGGCGAGGGAACCGCTGAGGAGCTGGGTAGGGCACGGGGTACCTGCTTCTCGATGGCGGTGCAGGGTGGGTAGTGGCACTCGTAGTAGGTGCAGGAGCTCTCCTCCTCCTCCACCACGTCCCCGTTGGCATTGTAGTAGCGGGTCACGTGCAGGACGGGGAACTGCTCCTCCATGGGGTCCGTGGGAAGCTGCTGGATTGCCAGCCAGTACAGGCTCTGCTCCCTGGGGACACGGAGGCGGCAACGGCCCTGCTCACAAGCTGGCCGCCCTGCCTGACTCCTGCACCGGCCTCCCCACCCGATTTTTTTTTTTTTAAAGATTTATGTATTTATTCATACAAGAGCTGGGGTACAGGCCAGGGATGTGGGGGGGGGGTGCGTGGGAGGATTCACCAGAGACAGAGTGGGGAGCAGAACAGGTGGATCTACTGAAATCCACTGCTGAGGGGAGCAGCGGGGAGGCAGGAGAGTCTGCTGTGGCAAGTGGGTCACCTCCCTGGCCAGAGATTGAATTCGTGCTGCAGTGGCTGTGGACAGCTTCAGTTGAGTCTTAACCCCTTGAGCCACCAGGGAGGCCCCCCCCACCCCAGATTCTGCCCTGCTCACCTGCCGGCCGCCGCCCTCTCCCATGCTGGGAACCGCCCGACACCCAAGAACTTCAAGGGTGGACCATGGCCACAATGCAAGGGGCTGGGCAGGTGTTGCTGAGATCAGGGTCTTGCCTGCCTGTGGAGGCTGAACCAAGGAGCTGGGTCCTCGGCCCCTGCCAGCCACTGGGGCGACCTGAGGGCTGCACTAAGGGGACGGTCAGCTGACACACCGGGAAGATGGTGGCCGGCTGGGGGCGCTGCATCCCCCAGGAGGCGATGAGGATGCCCGAGGCTAGAGGATGCATGGCCAGGACCAGCAGCCAGGGCCCAGCACGGTGTGTGCATGCAGGGAGGCCCTGAGCCGATGATTTCCTGCCAGAGGCGCTAGGGACCAAAGTCCCTGGAGACTTATTTTACACCCTGCTATGATGTGGACGTCTGGGTTCCCACGATTTCCCCTTTTGTCAGGATTATTCCAAGTTTAAAATAAAAAAGACTGGGCTTCCTCGGTGGCGCAGTGGTTGAGCACTGAGCTGCGAAGCTGCCCGCAGCCTCTGTAGCGCCGGTTCAATCCCCGGCCACCGGCGAGGGTCCCACATGGCGCGCAGACCTCTCCTGCCGCCCGCTGCTCCCCTCAGCAGTGTATTTCGCCAGTCTGCCTGTTCTGCTCCTCGCTCTGGCTCTGGTGAATCCTCTCACCCTCCCGCACTTCTGACTGTGCCCAGTGCTTGTATAAATAAATAAATCTTTTTTTTTTATAGAGACATGTTTTATTTATTTATTTATTTATTTATTTATTCATTTGTCTGTTTTGTTTATATAAGCACTGGGTACAGTCAGAAGCGCGGGAGGGTGAGAGAATCTGCCAGAGCCAGAGCGGGGAGCAGAGAAGGCAGAAGGACCGAAGTGCACTGCTGAGGGGAGCAGCGGGCGGCAGGAGAGGTCTGCACGCCATGTGGGACCCTCCTCTGGTGGCCAGGGAGCAGCCGGGGATCGAACCGGCGCCGCAGAGTCCGCGGGCAGCTTCGTAACCCAGCGCTCAACCGCTGCGCCACCGGGGAGGCCCTAAATAAATAAATCTTTAAAAAAAAAAAATTAAAGTAAACACTAATGTCATCGCACCTCACACCATTTACAAAAGTCAAAACATAACAGGTGGGAGCCTCCCCGGGGGCAGCTGTAAAGCTGCAAAGCTGTTGGCAGCCTCTGCTGCCTGAAGGCCATCCCCGGCCAGGGACCTGCCTACAGGGCGCAGCAGACCTCTCCTCTGTCCCGCTGCCCCCTCAGCAGGGGGTTTCAGTGGATACACCTGTTCTGCCCCCCACTCTGTCTCTGGGGAGTCCTCTCACCCCCGTACCGTTGACCTGCACCCCAGCTCCTACATGTTTACATACGTAAATTTTTCAAAAAAGGAAACCACAACAGGTGAAGGCCTTAAATGGAAAACCCTCAACAGAAACCCCGAGAGAAAGAGGACCAGAGCGTGAGATGCCGGGAAGGGCCTCCTGGACGGGACCCAGGCCAGGGGATAGAGGCAGCGGCAAGGTGGGCCCCGCAGCAAGACAGGAGCCGGTGTGAAGGGCAACCCGCAGAGTGGGGGACAGTGGTGAACCGTGGCCTGGCGAGGGGGTGTGGCTCAGGACAGGTACGGACGGCAGAAACCTGACCCCTGACAGCCAGCTGGAAAGATACACACAGGACTGGGGCAGCTGGGCCACACCAGCTGCAGAGCCGGCAGGAGCCGGCATCCCCGAGCCCCAGGCATTGAAAGAGCAACCCCAACACGGGGTCAGAGCCTGACCCGCGTAAGGAAACCCGCTGCAGGGGAGGCAGTGCCCCAGCCCAGGAGCACCAGGGCCAGAGCAAGACGCGCCTGAGGCCACCCACTTGGCCGCAAACCCACCTCTGCTTGCTGGGTGTCTCCTCGGCTCTGGGCCGCCAGCCCCAGGGCACCAGCTGCAGGTTGTCCAGGCGATTGTCGACTGTCACGGCATTAAGGTGCACCACCTGGAAGCCCGGAGCGACGCCCCCCCGGTGACGCTCCCTGGAAACAGATGACTCTGCAGCCGCAGCCTCCACAGGCCCCTGCCCGGGCCGCCACTCAGGAGGGCGGCCCCTGGGGGCCTGTGTATCCGTGCTCCCTCGGGACAGGGTGGTGGCCACTCAGCCCCAGACTTCCCGCAGTGGGGCTCACCCACGGCCACTGGCCTGTGGGCTCGTGGGGAGCAGACACCTCAGCAGAGGCTGTCCCCTTGGGCCCCTGGGTCGGCAGTAACTGGGACGCTTGGGAGGCGCCTCCTGTGCGTGAGGGGCCTGGGTGGCGGGCGCGGGAGAGTACCCACCACAGAAGCTCGTGCAGGAGCCTCCCTGAGCCCCTGCCCCGGTTCTTGTCAAAGGCGTAGGCAAATATCTTAGCACCGTTTCCGTCTGCGTCGACTTCCATCCGCGCCTGAGGAGACACGTACAGGGTCTGTTCTCAGCCACGTTCCCAACCCTCTTGGAGAGGCGGGGATGGATGGCAGCCTTTCCTGGGGCCCCACATGCCAGTGTGTCCCGCGAGGGCCCCTTCACAGGGCAAGCGAGGGGGCGTGTCCTTGGACATTGGCCGCTCCCAGTGGGCCAGGAGCTGCAGGGCCGGTGGGCGCTGCGGGGCAGGCTCCAAGGGGCCTGTGCCCTGCGGGAGGGGCAGGGAGCGCGCGGGACAGGAGCAGGCGGCAGGGGCAGGCCCCCTTGGGAGGCGGCACCACGCAAGCTGATGTCCCCTCACAGGTGGCCTGACTGGTCAGGGGCCGTGGGGGGCGGCGCGGGCCCCCCGGCTGTGGCTCGGGGCGGCCGCCAGGCCTGGGCAGCCCCTCCCGCGGGGCCGGGGCGGCGCCTCACCTCGAAGGAGTAGCCCTCCACCAGCGGGATGTCCTGCTCGTCGATCAGCGTGTACTTGGTCTGGAATGGAGAGCGATCCGGCCGTCACCGGGGCCGCGCGGGCCGCGCCCCCGAGCGAGCGGCCCCCGAGACGCCGGGCCCCCTGGGCGCTCCCGCCTCCGGGGCCAGAGCCCGGCCGCGTGGCCCGGCGAGCGCGGGGGCCGAGCGCAGCGGCCCCAACCGGCCGGCGGGCGGGCGGGCGGGCGGGCGGCGTCCTCCCCGCGGCGCCGGGGGCTGCCGGGCCCGGCCCTTCCGCGGAGGGCGCCGCGTCCCTCTCGCCGCGGGAAGCGCCCGGGCTGGGAGGCAGCCCCGCCGCCGCCGCCGCCCCGGCCCCGGCCCCGGCCCCCGCGCCGCCGGGAGCTCCGCCGCCGGGCCGGGCCGGGCCGGGCGAGGGGCGGAGGCGCGGGCGGCCGGGGCCGGGGGGCGGGGGCCGGGCGGGGGCCGCGCGCGCCGGGCGCCGGGGTCCCGGGGCGGCGGCCGCAGGCCGGGCCCTCCCGCCCGCGCCCGCCCGCCCGCCGCCCGCCCGCCGCCCGCGCTCACCTTCCCGGCCACCCGGCCGAGCCGCACGATGCCCAGCTTGAAGTCGGTCATGGCCGGGCCTGCGCGCTCGGCCCGGGCGCCGCTCCTCCGGGCCGGGCGGCGGGCGCGGGCGCGGGCGGGGCCGCGGCCGCCGGGCGGGCGGGCCGGGGCGGGCCGGGCGGGCCCGGGCGGGACGAGGCTGCGCCGGGATCGGGCCGCCGCGCCGCGCGCCCGCCGACCTGCCACGCGCCGCCGCCGCCGCGCACCTCCACGAGCGGGCCGCGGGCGGGGCGCGGCGCGGACACGCCCCCGCCGCCGCCCGGCCAATCGCGCGCCGCGCTCCCCGCCGGCCGGCGCGCGCCGCCGCGCAGCCGCCAATGGGCAGAGGGCGGGCGCGCAGGCGCGCTGGGGCGCGGGGGCGGGGTGGGGCCGGGGCGGCGCCTGCGCGGCTGCCGCGCGACGTCAGTTTCGCGGGAAGCTTTGTGCGCGGGCGGGCGCGGGGCTCTGGCGGGGCGGGCGGGCGCGGGGCTCTGGCGGGGCGGGCGGGCGCGGGGCGCTGGCGGGGCGGGCGGGTGCGGGGCGCTGGCGGGGCGGGCGTGGGGCGCTGGCGGGCGCGGGGCGCTGGCGGGGCGGGCGGGTGCGGGGCGCTGGCGGGGCGGGCGCGGGGCGGGCGTGGGGCGCTGGCGGGCGCGGGGCGCTGGCGGGGCGGGCGCGGGGCGCTGGCGGGGCGGGCACGAGGCGGGCACGAGGCGGGCGGGCGCGGGGCGCTGGCGGGGCTGGCCTGGCCCGCCTGCCCCCCGCCCGGCCAGCTCCCGGGCCGCCGCCCGCACGTCGAACAGCCTGCGGGGAAGGCCCGGGCGGAGCCGCGGCGGGGCCCGCGGCTCCGGCGGCGTGGCGCGCGTGTGGGCTCAGAGCCGTGCAGTCGGCGCTTCCCCCACGGGCTGCGGACCGAGGGGAGGAGCGCGGCGGGGACTCCGGGTCAGGGCAGCACCAGGGCGCCGGGCCCGTGCCGGGCAGTCCCTTCAGAGGGCAGGGAAGGGACTGGACACCAGGGGAACAGACGCCGCTGAGACGTTTTTGGCAGGAAAAAGGAGCGGAGAAGTGGAGGCAAAGCTAGGAGGAGGTGGAGAGTCGAGAGATGGTGGGTTTTGGAGGGAGAGGAGATGGCCCCCCAGTGGGAGGGGCCCCTGGACCGGAGGGGACGACGCACAGCAGGAGAGCACCCCCACCGAGGCGGCCAGGGACTAGGCTTCGACGCGGGTGCCTCAGGAGTAGCACAGGGAAGGGTTTGGCATGAAGGTTCTGGGAGGCAGGGGGTGTGGGTGCAGAACTGGGGTTCTCCTGCTGAGACCTCTCTACTTTCTCCACTAAGCACAAAACCAGGTCTTTGATGACAGTGGGGGGGTAACCAGTGGCCCCGGGGGCACAGGCCATGCCAACCCTGCCTGACCAGGTGCAGCAGAAGGAGGACACCACTGGCAAGGTGAGGGGGCAGGCAGTGTCCTACTGCACACTGGCCTGTGCCCTGCGCAGTGTGGGCACTCAGGGGAGGCTGGGAGGACACCGGGCTGTGCCCTCTGCATCCCTGCCTGTGGCATTGGAACTGAAGGGGAGAGAAGACGCCAGAGGGGGCAGGGTGGGGCTGAAGGTCCCAGCAGGGTCTATCGGATGGCTGGTGTTAGGGTACTGAAGGGGTGGCGGCTCTGCTAGACTTAACTGGCCTGTTCAGCCACCATTATTATTTCATGAGATTCTACATTCCTTACAAGGTCAGAACTGCCTGGTCAGTCAGTCATAGGAGCCCAACCTTACAAGGTGCCTCTCAGATCAACCAAGAGCAGGAAGCTTGATCACCCTGGGAAGGGTGTGCATCGCAAGGAACGCCTGGGGGGCCGAGGACCCATGCGTAAACTTATTGCTGATTCACTAGGTGTGTCCAGGATCGCCCAGGGCCGAGAACCAATGTTTGACAAGGGACCCCAGGAGCTGATCAGCGGACATCTTGTTGATAAGCACTGAACCACAGCCAGGGTCTGGGGTCTGGTTTCGAAGACAACACTTGGTTGTCAAGCAGATAGGAATCACCCAGTTGGCAGACAAATGTCCCCCCAAAGCCCTCGATGACGAAAACACATTCTTTAGTTTCTCCATCTTTTCCTCCTTGTCCTGCCCAGCATAACTGATGCTGTGTGATTATTCTATCAGTAAAAAGGCCAGGACCTTGCTTGTTCCACAGCATCCTGCGTTGTGCAGCTGCGCCATGGTGCCCACTAATCAGCGTGGTATTGCTGACACAGCAGGGTGGGGGAGAAGAAATGGCATGGGTGCAGGGGCCTCCCTGGTGGCGCAAGGGATTGAGTCAAAGCACCATGACACTCTCCGCAGCCTCTGCAGCTCGAGTTCAATCTCCGGCCAGGGAGATGACCCACAGGATGCAGCAGCCCTCTCCTGTCTCCCGGCTGCTCCCCTCAGCAGTGGGTTTCAATAGATAGGCCTGTTCTGCTCCCCACTGTGTCTCTGGTGAGTCCTCTCACCACCCACCTCTCTGGCCTGTACCCCAGTTCTTGTATGCATAAATAAGCCTTTACTTAAATAAATGCATGGGTGCAGGTGGGGGGGAGCTGCAGTTGGTGGTGTTGAGAAGTGCTTTGGTTTTCTACTGATATGTAACAAACCACCCCAAAACTCCCACTGTCCCAAAGGAGCACAGGACAGCTGAACACACACCCTGTTCAAAGAGTTGGTGAGCGCCCCTGGGCATGGCCTGCGGCACTTGGGTCCTGGCCAGGGCTGTCTGCGCCCTGCAGGGCTTCCTGCCCACTTTGGGGCCTGCTTGACTGCTGCCCTGGAGCCCCTGCGCCGTCTGAACCCCCTTCCTTTCCACAGGAGCAGCTTCAGTCTCAGCCTGCTGCTTGTCTGGGCCACACGAGGGCCTGGAGGTGCTTCCTTTCCCTCCCCACCCATTTTAGCTCAAGCACTTTCTGTGGGTTTCTCTGTAGAAAGTACGGCTCACCTTAGACAAAAGCTACACCACAGACCCCTCTCCTGCGGCTGCAAGCCAGGTGCTGCGGGATGAAGCCCTCCGGGTTCTTGGAGGGCAGGGGACATGGAAACAGGAGCTGGGGGGAGCTTTCTGATTGTGCTTTATGATGCTCTGACATCTTGTGGTCTTACCGGCTGGGGTGAGCCTGTGCTCTGAGGACAGGCTAACCCTGGAGGTGGCAAATTCACCTTCCACCGCCAAGCCAGCTGATCCTGAGCCCACACCCGGGCCACTTAATCTAGTTCCCCTCCCCAAAACCACTGCAAGTCCAGGTGCTAGACAGCTTAGTCCACCCATGTTGGCCAACAATGAATTTCCTCCAACTCCCCAATCCCAAGCTGGCCCTGGCCCCCCACCCCCCCATCCTCACCCCTTTCCTTCCAGGGCGAATCCAGCAACGACTCTGGGGCATGCCCACTCACTCATCTGCCTCGAGCCAGCCCTGTGCGGCCCCCAGCCCTGCAGGATGGGCCGAGCTCTTTCAGGGCAGCCATCCCTGCCTGCCCTGGCCACGCCGGGCTGAGACAGGCAGGAGGCTGGAAGGATCGCTGATGTTCATTCTGAAGTCGCTGAGCGTTCTTGCGAGACAGGCACTGGGGAGACCGCTGGAGCAGGAGCTGAGGCCACCAGGAGATGCACAGGCCTGGCCTGGGCCTTGAATCCGGCCGCAGTGGAGATAGAGGTGGGTGCCATTCTGAACAGACGAGGGGGAAAGTTGGCAGCTTTTAGGCCGAGTGGCAAAGGGTCTGGAAGTGGTGATAGGAAGGCAGGAGGGCACCCAGCGCCGAGCCTGGTGCGCCCAGCCTTGCTAGCCCCAGAGGCGGGTCAAGGTCACTGCTTCTGCCCCCAGCCTGGGCCTTCTCGGCAGCAGGCAACTGTTCCTCACTCCTTGCCTTCTGTACCAGGGCTGCTGCCCACCACGCCCTCCCTGCTGGCGTCCTGCCCGCCTCCTTCAGGAGCCCGGCTTTGGCATGGCGTGGGCAGCAGCGCATCCAGGCACGAGCACCGGGGACACCCTGCCCTCGGGGCCCTCCCCTTTTGCGGGGTTGTTCCTGCGGGTGGTACCCCAACTCCGACGTCTTCGGCGCCCTGACTGGAGTCACCACCAGGGTCTACGTATCTTCAGTCCTGCACCCCCCAAGCTCGCGCCCGCAGGGGCGGCTTCCCCCGTTGCCCGCCGGGCGTCTCCGACCGCGGGGCCTGACCGCCTCCCGCGCCAAGACCCCGTCGCGGCGCCGGCCATGCGGGCCCTGGGCACGGGCCGGCGCCGCGCTCCCCGCTGCGCCCGGTCTCCCGCGCGGAGCCGCCCCGCGCGCGCGCTGCGTGGACGCCTCTCCCAGCCCGTCCTCCCGACGCCGGGGCCGCCGCGGGCAGGGGAGCGCGCGGGCGCGGGCGCGGGCGCCGGTGCCGGTGCCGGTGCCGAGCAGGTGCGGGCGCGGCGGGGCCTGGGGGCGGGGCTGGGGCCGCAGCGGGTGGGGCGGCCGGAGCGGGCGGGCATTGGGGGTCTAGGGGCGGGGCGAGCAGGGCCGGGGCGGGCGGGGATTGGACGAGGCGGGCGGCGGGGCGGGGCGGCCGCAGGGCCGGGGCGGGGATGGGGCGCGAGCGAGCGGTCGGAGCGGGCGGGGATTGGGCGCGAGCGGCGGCCGCAGCGGGCGGGGATTGGGCGGCGGGGCGGGGCGGGGCGGCCGGGGATTGGGCGGCGGGGCGGGGCGGGGCGGCGGGGCGGCCGGGGATTGGGCGGGGCGCGCGGGGCGGGGCGGGGCGGGGCGCGCGGGCGGGCGGCGCCGCCGCGGGCCGCGGGCTCAGAGCGCGTCCGCCCGGCCGGGGCGCGGCATGGGGCGGCTGCAGCTCTTCGAGATCCGCCTGAGCCGCGGGCGCGTCGTCTACGGCCCCGGGGAGCCGCTGGCGGGGGCCGTGCGCGTGCGCCTGGGGGCGCCGCTGCCCTTCCGAGGTGTGCGCGGGGTCCCCGGGGAGGGCCCCGGTGCCGACTCGCACCTGCGGCGGGCGGGCCCGGGAGGGCCCCGGCCTGGCCCGGCTCGGCTGGGCGCCCCCCGCCCTCCCGCCGCCCGGAGCGCGCGTCCGGCCCCGCCCGGGCCCCCGGCGGCGGCGAGGCGGGGCGGGCGGGCGGCGGCGGGCGGCGCGGGCGGGCCGCGGCCCCTGCCTTCCGCGTCCGGCCTCTGGCCCCGCGGCCGGGCGGGGCTTAGCGCGGCCCCCTCGCGCCCCGCGACCTGGACGCGTGCAGGGCCCGGCCTCCCGCGTGCGCTCCGGCGCCGGCCACCTGCTGGGCCTCACCTGGAGCCCGGCCCGCCGGCTCCGGCGCCAGCCCAGGCCCCTTCTGCAGGCCCGCGTCCTTGCAGACAGCGTGTGCCCGGCGGGTGCGCTGGGCCCTGGCTCACCCCCGGCCTCAGGCTCGCCCGTATTCTCCAGGCCTGGCCTAGTGGGCGTCTGGCGCTGACCCGTGCCCCTGGCCTGCCCCTCTGCTGATGCGGGGACGTAGGGGCTGGGGGCTGGCGAGGGCTGCGGGGGTGTGGCCAGTCGCTGGCGGGGGCTTCACGCGCTGCCTGGGCCCTCAGGTGTGCCGGACACAGGGTGCGTGACCTCTGCTGGATCCCTGCCTCTCAGCCCAGGCCGTGTGTCATGTCCCTGCCGGGCGTTCTTCTGCACCTTGGGGCGCTTGGCCCAGACCACAGCGGCCAGGCTGCCCTCTGGACGCCTCTGTGGTGGCTCTAGAGGGAAGTTCCAGAAGTCATGTTTCTCGGGGCTGGAGTCCCCCCAAGCCCTAAAGATGGGTGCATGCCACTTCAGGATCTGCCTCCCTGTGGCCCCCAGTGCTTTTCTTACCTTAACTCCTTTGCCAGAACACAGCTGCAGAGCCCTGCAGTGCGGGTCCCAGGAGCAGACCCCCTGCCTGGGACAGGGGGACCCCCACAGAGGAGGGGGATGGGGCTGACTTCAGGGCAGGGGTGGAGACCACTTGCTCGGTGGCCCCTGGGGCCTCAGGAAGGCCACAGAGTGTGGGCCTGTCTGAGGCAGCCCAGAGTCCATCGAAGCTGTTTTTCCTGTGGCTGCTGCCGTGCACCCGGCAGGAACTTGCTGTGCCTGCTGTGGCTCCAGGCTGGGCCCCAAGGCACCTGGGGGGCCTGGGGGAGACTAAGGGCGGGGGCCCCAGGAGGTGCTTGCGGTTCCCCCCAGGTCCAGACTTGCTGACTGACCACGGTCGGGTGCCTCTCTCCCCTCCTCCCCCACGTGCCACACACCAGATGCTGGCCAACCCAGAGATGGGGCAGCCACTGCGTCCCCTGACCCCAGCGAGGCGCGATGCCTGCTCCCTTTTCCTGCTGCTACATGAAAGGCACCCCGAGTAACTGACCCCCCTGAACTGAGGGGCTTAACAAGGTCTCATCGTTCCTTGCGGGGTGATGGCCTGTGGTCTGGACAGAGGTGGCAGCCACCTGTGCCCTCCTCATGTGGTCACTGGCAGCACCAGGCTGCACCTGGTCGGCCAGTGTGGGGAGCCCCCGCATGCCTGTCGCCCGCCGCTCTCGGAGCAGCCCTCTGGGACTCTCCCTGCTGTCCTGCGGCCAGGCAGCACCCTCTGCCCCGCTTCCATGCAGTGGTCTGAGGGAGCACCCTGATGGCCCAGATGTCCAGGGTGGCAACAATCGCAGGCCGGCCCGAGGGGAAGTTGTCAAGAAGTCTGCGGGATTGGGATGGTGAGGCTGACGGGCATGGAGGCAGAAGGTGGTCCCTGGCCCTGCTGCTGGTTTGGGGAGGGGGCCCGGGCCGCGGTGACTGGAGGAAGCCTGCACCAGCCAGGGCGATGAGAGGGATTGGGTCCTGAGTCGGCTTTCCCTGTCTGGCTGTCGGATGGCGGAAGCAGAGGCCTGCAGAAAGGCCATGGCCTTGAGTGCCCCGCTGGGGGATGGGGGCCCGTGGCACCTATCACAGCCCCCACCCCGCCCTGATGTGCTGTGCTCCCTGCTGCCCAGCCGCTGCCCTCCCAACTCAGCGGGCTCTGGACACTTACCTGCGGGGCTGAGGAATTGGCTACCAACCACCGCAGGGGGTGGCACCCTCAGGTGCCTTCTACACTGCAGGAGGCCAGACCCTTGTGCCGTGCCCTGCCCTCCAGCCAGGCTGTTGGGCACTGGCCTGCCCAGGCGGGTCTGACCACATTCCTGCAACTGGAGGTCAGCAGTTAGTTTCCTGGAGGAGGCCTCCTGCCTAACTGACTGGGAGGCAGCAGTGAGGCAGTCAGGTCTGCCGCCCACGCCCTGTCTGTGGTCAGGAGCACTGCCTGCAGGGGGCGGGGTTTCGCAGGTCTGCTGGGCCCAGGGCCTCTGGGGCCCAAGGGAAGCAAGCAGGTCCTGCCCAGGGGTCTCTGGGTGGCCTCTGGGGCCTCCTGGCCTGGACAGCGCCTCACCGCCCTGGCTACCCGGCAGTAGCCAACGTGGGGGCTGGGCAGGGAGCCCGACTGACCTCCCCAGGCCCCGTGGGGTGGGGCTGTCCAGCCCCAGGTGCTGCTAGCCTGGCCCACGTTCCTGTGCAGGGGCAGGGAGGAACCCAGTCCAGCACCGAACTGGGCTCATGCGTGCTCTGCCCCCCAGCCATCCGTGTGAGCTGCACGGGGGCCTGCAGGGTCTCCGGCAAGGCCAATGACACCACGTGGGCGGCAGAGGAGACCTATGCCAACAGCTCTCTATCGCTGGCTGACAAGGGTGAGTTTGGGGGTGCTGCCCGCCCCAGATCTGCGTGGCGGCCCCTGGCTGGGCATGTGACTGATTGCTAGAGACTCCTGAGTGCCTGGGCTGACCCCATCCAGGCTGTGGTCCTGGTGGGGTTCCCCCTTTGACAGCGGGCCTCGCCTGATGGGCTGGGTGGCTGAGGGGCTCTGCTTCTGTGCTGGGGGGCTCTGCTCCCATCCTACGCCCAGCACCGTGCAGTGGGGGGTGCTGAGGTCCAGTGTGAGGTGGGCCAGAGGCCCCACCCACACCCTCCTGTCCCCGCAGGGAGCCTGCCTGCTGGAGAGCACAGCTTCCCCTTCCAGTTCCTGCTTCCTGGTGAGAGTCCAGCCTGGCAGGGGGCAGGGGTGGGCCGGCTGGGGATTGTCGTGCCAGGCCTGCTCTCTCTACAGCCACAGTGCCCACGTCCTTCGAGGGCCCGTTTGGGAGGATAGTGTACCAGCTGCGGGCCACCATCGACACCCCACGTTTCTGCAAGGACCGCCAGTGCAGCCTCGCATTCTACGTCCTGAACCCGCTGAACCTGAACGCCATCCCGGACATTGAGGTGGGGCGGGCCCGGGGGCGGGGCCCGGGCGGGGCCCGGGCTGGGCAGGCCCTGGGCATCCTGTGGGCTCACAGTCGCTGCCACCACCCAGCAACCCAACGTGGCCTCCACCACCAAGAAATTCTCCTACAAGCTGCTGAAGACAGGCAGCGTGGGCCTCACTGCCAGCACCGACCTCCGCGGCTACGTGGTGGGGCAGGTGCTCCGGCTGCAGGTGGACATCGAGAACCAGTCGGGCAAGGACACCAGCCCTGTGGTGGCCAGTCTGCTGCAGGTCGGCGCCCCTCTGGCTGCCCGGGCCACCCCACAGCCCTGCAAGAGGGGAGGGGGCCCCTGCCCAGCTCACAGGCTGACCCTTCCCCAGAAAGTGTCCTACAAGGCCAAGCGCTGGATCTACGACGTGCGGGCGGTGGCGGAGGTGGAAGGTGCGGGTACGAAGGCCTGGAGGCAGGCGCGGTGGCAGGAGCAGGTGCTGGTGCCCGCCCTGCCCCAGTCGGCCCTGCCCGGCTGCAGCCTCATCCATGTGGACTACTTCCTGCAGGTGCGTGGGGCGGGCACGTAGGGGGGCAGGCGCCGCCAGGAGGGAGGCTGGGTGCTGTGAGGGGGGGCCTGGCCCTCACCACCCATCCTCTCCAGGTCTCCCTGAAGGTGCCTGAAGTCTCCGTGACCCTCCCGGTCTTCATTGGCAATATTGCTGTGAACCACGTCCCCCTGAGCCCCCAGCCGGGCCTGGGGTTTCCTCTCCAGGGCCCGTCCCAGCTGGTGCCCTCAGCACCACCCCAGGAGGAGGCCGAGGCCGTGGCTGCGGGTCCCCACTTCACAGGCCCCGTCCCCCTGTCCACCAAGACCCACCCACAGCAGCAGCCACCGCCCGCTGCCTGCCACTCGGTGCCTGGTGCCCCTGAGCCCCGTTCTCAGGATGGCAGCCCCACCCCCCATCCCCTGCCCCCTCCCTTGTGCATTTCCACAGGTGCCACTGTCCCCTACTTTGCCGAGGGCTCTGGGGGGCCTGTGCCCACCAGCACTGTGATCTTCCCACCCGAGTACTGCTCATGGAGCTGCCCCTATGGTAAGTGGCGTGCCTGGGCCTGACGGGGGGCTGCCACGGCCTGCGCGGACCTGGCTCTCTCTCCACAGAGGCTCCTCCGTCCTACGAGCAGAGCTGCAGCGGTGCTGACCCCGGCCTGACCCCTGGGAGCTGATCCTGCGCTGCCTCTCTAGGCGGGCTGACCCTGCCCTGGGCCTGGACGCCCGGGGCCTGTGCCTTTGCTCCAGCCTGGCCTGGCCCACTCAGGACCTGCCGCAGCAGGGAGCCCCTCGCCAGCCCCACACAGCCGTGGCCTCCAGGCCCTGCGCCCAGCCAGGGGTGGGGACGCGTCTGTGAATAAAGTGCTTCGTGGCAGAGCCAGGCCCAGGCCCGCCTCCCGGTGCCCCCTCCCCCTGGTGCCCCTCCCCGCCTCGCTCCCCTGTGGGTGTGCTAAACGGTCCACCAGGAGCCCAGGACCAGACTTTTCAGTAAGGAGGTGCCGTGGGGCTGGGTGTGTGCATGAGACCTGGTGTTCGTCTGAAACCTCGCGCGAGTGGGTGCGTGGCCTGGCCGGTCATGCACTCACAGCCTCCCGCCCGGCACCTGCCCCTCGGGCCCTGCGGCCAGCTGGAGCCTCACGGTAGCAGGCAGGCCGTCACCGCCCCTCCCCAGCGGAGCCTCTTGTTCCGGCGGGCCCCACGGTCCTGCAGGCACCCCTGCCGGGGCTGGCTCCCCCGCCCAGTGGGGGTGTCCACACCCACGGCCCACACTCACTTCGAAGGACTGGGGTCCAGGGCCCGAGGACCTCACCAGAAGGGGGAGTCCCGCTGGGCAACACCTCTCAAAGGGCCTGCAGAAGCCCAGGCCCGGGGAGGGCCTGCCAGCGCCCAGCAGGGCCGCCCCTGAGGCGAGGCTGGAGGTGGGCTGAGGCGAGGCTTTGCCTTCACACGCTGACTCTGCCCTTCACTGAAGGGCAGGCCCTGCTGGGTGTCTGTCCTCTCTTCTGTGACAAATTGGTGGGGCCAGAGGTGCGGTCGCCCCCCGGGCTGACAGCCTACTGCCTGTTCTGGGGTGGGGGCGGGGGTGGGGTGCCAGGCTGTTGGGGTGGCTGCCCTCCCGCGGCCAGGCTCCCCACTGTCACCCAGCGTACCGGGCCTGCGGCTCCAGCCTCGGGGGACAGCCTGGGGAGTCCACTGTGTCTCTTGCACACCTGCCCGGGGCCAACCCTGCCTGCTCGAGGCATCCCTGCAGGCAGCCCGACCCCGGCTAAGCCCCGGGAGTCAGACGGGGGCGGCTGCACCCGCGCGACCTCTGCAGAGGCTGCGGGTGGCGAGGCCTCGAGGGCGCGGGCTGCTGGCCGGGCTGCAGCACCATCTCCGCCTCTCGGCACCTGGGTGACCTGAAGGCCCTTCCAGCAGGCGGGTGGGGAGGGCTCGCGCGCCCGGGCCTGGCCTGATGCCGGTGGGCACGTTGGTCCCGAACATGCCCTTCCGGGCGCGGGGCCTGGGAAAGGATCCCCGGGTCTCCCCGCCTCTGTGCAGACCGGGTCTCGGGCCGCCAGGCGGTGCTGGGGGCGCGCGGGCTCCTGGGGTGACTCCTGCGCGCGCCCGGCGGGTCCCACGGCCGCGGGGTCCCGGCGCGAGGGCAGCGCGCGCGTCCCGGTGGGGGCGGGCAGCTGCGGGCGGGCCGGCCCGCGCCTCCTACCTGGGACGCCCCGGCAGACGTGCCCTCAAGAGGGGCCCCCCTGCGGGAACTGGGGCTCCCGCGCGCCTCCCGCGGGGCGCGCCCGCGCCCGGGGCCCTTCTCCCGCCGCCGCGCGGGGCCGGGGCCGGGGCCGGGGCCGGGCGCGCCGCCGCGGGCCGCGGGGCCGCGCGCGCCGCCACGGGGCCGCGCACGCCGGCGCGGCGCGGGCGCAGGCGCAGTGCGCGGTCCTCCCGGCGGGCCGCGAGGCGCGGGCGGGGCGATGGCGCGCGGGCGGGGCGGGGCCACGCTGCGGGCCCGGGCCATGGCCGCCGCCGACGCCGAGGTGAGCAGCGGGCCCGGCCGGGCGGCGGGCGGCGGGCGGCGGGCGGCGGGCGGCGGGCGGCGGCGGGGCGGGCGCGGCGCGGCGCGGCGGGCCGGCCGGGCCGGGCCGGGCCGGGCCGGGCCGGCCGGGCCCGCCGCGCCCGCCCCGCCGCCGCGCGCCTCGGGCCGGGCCGGGGCGCCGCGTCCGGGCCGCGCGGGCGGCGCTTTGTGGGCGGCGGGGCCGGCCCGGCCTGGGGCGCGGGGCGCGGGCGCGGGGCGCGGGGCGCGGGCGGGCGGGCGCCGAGGGGCGCGCGGGGCGGGCGGGCCGGGCCGGCCGCTCCTTTGTTCGCGCCGCGTCCGGGCCGGCGACCGGGCGCTTCTCGCGCCGGCGGGGCCTCCTCGCCGCGGGCCGCCGCCTGGAGCTGCCCGCGGCCGGCCTCGCGCCCGGGCCGCGGCTCGTGGACGCGGCGCTCGCCCGGCGCGCGGGGCCGCCTTGCGCCAGGACCCGCGGCCGGGGCGCGCCCCAGGCCCGACGGCGCGCGCCGCGGCTCCCGGGTGGAGGTCGGGGTCCGGCCGCCGCCCCCCGCGCGCGGGGTCCCCCGGGGCCGCTCCCGGCTCCGGCCTTGCTCCGGCCTCCACGTGACGCCGCGCCCGTCCTCGCGGCGAGCCCGGCCCGGGCGGACGCCGCCCCCGCCCCGCCTGGAGCGGCCGGGGCCGCGCTGTCCGCGCTGTCCGCGCCCCCGTGGGCCTGGCCGCCCCCTGGCCCGGGCGTCGCTGCTGCCCGCGCGCCCGTTTCGCGCTGCCGGGTTCTCCTAGGGAAGCGCCGGGCCGGGCCGGGCCGGGCCTCCACATGCTCTGTCCTCCGAGGCTGCTCACGCTTCCCGGCCTCGGCCCCCTCCCGCCAGTCCCCGAGCTGCTGTCGACTGCTCCCAGCGCGGCCAGCGCCTCTTTCCCCTGTTTTCTCCGTCCCCACGTTCCTCTTCCTCGTGTCCCTGGTCTCCGTCCACGCTGGGCCATCCCCCGGGTGCTGACGGGGAGGGCCGGGCATCCCTGCCCCTTCCCGCTGGTGCCAGCCACTTCTGTGCCCGCTGTCTGCCTCCCTTGGACGCCTCCGCCCTGTGCCCGCGGAGGCCTGGGCCGGGTGCTGGGGTCCTCTGGGTCTTCTGGGGCGCCGATGCCTGCTTCCCTGCTTGCCCGGGTGCTGCTCCTGCTTTGCGTCCCCTCCTGCGGGGCTGGCCTCCGGGAGGCGGGTGGGGAGGAACGTCCACCGTGTGCGCTTGCGGGGAGGCCTGGGCCAAGTCCGCTGCTCCGCGCGCCCCTGGGGGGTCAGCCCTCTCGGGCCCCTCTCCGGCCCCCCTGCTCTGCGCAGGGTGGAGTCCCCACCGCCCACCACCTTCCCTGGTCACATGCGGGGTCTCAAGGGTCTCCTCGGCGGAGGCGATGCTTCTCTTTCCTGCCTGCAGCTGCCTGAGGAGCAGGCGCCAGCCTGCCAACGCTCGCCAGCATCTCGGGCCCTCGGCCGCCTCGGGCCTGGCGTTGTGGGCCATGTTCTGGGGTCAGCCCTGCGGCCTGGTGCCGTCGGAGACCCCAGTGCTGGGCGCGGAGTGGGGGCCGGGGCCCTGGTTCCCCGCCTCGGCCCCTCGCCATCGCCACGTGTTCTGTGTGTCTGCCCCTGTCTCATCGAGTGTGTCTCGGGCTAGGGCAGCTTTGAGGGCCCTGTTCTGGGCCCCCTGCTTGCCTCCTCTGAGGCCTGAGCCCCAGCGCGTCTCGGGGAGGCCGAGGGAGGAGTCTCCCGTTCGCTGCTTCGTTCACGGCTTCGCTTTTATTTTAGTTTAGTGTAGGTGTTAAAAAAAACTTCAACTTTTGGATTTGAGAAGGGGCAGGGTAGTGTTTTTAAACGTCCAGTCCAGGGCCATTGGGCTTCTGTGCTCTGCCGAGGCGGGACCCCGGGCGGGGCGGGGCGGGGCGGGTCGTGGGGGCGCGTTTCCTGCTCTTCGGGAGGGCCCGAGAGCACGGGCTGCTGAGGCTTGGGGTGTGTGCTTTCCGGTCCCCCCCAGCCAGCTACTGCCCCGGCTGCCTGGAGCGCTGGGGAAAAGGTGCGGGTCCAAGAGGCGCGGGCGCACCTAGGGGTGGTGGAGCCGGCTCCTTCCCTTGGCGGGCGGCGTGAGGGGCCCCACCTGGCAGAGGAGCCCTCGGCCTCCCTGCTGGCGCAGAACAGGAGCTGGTGCCCCTGGCGTAGCAGGTGCTGAGGCCCCCCAGCCCAGCCCCGGCCCCAGTGAACTCGGCTGCTGGCCCAAGGCCCTTGAAAGGTGCGGGTGGGGAGAGTCCGGCGGACGTGGGCTGGCGGTCTCGGCGTCCTCCCTCTGCCAGCGCCCCGGGTTTCAGCACCCAGCCCGGCAGTCCAGCAGCTGAGGGGCGCGGATGCCGGAGGGTGGAGGCAAACTTGGTTTTCGGGGCGTGAGGGGACCCCCAGGCGGGGCCAGCACTTGGTAACTGGCAGCTCTGTAAGCCTTCTGCAGCCTCGGGGCGCTCCCGTCCCGGGGGTGTCTTTGCCCTTCCAGCTTCTCGAGTTGAATTAAAGCGTTTCAGCTTGAGGTCGTCCCCACTGTGTATTTTTTGTTCGCCCCTCGCCAGAGGGCTCCCAGAAACCCCTTCACGGCGGCCCCACGGCAGCGTCCCGGGGTTTCCACCTCGGCGTTGTCTGGGGGGGGGTGTCTGTGTCAGCCCCTCACCTGTGCTGTGGCTCTGGCGCTCGTAGGCAGCGGCCCAGCTTCCTTCTCGGGTGGCTTCCTCCCTCCCCGCGCCCGTGTCCAGGGGCTGCCCTCCCGGGCCTGGGCAAAGCCGCCTGGGGGGTGGGGGGGTGCGGCGGTGCCTGGGCTTTCTGCTCTGCGGCCCGCGCCTGCCTCCGTGCCGGCCGGGGCTGCCTCTGCGGGTCTTGGGCTTTCGCGGTTCCGCATTGTAGCGGCAGCAAGGGACGGAGCAGGAGCCCTGTGGTGGGAGCCTCGGTGGCTTTTCAGGCTTTTATTGGGGTTTTACCAGGCACGTGGCAGGCAGGGGGGCTGGGGGCTGGGAGGCTGGCAGGAAAACATTTAATTATCAAAAAAGTGGAATGAAAAAATAATTACAAAGTGTAACACAAAGAGGCGCGGCTCTTGAGCGCTGGAGTGTGGCCAGCGGGCCCGGCTCCCTGAGCGCTGGGGCGCGCCTGACAGTGCACGTCCCGGGGCACGGGCTGTCTCTGGAAAGCGGGACCAGGGCCGGGTCGTGCCCTGTGGGGCTTCCGTCAGGCGGCGAGGCTGACCACCGGTGGGGGTGGGGGAGTCTCTGGCGCTCCTGCTGGAGCACTGGCCCTGGGGGGGGCAGGCAGCTGCCACTCTCCTGGGCCGGGGGCGGCTGCCTTGAGTAGCTCGGGGAAGCCCCGAGACCTGTGCGCGTGTGGCTCCCCCGCCCGGTGAGGCCACGGCCACTGTGGAGCCTGGAGCCCGCGCCTGCAGCTGTGGGTATTCTGTGAGCCCCGGACACCCTGGTGGGACCCCCAGGGACCGGCGCAGAGGGGCTGCTCTTGGGCTGCGGCCTGTGCTACCCGCCCCGGATGTGGGACCCGGACGCGTGTCCTGTGGTGTTTCCACCTGCACGGGAAGACACACCTGTATCTCACACGTCCCTGCTGCCCCGCGGCCGCCTGTGTGTCTGGGCTGCATGAGGCGGCGCCTGCCTGCCTTGCACGCCCTCTCTGAGCGTCCCGCGGCTGCCCGGTGCCCGCCCGTCTGCCCGCCCGTGGGTCTGCTGGGGCGCTGGGAGTGGGCGTCCCCTGGTGGAGCAAGCACCCGGCCTGTGCGCCCACCCCACCGCGCCGTGCCCAGTGCCTCTCCCTCCCCTGCCAGCCACTGGCGGTGCTCGGCTGGTGTCTCCACGGCTGCGCCCGTGCTCTGGCTCCCTTGCCACGTGCCTGTTCAGCACCTGTGCTCCTGGGGCGCTTTACCCCACTGGGGCAGCCCATGGTGGGGACCCTGTGCTTTGTTCCCTGGGCATCGCCCTCCTGGAGGCCACTGGGGCAGTGCCGGCCCTGCCCACCGCCCGGGTAAGCCGCAGGCGTGGTAGCCAGCAGAACACTCACCGACACCGCTGTGCGATTTCAGTTAAAGATTTATGTGGAAGAGGGCCTCCCCGGGGGCGCAGCGGCTGAGCGCTGGGTTGCGAAGCTGCCCGCAGCCTCTGCGGCGCCGGTTCGATCCCCGGCCGCTCCCCGGCCACCAGAGGAGGGTCCCACATGGCGTGCAGACCTCTCCTGCCGCCCGCTGCTCCCCTCAGCAGTGTCCTTCGGTCCTTCTGCCTGCTCTGCTCCCCGCTCTGGCTCTGGCGAATGCTCTCACCCTCCCGCGCTTCTGACTGTGCCCAGTGCTTGGATAAGTAAATAAATAAGTAAATCTTTAAAAAAAAAAAAAAAAAACTTATGTGGAAGAGCTGGGGTGCAGGCCAGAGGTGGGGGTGGGAGGACTCCTCAGAGACAGAGTAGGGAGCAGAACCAGGCAGATCCACTGCTGAGGGGAGCAGCAGGGAGACAGGAGGGGTCTGCTGCGCCCTGAGCTCCCTGGCCGGGGGTCGAGCTCAGGCCACAGTGGCTGGACAGCCTGAGACTAAGCCCTGCGTCCCCAGGGAGGCCCCACTCACCTTACTGTGTCCGAGCTTCCGCCAGTGCCATCATGGGCCTCAGCCTGTGTTTTTGACGGTGCTCTTTGACGCACGGGAGTTTTTACGTTTGATAGAAACCCGGTGAAGTTCATTTAAAAACATCTTGGCTTTTATGCGCAGCCTGGGCTTCCTCTTGTAACCACAGGAGGGCGCTTTTCCCTGGGCAGCGGACACTCCCCACCCCACCCCCACTCTGGCCTGCGTGGCCCCCGGCCCCCCAAGGGAGGTCAGGGGGCACAGTTGTCCTGCCGGGGTTGCCACGGCCTCTGGACTGAAAGCGCTTTTCTGGCCTTCCTGGCCCCCTGTTCTCTGTCCACATGCCGAGTAAATACACGTGTGTTCAGTGAAAGTCAAAGCCAGGAACAGCCAGACGGGACATCTCACACCAGAAACTCGAGGTTCTCCCTCGTGTTCGCATTATGGAAAGTGGGGGGGCCACGCTGCTGGAAAGGCTGGGGGACGGGCGCCAGGGGGCAGGGTCTGCTTGGAGCCGATGCCCCGCGGCTCCCCACCGGTCAAGGGGTCCTCGTGCGTGGCCGGGGGGACCGGGCCCGGCCTGCTGCAGGCCGCCTGCCTCTCCGGGCGGCCGGGCTCCTGGCAGCGGACTGGGCACACGGCAGCGTGAAGGGCCCCGGGGCGCTTTTCAGGAGTGTCTCTGAAGTGGCTGCAGAGACCTGCGGCCACCTGCCGGGTCTCGCGCGTGTAGGGCTGAGGTCCCCTCTGGGCATGGCCCTGTCGCCCGGATTCCGGGCGGCTCCCGGAGCCACACAGAGGCGTGTGGGGCCGAGGCTTCCTCTGGGCCCACGTCTGGCTTGCTCCACGTGGTTACGCTTGGAGGTTCGTCCAAGTTGAAGGGCGCGACCGCCCCTGACCACCCCGGCGGGTGCGGCCGGGCAGCTGGCAGGGCCTGGCGGGCAGCCGGGTGAGGGGCAGTGGGCAGCCCTGGCCTGCTCTGCGCTCGCTGCACTCTGGCATTTCAGAACTCCTGAAGTTCGTTTTGGGGGCTGCTTCGGGTATTAGCTGTGCTTTCCAGACTCAGGGTCAAACGCTCCTTTTCCTGCCGAGGGAAAAGCAAAAAGACAGAAGGGCGGGGAGTCTGAGCGCGTGAGAGGACGCTTGCCTCCGCCCCTGACCTCCCCGCGGAGAGCGGCTCCTGGGCTCTGCCCTGCTGGCCAGGGCTCTGGGGCGCCCGCCTCACCTCCTGCGACGTGTTTTTCCCATTGGTTTTTGTGTCTAAATCCACCGATTTCCATTTAAGCAAAATCTCAGAAGCTCAAGTTTCCCTCCTTCCTCAGCACGGGGACAAGGCTGCACATGCTGTGTCGCACTTTACGCCGGGCCGGGCCAGCGTCCTTACTTCCTGAGCGCCCGTGCCCCAGGCATCCCCACCCGAAGGGGCAGCACCCGCACCGCAGGGTTGGGACAGGGCTGTGCCGCGAGGCCCCAGCGGCTCCCCCTCTGCACGGCTTCAAGGGGCTCTGCCTGTGGCCCCAGGCCTCGGGGAAACCACGGGAGCTCAAGCTGCAGCACCTCCTGGGAGGGTTGGTCCAGAAGCCCTGGGCTGTGGGCTCACACCCTAGATCCTGGGGCCTGTGGCACTGGCCCATGTGGCGGGGCTCGTGGTGACCGGGCCCCTACCCGCTGGGCTGCTGCTCCTGAGGGACCTGCTGGGTGCAGCTCCACCCCAGGGGCCGCTGGGCGAGCGGGCAGGTCTGTGGCGGTTTGTGGGTTGTGGATGCTGGAAATAACCTGACGTTGTGATGGCAGCCCCAGCGTTTGAATTTCTCACTCGGTTGACCCGCACGCATGTTCTCTGGGCACCCACTCCCAGCTCTCTGCCTGGGCCTTGGCCGGCCGTGCAGCAGCCCTCCCTGCGGGACAGCTCTTCCTGGCCCCGTGTGGGCTGAGGGCGGGTGGCAGCCTGCTCGGGCCTCCCTCCAGCACCCAGGGTGACACTGTCCTTTCCTCCTGCAGGCAGTTCCGGCCAAGGGGGAGGCGACGCAGGACTGCTGCGCGCGCACCGAGCTACTGGCGGAGGGAGGTAAGGCCCGGCCTGGCTAGGGCCTGGCGTTTGCTCCCTGCTTCTTAGGCTGCTGGGTGGCTGCTCCTCGCCCTGCCCGGACACTAGGCCCTGCGGGACCTGCTCGAGGAGGGAGACTTCGAGAGCGGCAGCCACCACCCGCAGCCCGCTGGGCCCCCCACCGCGGGCGCAGCATAGCAGCAGGGGCGTGGCCATGCTTCGCGAGGGCAGACTCCATGCTGGGCCAGTGACCTGGCAGAAGGCAGCTGCGTGGCGAGGCGTGGAGGGGGCTGCAGAGCTGCCAGGAGCTGGAGGGGGCTGGGAAGGGGCATCTGTGCAGGGTTGGGGCTGGACTGTCTGGTGTGGCACTGTGGTGGTGGACACTGCGTTCAGACCCACCCAGACCCACAGAGTGATGCAGGCCATGTGCGAGGCATGCAGGTCACCCCGGAGAGCAGCGTCCTGACTCCGGGAGTGCTGTGGCCTCCGGCTCGCCTGGCTGTAATGTCGCTGGACGCGGGCAGGTCTGGGACTTCTGTGTGTGAGCGCTGAAGGACGCGCCGGGGTCCTCCTGTTGGCCTCCTGAGTCTGCGCTGCTGGACCTGTGTGCCAGGGCCTCCGGGTGGATCCTGGTGCTTCCTGAGGCCCAGCGCAGACCGCTCGGCTGTGGGCCACCCGGTGAGACATACTGATCCCAGAACCTGCAGGCTGAGGGGTGGCATCAGCTGCAGGCCGCCGTGTCGACTCAGGCACCTGGGCCCCTAGAAGATGTCGCTCTGGTCCTCTCTGAGAGCACCCCTTGGCTCCCCAGTGCCCTGGCCCCACCCTCAGAAAGCTCTGGAACTTCAGAGCAGAGGCACATTGGTGTATAAAGCAACACCCCGCCTGGATCCCCCAATCTGTTTTCTTAATAAAAGGTCACGCGTCCAGTTTAGGAACTACAAATGCAGAGACAGGTGAACACGCTCCAGGTGCTGGATCAAGACCCTGCCAGATCTGAGCCCAGCAGGACTGTCAGTAGGTCACGTCCCTGAAGCTGAGTTTAAGGCACGGTCCTCGCTACGTTGGAATGAGAAGAGCATGTAAGCGACACGACAGTTACAAGGATAGAGGAAGCTTCCAGTGGAAATAGTAGCCGTCAAATAGCCAATGGCCGCTGCTGGGTGGGCAGAGGCGCAGCGCTGGGCCACAGCAGTGGGTGGAGCGAGGAGAGGAGCACGCGGCGGCGGCCATCACGAGGGTCAGCAAGGAGGATAAATACCAGTGTAAGCGCCTGTGCGTGTTCCCAGAGAAGCAGCACCTGCGTCACGGGCACAGGAGGGCGTGAGAGGCAGGCGGAGGCTTTATTTAGAGAAATGATGCCGAGTGCCTTCTAGTTTGGGGAGGGAAACACGCCCCAGTCCAGAGGCCCACAGAGCAGGTGCAGGAGGCCCCCCCAGGTGAGGGCAGGCCTCCCTCGCTGCTGCCCATCGGCGGGGAGGACCGTACAAGAAGTGCAGAGAAAGGCGTTGTGCAGGGCCACGCACGCTCGCTGCAGGCTTCTTGGCGGGAACCTTGAAGGCCAAGGGGGAATGGCGCGTGTGTGAGCCCCGGCAGGAGAGGGCCTGCAGCCGGAGCGGGTGGGCCTGCTGTCTGCCGGTCAGCATCGAAGGTGAGCTAAGAGCTTGACGGGCAGAAAACAGAAGACTGCACCGCCGTGCGCTGCTTCGTGGGAAATGCTAGAGGGGCTCTTACCACACAAGAAGACCTCTGGGAGCGGCGAGACCCCTGGAATAAAGAGCGAGGGAGGAAAGGGTGAAAACGTGACCGCCAGTGTTCATGCAGGCCTCAGGCCTCAGGCCGCCTGGAGACCAACACCACAGAAGACACTGGACGGGGGCGGGGGGGTGCTGTGACGGGGGCCGCCAGCCCAGAAGGGGGACGACAGCGCGGAGAGGGGAGAAGCACAACAGAGATAAACTGAAAACACCGAAGAAACCTCCCGCACGGCGACAACGTTTGTGTTCCCGTAATTGTCTAACACAGACGGGTCCAAGCGTGCTGCCGGGTCACAAAATAAACCCGGCTTTTGCGGCAACGGGAAACGCGCAGCTCTGCAGACGTGCAGATTTGGAGGCCAGACCACACCCTCCAGACTAGTAGCCACGCGGCAGAAACAGGCGGGGGCAGCTGCCGCCCCTCGGGTCCCACGGGCGTCGGGGCATCGAAGGCGTAGGAGACGGGCCGGGCGCTTGCGGACAGCCATGAGCCTCATGGGCCCAGCAGCAGCAGCGTGTCACGCACGAGCACACGGTGGGTGTCGGGGCACAGCATGGGCGTGATGGCTCCGGGAGTGACCTCGGCGGCAGCAGAGTAATCGTGGGGGCCTGACACCCTCGTTGCAGCTACGGACAGGCCAACAGGACAAAGGGTCAGTGAGGAGGCAGTGACCCTGGCGGGAGCTACAACTGATCAACACTTCAACAGTCGGGTGGGGTCGCGGGGTCAGCCTGGTGCTGGCAGCGGGGCTGCACATGGCCAGGGTTGGGGGGCCTCCCGCCCCAGAGTGGAAGGATGCGGGGGCGGGCAAACGGGATTTAGTTGGGAGGTGGGAGATGCGCCCGCAGCGCCTGCCCAGCTAGTGTCCCCCCGTGGGTGCTGCGGCTGCTGGCTCACCTGGCGTGGGGCTCGGCCCCCATGGCTGGTATGGGGGAGGGTGTCTGTACCCTGGATCCTTGTGGGCGCCTCTGTCTGAGTCGCCATTAGGTGGGCGGCCCTGTGCTCGATTGGGACGCGCTCTTTCTGCTTTTGGGGAGTCTGCCACCTCAGAGTGGGTGTCCTTTCTCCGGGGCTCTCTGAAGGGCCACCTGGCCCCGGCTGTCTCTGCCAGAGGTTTTGGTGCCAGGGAGGGCCCACCCTTGGCTGCTGTTTCACGCAGACGCCCCGGTCAGCCCCGGTCGTGCGTGTCCTTCTGGGGCCCACCGCCCCGGTGGAGCTTGTCTGCCCCCGCCTGCTGGGGGCTGCGCCTAATGCTGGAGCTGGCCGAGGGGCGCCCTGGAGAGGCCTGTGAGGCCGGGGGAGGCCACCCCTTCCTCGTGCCTGGGGCTCGCCTGGCCCGCAGCTGTGAGTCCTGCTGCTGGGGGCTGGCTTTTCTCACCCGCGGCTGCATGGGCTCCTCTGAGGTACTTGATGGGTTGCCACTCCGTGTGGCCTCTCCTCAGTCTTCCGGGAGTGCCTGTGGGCTGTGAGGGCCTCCCCTCGGGCCGGCCACGCTGTGCCGGGACCTCGCTGTGCGGCGACCAGACTCAGCCCCGCAAGGGGCTCGGCCACCGAGACCCCCCCCCACTGAGCCCCTTCGAGCCCCCTGTTGGCCAGGCCTCCCTGCCTGCTCTGAGCCGCCCTCCTTGGGGTGCCTTCTGGCTCGTGGACACCCGGCGTCTCCTTTGCTGGCCTTGCAGTGGCCGCCTCAGTCCCGCTCCTCCAGCTCCTGTTTTTCCTGCCTGCGCCGCACTGTGGGCTCTGGGGTGGGAGCGGAGCCGCTGCAGCCGCAGGCGATGGCCCCTCCTGTCTGCCCTGCCGGTCAGTGCATGGCCCTGGGTGCCGCTGGTGCCTGCTCGCCCAGCTGATGCCCGGGGCCAGCGCAGCTGCCTGCCCGAGTAGGGTCTGACCACTGGCGTCCTGCACGTGGCCCGGTGCCCAGAGGATGCCCTGCCCTGTGCGGTGTGCCCAGGTCCCTCTGGTGTCCCTGAGGCTGCCCCCCACGGCCTCCTGCGGCAGAGGGCGCCATGGCCCTGCTGGGGTGGGGGCTGCCTGGTCCGGCTGCGTCCGCAGGGCACGTGTTGGGGTCCGCGCAGGCTCTGGCGGGCGTCCCAAAGCCTTGCTCTCGTTTCCCCCCAAAACGCTCGGCCCTGCCCGTGCCCCGCTTCTCCGTCTTGAGTCGATGGCGCGCGGGGCCTGCGGGCGGGCGGGCGGCCCTGGGGCGGCTCCCGGCGCCGGGGGCCCCTGAGCGCCCGCGCCTTCCCGCTGCCCCTCCCGGCGCCGCCCGCCGGCGGCCCCGCTCGCGCGCGGAGGGCCCGGGGCGCCCGCCTGACCCGGTCCTCTGTCCGCAGCGGCCCCCATGGCGGCGGACGACGGCGCGGCGGAGCAGCAGGGCGGCCAGGCGCCCGCGGCCGCGGATGGAGACTCGGACGGGCCCTGCGAGGACGCGGCGGCCGAGCCGGCGGCCGAGGCGGCCCTCGCGGCGGAGAACGGGCTTCCGGACCGGGACGCCGAGCCGGGGCCGCAGAACCACGTCCGCGCCGACGGGCTCGCGCCGCCGGCCGCCGGCAGCAACGGCTTCTTCCCGGGCCGGCCCGCGCCGGCCGCGCCGCCCCCGCGCGCCGCCCCGGCCCCCGCGCTGCCCGGCCACGCCGCCAAGACGCTGCCCGCGGGCGCCGGCCAGGCCCGGGCCCCGGGCCCCGCGGCCGCCCCGCCCGCCAAGCCCGGGGACGCGGCGCGCGCGGAGGACAGGCGGCCCGCGGCCCCCGGCGCCAAGGTGCACCGCGCGCGGAAGACCATGCCCAAGGCCGCGCCCGGCCCGGTAATGCGCGCGGGGCGGGGCGGGGCGGGGCGCTCGGGCGGGGACACCCCGGGGGCTGCGCCCGGCCTCGGCCTCTGGGCCCCTGGCCCGCCGCCTCCCCGGGCCGCCTCGGCTGCGGGCTCCCGTGCGGGCGGGGGCGGCGGGCCCTGGGCCCCCAGGCTGAGGCTCCGCGTGGCCGGCAGGGGAGGGTCACGCTGGCCCTCGGGGCGCCGCCTGCCCCCACCTGCCCGCGCCGGCGCCCCGCGAACCACGGTGCTGTGGGCGAAGGCGGGACCCCACAGCGGCTCCTGCCTGGCCCTGCCCCTCGCCCGGGGCCTCTGGCCTGCGAGCCCGTGCAGTCCCTGGTCGGTGCTGGTCCTTGGGGCACTCAGGCCCCTGCGCCCAGGCGTCCCGCCTGCCCGCAGGCCCCTTGCGCAGTCTTGCTTGGGTCAAGTCCGGCCGGCGGCTTTCCCCTCTGCACCCCTGCACGGGCCGCTGTCGGGGAGGACCCCGCGCTTCTTGGGGTGTGGTTAAGCCCTGCCTGAGTCCATCAGAGGGTGGATCAGGCTGCGGGTCCTCACGGTGCGTCGGGGCCTGGCCCGGCGGTCGCTGCAGGCCGGTGCGAGGAGAGGCTCCGCTGGTGTTAGCCACAGCCCTTCTGGGTATTTCCTTCCCGTGGCGCTGGCTGTTGCCAACTCCCGGGGCTGACTTTTGCCCCCAGCGCCCGCCTCTCCGCACCCTCAGCCTGTGGCCACTCCAGAGCCTGGCCAGGCCCCACGCTGCTGAGGCGTTGGCGTCTCTGTTTTGAAGCACGCGGCGGGCCGGGACGCCCGGGACGCGCGGGGGCATGAGGAGCCGAGCGAGGAGCTGGGCGCCAGCGTTGCCGACTTCGGGCAGCAGCCGCTCCTGCCCCCCTACCCGGCCTTTCACCAGTCGCTACCTCAGAACCAGTGCTACGTGGCCACCGCCAGGTCGCAGACAGGTAGGGCGCGGCTCGCGGTGGGGCCCCGGGGGAGACTGCATGCAGGGGCCGCCCCCGCCTGCCCGGCCCTGCGGGAGGGAGGACTTGCCCCGCCTCGCGGAGGTGGCGTCTCCCGCAGGGAGGACCCCGGGAGCCGGTCGGCCGTGTCTCCCCGCGCTTGGACGAGCCCTCCAACTGTGGCTGTGTGTGCTGGGGCCCTGAGGCGCTGGGTCTCTGCGGCCGCCTCAGTGCTCCGAGCAGCCCTGGGCGCTGTGCCCGCCACAGCCCAGTAGGGCCTGCCCTCCAGCGGCTGCTGGGCGCCTTTCCAGAGCAGGGGCATTGTCTCCAGGGCTGATCCCCCGGGAGTCGCTGACTGGACCCAGTGGCGTTTGTCTGGGCTTGGCTGCCTCGCGCCAGGGTGTGCGTGGGAGGCTGGGCAGGCCACGCCTGGTCCTGTTCTGATGTGAAGGAAGGGGCTTGGTCCCCAGCTCCTGCCCTTCTGTCTCTGCTGCCCACTGCTTTGGGTGTCCCAAGGCCAGCAGGGGCCCGGAGGTGACACACTCTTGCTGTGGGGGCGCAGATGCCATGGCCTGTGTCACTTGCAAGGAGGCCCCAGCGCTGCCTGTGGGTCTGCTTGGGGCTACTGCCTGGTGCTGAGGTGACTGCGCCCTTGGGGTGCAGACCCCTTGGTGGAGACTGGTCTGACTCCTCCTCCTTCTGCGCCGCTTCCTGTGGGGCGATGCCCTGCACTGCAAGTTTGGCTTCGGTTGCATTTTGCCAAATTTACCGGCAGCATCGGGGCTGCCACGGCCTCCCTGTGGCCCTGGGCTCTCGGCCCCGCCCTGCCTGGCACGAGCAGCTCTGCGGGGCTCCGGTCAGCGTGTGCTGTGCGGGGGGATCAGCCTTTCCGGTCTGTGAGACAGACGCGTGTCCCCGCTGCAGCAGAGCCGCTCCACAGCCAGAGCGGGTGCTCGAGCCACAGTCCTGGCCCAGGGGCCCCTCCGCCAGCTCCCTTCCCAGGCCCAGGAGCTCGCAGTCCACCCGCGTGTGCAGACAGGCTCGTGGGCGGTCACCGGCCCCTGAGATGCCCCTTCGGGGCATTTCTCTTCCTGTCTTGTTCCTTCTGACCTATGTCTTTGGCCCGCTTGCCTTCCGTTTCAGCGGCTGCAGTGTCCCGGAAGAAGAAGCGGAGAATGGGCACCTACAGCCTGGTTCCCAAGAAGAAGACCAAAGTGCTGAAGCAGCGGACGGTGATGGAGATGTTCCAGGGCCTGGCCCACCCCGCCGCGGACGCCAAGGTGAGGCTGCGGCTGCATCCCTGCGGGCGGTTCTGAGGCGTCTGCTGGGGCTGCCCACGTGGCCTGGGCCCCCCAGGTCCTGACCCGGGGCTCCGCATGTCCCAGGGCGAGAAGGACCTGGGCGGCGGCGCCCTGCACGTCAACGGGGAGAGCCTGGACCTGGACTCAGAGGAGGAGGACTCAGAGGACCTGGACGAGGACGAGGACCATGGTGCCGAGCAGGCCGCGGCTTTCCCCACGGAGGACAGCCGCACCTCCAGGGATAGCATGTCCGAGACTGACCGGCCCCCGAAGGTAGGCCCCTCGCGGCCTCGCGGACAGTGAGCGTGACGACCGGTCTGAGAGCCTCCCTGCACTGCTGGATGGCCAGTTCTCGGGCCCGTGTGGCTTGGCCTCCCTGGGCGTGGCCTCGTGCTGGGGGCTGAGGCTGAGCGGCGCTGGGGCAGTGCCTGTGGGTGGGGCTCTGCTGCCCCTGCCTTCCTGGGGAGCCCTGGGCTCAGGGCCGGCTGTTGGGTGCATGGCCGGTTCTGCTCCCGCGCAGCTCCCTCAGCCCAGACCCGCGGCCCTAGGCCCAGATGTGCCTTTGCTCAGCGTGAGGTCGTGTCGGGTTCGCTTTAGCTGGTCTCGGCACTTCTGCTCTCCAAGGTTTGGGGCAGACATCACGGTTGCTCGCGTTTTCAGGTGATTGTTAGAAGTTGCTAGAAGATGCTGACGTTGGAGGTTGCAAAGGGAGCTTAAAAATGAGTCGTCCAGAAACGCCGCTTCTTTGTGTCCCCTTTTGTGGGAGGGGTTCTGTCCTGCAGGTGGGCTGGACAGCCCCCGCTGCCCGGCCCTGCCAGAGCCAGGGTCTGTGTCCCTCTGGCTTCTGCGCTCGCGTTAGGGCAAAAGCTTGCACTGGCGATTGGGAAGTTGCTGTTTCCTGCTTGGCCCACGAGCACCTGACCCATGTGGAGCCCCTCTGTGGTCAGGTGTGGGGCAGATGCACGTGTGTCCACTGTGCGACTCTGCTGTGGGGAGCCCCGTGTCTGCACCGGGGGGCCTGGTATGCTGCGGAGCTGCAGGGCCGGCCCCTAGGAGGGCGCATCGAGGGCGCTGGGCAGGCCGGAGCCAGGAAACAGGGTGTGGGGACAGCTGACCTGCGCGGATGCTGTGGGATGCCCAGTGGGTGGGAGAGCCCGGCGCCCCAGCTGGTCTTGGAAATCAGGCCCTTCTCATTGGAGTGAGGCGATTGCGGGCAAGTGGGGCCCAGCCCAGGGGCCCAGGCCAGGCCCTGCCACCGCCCAGCCCAGGCACCGCGTCTGAAGCCTTCGCATCCTCGGTTCCGCTTACGTGAGCCCGCTGGGCCGCACAGCCACCCCCACCCCCCCGGCCGCAGCGTGGCCTCCTGACCTCTGTCCCTGTGTGACTGGGTCACCACATGTGCCTGGACAACTCCTCTCCTGTGGCTTATTTTACTCAGCAAAGGGGTGTTGTGTTTGTGGGACCGGCCCACGTGACTTGCCTTCCACTCTCCGCTCCACACTCAGGATCTCAACCCTGGACGGGGGTTCCAGGGCCCGTTTCCAGGGGCTCCACGGCCACTCCTGTCGCATGACTCCCGCCCCGGGACACGCTGTGGCTCGTCTTCCAGGTGGAGCACATTGAAGGACGAAACCCCGTCCACAGGAGCTCTCTGTCCCCTGCAGACCTGGGAGTGCAGGGCGTCCGGGCACTCCTGAGCGTCCCTGTGTGGCTGCGCCCACCTGGGCGGCCTCGGCTCTGGGCCACGGCCTGGCTGGCTCCTGCAGCGACGGCCGCCGCGGCCTCCCTGTGACCCACGCCCACTTTCCGGGCAGGCTGCCGAGGTGGGCGCCGGGCTGCTGGCCCGACTCTTCGCTGGCAACTGCAAGTGCCACCTTTTCGAAGCAAAAACGATCTCATGAACATTTAAAGGAAACATTTTCGATAAGGTCCAGCATGTGGGGGCAGAGCCCTGCCGGAAAGCACATGTCCGGGTGCGGCAGCTCAGGGCGTTCGGGGCTGGCCGGAGAAGACCCCGCACACCCCTCTGGGCAGCTGGGCCCCCACGGCGCATGGGCTTTTGGGCTGGGGAGTTTGCCGAGCATGGAGCCCCCCTCAGCTGCGCCAGAGTCAGCCATGCCACGTGCTCCTGCCCGCCTGCCCCCGCGTTTCTGGCTTCTCCACACAGAAAAAACAGAAGTGCAGATGCTGGGACAGCGCCCACTCCCCGCTGGCCGCCCCCAGGGCTCCTGGCAGCAGGTGTTCTGGGGCTCCCTGTGATGAGGGTCTGAGAACAGAGCCGGCGCCCTTTGTCCTGGACCGTGGGCGGCGGGTGGCCGGTCGGGGCACGCTCGCACGCCCGTGTGTCCGCGAGAGCCTGTTTGTGGTGAGAACGGGTTGCCGCCGGTCCAGAGACCACGAGCTCCTCAACAGAGGTTCCTGGACAGCGTGCTGGCCGTCGCTGGGGATGAGACGCCGGGACGAGGTGCAGGCTCCGCCCTGGAGCTGGGGAGGGCGGGCTGCCTAGCGCTGGCCACGCGGGAAGCCGGGCCGTCAGGAAGGACGCGTTTTAGGCTCAGTGAGCGACAGCGCAGTGAAGCTGTCGCCCAGAGCTTTCCACAGGATTTCATGTGTTCTCACGGGAACGCCAGTGCCGGGGTCATGACCCCGGGGAGGAAGGCCTCCTGCAGCACGGACACCCGGGGCCACGCGGGAGGGTCTCGGCAGCTGCGGCGCGGCCTGGGGGGCTGCCTGCCGGGGGCGGTGCCCGCAGGCAAGCGCTGCCTTTGTCCGCCAGAGGCCGTCCTGGGCGGTCTGGCCCATGGGGTGAAGTCTCAGGAGGCTCATTGCCGAGGGCCCCCGGAAACAGCCCACGTGGCGCCCCCCGGGCCTGGCTGGGACGCTCTCGGTGCCCACCGGCCCAGGCCTCGCCTGCCGCCTGCTCCCCAGGCCGCGGCCGCCCGGTTGCCGGCCGGCGGGGCGCTTCTCGGCGCCGCCCGCGCTGACTGGTCTTTGTTTCTCTTTGGCTGTGCCGCCGGCTCAGGTGGATGCCGAGTCTGAAGAGGAGCAGGAGTCGGCCGGCACCGGGGAGGAGGAGGAGGAGGACGACGAGTCCGACTTGGTAACCGTGCGGCGCCGCCCGTGTGGTGCAGAGCCCGGCCCGAGCGCTGCAGAGCCCGGCCGTGTGCGTGTGGGCCGGACCCGGCGGCCTTGGAACGGTGCCCGGGGCATGCGGGGCCGGCGTGCTGGCCCGTGTGTGGTGGTACGGGCAGGACAGGGACGGCGGCCCTGGGTTCCTGTGCGGGGGCCCCGGGGAGGCCGGCGAGGGGCAGGGCGCGGTGCGGTGCGTGGACCCTGTGGTCAGGCGCCTCCCTCTGCGGCCTTGGAGGCGGGCACCAGGCTCAGGACGGGGCCCGACTGTCCTGGCCAGCGGCGCGTGGGCGGGCGGTGCTGCGCCGAGGCCTTAGAGTCCACAGGTCCGGGCGTACTCGGGCTGCTTTGTTTGCGCAGGACTCCGACGACGTATGTGACTTACGAGCTTCATTTTAGTTTCCTTGGCTTATTTTTTTCTCTTTCTTTTGCCTGTGAGGTAACCGAGCTTGGAGTGGCGTGGGGAAGAGATAGGTGCCCGTAAAGCGGGGCCCGGAGGGTCGAGAGGCGAGGTTAATCTTCTAGTCCAGGAGCCAGGGCGCGGCAGCGCTTTCGTTTTGTGAGAAAACAGTGTCAGGTGCCCGAAGCCAGAACTACACCTGTGCCTCACGGCCCGTTCCCTCTGGTTCCCAGAGCTCTGAGTCCAGCCTCAAGAAGAAGTTCCTCAAGAGGAGGGGAAAGCCAGACAGCCCCTGGGTCAAGCCCGCCAGGAAGAGGCGGAGGAGGAGTAAAAAGAAGCCAAGCAGTGTGCCTGGTGAGTGTGAGCCCATGCTCAGGTGAGTGCGTGGCAGGTGAGCATATGCCCAGGCCAGCATGTGCCCAGGTGAGTGCGTGGCAGGTGAGCCTGTGCCCAGGTGAGTGCATGCCCAGGTGAGTGCATGCCCGGGCGAGCATGTGCCCAGGTGAGCATGAGGCAGGTGAGTATGTGTACTTGTGTGTCAAGCGAATGTGATGCCTGCTCTGCGGGGCACCTGGGCAGAGAAAGAGTCACGGTAAGTGGTGAGGGGCTGGGCTCGCGTGCAGGTGTCGTTTGAAAGGGGCTCCAGTGCTTCAAAGCAGTACCTGTTGGAGACACGCAGGTGGTTCCAGGCGCCCCCTGGGCTGCCATTGGGCAGGGGCTGTGCAACTGGAGGGGCCCCTGTGCTCGCCCACGGCTGGCTCTGCCCACCACTGGGCTCCTGGGCAGGGCAGGCTCTGCTGTGTCCCTCCACGGCAGCTCTGCCAGCTCGCCCGGTGCCGGTGCCTTGCCTGCGCATAGGGAGTGACCGGTGGTGCAGGCCTGGCCTAGGGCCGCTGACTGACGGGGCTCTCGCCCGCAGGGCCCGACGTGTGCGCCTCGCCCTCAGGAAGCGTGGAGCCAGGTGCCCTGGGGGACAGCGCGGGCTACGTGGAGGTGTCCCTGGACTCCCTGGATCTGCGGGTCACGGGCACGCTGCCCTCAGAAGGTGATGGCCAGCCCCGTGGGGCCCGTGGACAGCTCAGCCCACCTAGTCCGGAGCCTGCACGGGCCAGCCAGGAGGCCTGGGGGCCGGCTCCCGTGGGTGCAGCAGCCTCGGCCGTCATGGGGGCAGGAGCTTTCCTGCGGCCTCGATGCGTTGGCCCAAGTGCAGGACACGTGTGCTCCCCCGCCAGGCCTCCCCACCAGGGCACCCGTACCCCCAGCCAGAGATTTGGCACCACCTGGGTCTCTTGGGAAGTCAGCTCGGAGCGTGACTTGGGGCAGTGCGAGGTCCCGTAGCTGTTGATGTCCACGCGGCGGCACCACTCGGGAGGGCCCTCCTTCGGGGTCACCGTCTTTTAGAGGCCAGGGACGAGCTTGTCAGGCGTCTGAGCACCAGAGGAACTTTGACACTCCTCTTTGGCTCAGGAAGCCGCACCTCCAGCTGGAGGCGGGGGAGGCTGTCCTGCCCCAGGGCCGGGCACGGTGTCCAGTCCTCACAGCTGCCCGCAGCTTGGTCTCGGAAGGCGTGGGTTTGGTGCAGGCAGGCAGGGACGCTCCCTTCTCGGGCGGCCCTTCTGCCGAGGGCAGTGGCCACCGGGCCTCTCGCCCTGGGATGGCGGCGGGCAGGGCAGGGCAGGGCGGGAGCCGCGGGCCCACCCAGGGCCCTGAGCCTGAGGCTGCTGTGCGGGGTGTTGCTTCCGCCCACCAGCCTAGAGCCACCCCCTGGGGTGCCCTGAGCCAAACAGACTTCATGCGCTTGTTGTGGGGGTGTTAGCAGGTAGAAGGGGGCACCTGGGGTCCCCCACATCTGCCTGCTGTGAATGCTGTCTGCTGCATCAAGTCACAGAACACACCCCAGTGTGTGAGGCTGCGCAGAGACCGTCCCTGGAGGGAGAGCAAGAGCGTAGTTTCCCCGGGAAGTGCCCGTCCCTCCCGGGGACATGCCCAGCCAAACAGGGTGGGCATAAAGCGGGCGCTGAGACTGTCTAGGGCGCCTTCCGGCGGAGACCAGAGGAGAGGGCCAGAGGGGCCAGGAGGTCTGGGAGGAAAGGAGCAAAGGCAAGACAAAGGCCACCACGGCCGCCTCCCCACGGGCTCCCCCACGGCCCAGCCAGGAGTTCTGGGCAAGCCCAAGGCCGGGCAGCCAGTGGCTGCCCACGTCCTCCCTCCCTCCAGCCCCACTCAGCGTCCCCGCACCCTGCGCCTCCCCCTGCCTGGGGGAGCCCGTCTGCGGACGTCACACGCTCAGGGACCCAGCAGGAGCTGGGCAGCAGCGCAGGGCCCAGGAGGCAGAGCCAGCAGGAGGGCGCGCAGCTGGCCGCTCTGGAGGTCCTGGTGGCCGCGGCTGGGACGGGAGTCCCCTCAGGAGGCTTAGACGCTGGGCCCTGACTGTGGCCTGGCGACGTCCTCATTTCACTTCTTTTTTTATTTTTATTTTTTAAAGTTTTATTTCGTTTACATGAGAACCAGGGTACAGGCCAGAGGTGCAGGAGGGTGAGAGGATTCATCAGAGACAGAGCGGGGAGCAGAGCAGGCAGGCGGACTGAAAACACTGCTGAGGGGCAGCGGGGAGAAGGGAGAGGCCTGCCGCGCCACGTGGGTTGCTCCAAGGCCAGCCGGGATGGAAGCAGCACCGCAGAGGCTGCGGATGGCTTCACAGCGCTGCGCTCAACCACCTACGCTACCGGGGAGGCCTGTCTTTCTCATTTTGAAGTCAGGTTGTCCACTGGCCACCGCCTAGGCAGGACCCTCCGCTGGCCACGGGGCTGCCCTTCCTCTTGGCAGGGCCCCTCAGGCAGCGGGGAGAGTCGGGGTCACACCGGGCCTGTCCCCTGCAGCCTTGGGCGCGACTGTGAGTGGTGGGCCTGGTCCAGGGACAGGTGCTGCTGTCCTCTCGGCAGTGCTGCATCTGTGCACTGACCACTGGGCGCAGCAGCCGCTGTGACAGGCAGGGGCCGTGTCCTGGCTGCCGAGAGCCTGCGCTGCAGGAGGGGCAGCCTGAAGCCCCTCCCCTCCCCATCCGCCCCCTCCCACCCCGCCCCGGCCAGCCTCTGCCGGGTGAGCCTGGGCGGTCAGCCTGTTTGCTGTGGGCTTGTGGACACTGACCTGTGTCTGCACCTCCAGGGCTGGCCAGCGGACCTGGCGCGGCCGAGTCGGACGGCCTCCAGGAGGTGCCCCTGTGCAGCTGCCGCATGGAGACTCCCAAGAGCCGGGAGGTCAGCACGCTGGCCAACAGCCAGTGCATGGCCACCGAGAGCGTGGACCACCAGGTGAGCGCCCCTCGTGCCAGAGTCCCCCACGCGGCCCCCCCCCCCCGAGGCCGGAGCCTGACGGACGCAGACCCGCTGTCGGGCAGTCTGCGCGCAGGGCAGTGTGCATGCCCCCGCCCGGGACCCTGCTCTCTGGCCCCCGGGTGGCTTTTGATCTCTTGTCCTCCGTCCTGGTCAGACACCAGAGCCTGAGACGCGTCCATAGGTGCCGTTCAGACGGGCCTGTGCTAATGAAGGGCTGGTTGCCCGGGCAGCCCCTGGACCAGGCGGGCTGATTTCTGGGAAGGTGTTCTGCTCGCCGTCCACCGAGGGCCTCTGCCCTCAGCCTGGCCGGCGGCTGCGGCCTCGGTCTCCCCGGTGTGGGGGTGCAGGGTCTCACGGCGGTGGGCGAGGCGGCAGCGCCCACGGGTGGGCCGGGCCGGGGCCTAGAGACGCCGCGGGGTCGAGCCCCCCACCCCCGAGCGGAGCCCACCCGCGGGGGACTTGATGGGCGCTGGGGACCCGAGGGAGGGGCGTCGGGGCTCCCCGGCTGGGAGGAGTGGAGGGTCGTGGGGGGCCTGCGGTGAGGACGCTCCGCCCCCGCCCTGCCCCCGCCCCGCCCCCTGCTCCTGGCGGCTGGGGCTTCCCCGCCGCGCGCGCGCGACCCCGAGCTCAGGCCTCTGGGCTCTGCGGCCAAGTACAGTGAGGGCCCGTCCTGCATGGGGGGGCAGCAACCATGTGGGGGCCCCTCTCTGGCCCCCTGCGGGCCCTTCCCGGGAGCTGCTGCTTGCAGGGGGCGGCGGAGGCGAGGTGGGTTCTGGGACATCAGCCCCAGGCGGGTCTGGGGCCCCTCAAGTGCAAGACCCATGTGTGTGAGAGCACGTTCTCGTGGCGAGGGGGCCGCGGCGGCCAGGTGACGCCATCCAGAGGCAGGTGTGTCCGCCCTCGGGGTTCTCAGGAAGCCCCCCACCCCCATCCCCCATGTAGCCTCTGCACGCCGCCCGCAGCTCCGGCCCCAACTTGGTGGGGGGCTCCCGTGTGTGGTGGGGTCCGCTGAGACCCGGCGGGGCAGGGCCGGCGTTGTTCAGTCGGTCCACGAGGACGCTGCGGAGGGCCCCTGCTCAGGCCCTGCTTCCCCACCCCTGCTTCGGCGCAGCCCCCCTTTAGCATCGTGGTCCCTCAGGGTCTGTGCGTGTCCAGTGATTCAAACTCTGCTGTGGGAGGCAATGGCAGTCCTGGCTGACTGGCGCCCTCTGGCCCGGGGCCTGCTCTGGCTCTTAGCGTCGGGGCGCCCTGTGGGGTGGGTCGAGAGCAGGCACTGGGCCACCCCGTGTCAGCCGCGGGCGAGTGTGTTGAAACTGCCCCGGGCCCCACGCTGGCCTGGCCGCCGCTCCGCCAGTGGGGCTGACCCCGCGGTGTCTGGCGCATCCTGTCCAGGGCTCCTTGGTCTGCCCGCTGTTGGGTGCACGCTGCTGGGTGCGCCTGTGCCCCGCTGCCCCCTCACCGTCCTCCTGAGGGCCCTGCAAGGGCTGGCCCCTGATGCCGGCCAGGGGCCTTCAGGCACCGCTGCCCCATGGCCGCCTGCTCTGTCCCACCCCTGAGCTCCCTCTGTGTGGTGTCCCCTCCTCTGCTCCTCCCACCTTGGCATGGCCCTGGGTTGGGGCCCTGCCCCCATGGGTCCCCCTGCCAGCCTGGACTCGCCCGTCCACCTGCCGCCCTCTGTTCACGGGTGCCACACGTGGACCACACGCCTCTGACGCTTGTCCCCGGGCAGCTGGGCAGGTGCACCAACAGCGTCGTCAAGCACGAACTGATGCGTCCGTCCAGCAAGGCGCCGCTCCTGGTGCTGTGCGAGGACCACCGGGGCCGCATGGTGAAGCACCAGTGCTGCCCTGGCTGTGGCTACTTCTGCTCGGCCGTGAGTCCCCCCCCTTCCCGTGCACACTGACCGCACGCAGGCCCTGGGCTTCCTGCCGTGCTGTGCCCGCTGGGCCCTGTGCACGCGGTAACCCTTCCCTCCCGGGCTCCGCATCCCAAGCCTGCTGTGAGGGACCTGCCGGCCTCGTGAGCTCCCCGGGGTCCTCCCTGAGGCCCTGGGCGTCCCACCCAACGCTGCCCGCGGAGACTCTGCCCCGCTGGCCGGCCTGGCCCCTCCCGGCCCTGATTGTGCGCTAGGCCCCGTCTCCAGGGCGCTGCCAGCCCGCCCCGCCTCACCCTCCCTTGGAGAGGAGGGGGGCCGGACCCCTCGCCCCCCGCGACCGGAGCCAGCATGAGGGGCCACCACCGGCCCTGCCCGCCTCGCCACCCTCAGCCGCCCTCTTCCCACCCAGGGGAGCTTTATGGAGTGTCAGCCCGAGGGCAGCATCTCCCACCGTTTTCACAAGGGCTGTGCCTCCCGCGTCAACAACGCCAGCTACTGTCCCCACTGCGGGGAGGAGGCCTCCAAGGCCAGGGAGGTGACCATCGCCAAGGCCGACACCACCTCCAGCGCCACACCCACCCCCGGGCCTGAGAGAGGCTGCGCCGGAGAGGGCCGGGCCGACACCACCACAGGCAGGTGCGCGCAGCAGGGTGCTGGGGCCCACCCCGACCCCCCAGGTCTGCCCGCTGCAGAGACTCTCATGGCCCCCGTCCCTCCCCCTGCGGCTGTCCTCGGGCTGGGAGAGCTGCGGAGACCCAGCCCGGCCGTCGCCAGGGCAGGTCCTGACCGGTTCCTGGAGACGTGGGTCTCGTCTGGAAGGCCCTGACCCCGACGGTGCTGGAGAGCTGCCCACAGGCTGTGCAGGGGGACGGCCCCATCTGAGGCTCCCTCTGTCTCCCCCTGAAGCACGGTGGGACCCCTGCTCCCCGAGGATGACAAGTTGCCTGGCGCCGCGCCCCTGGGGCCAGAGGGCTGCGACCTGGCGGGGCCCGCGGGGCTGGTGAAGCCTGCCGCCGGCCTGACCCCAGGGCCGGGGAAGGAGACGCTGGAGAGTGCCCTCATCGCGCTGGACTCTGAGAAGTAAGCGCGGGCCGGGCTGGGCCGTCTCCCTCACCCTGAGGACCCCGGGAGCCACTGGTGGACCCTGGTGGTCCCTGAGGCCTCAGTGAGGTGTCCGGTGGGTGCTCCCTGCCTCCCCTGGGCGCTGCTAGCCAGGAGGTGCTGGCGTGGGCGCGTCCCCTGGTGGCCTTGTCCCCTCGCGCCGTGGCCCTCGCGGTTGTGGGAGACACGGCCTTGCTGCTGCGGGACAGGTGCGTGGCGCCAGGGCTGACCAGAGCGGGGCGGCCTGGGGCCCACCGCCGTCCTCTGCTCCCCACAGACCCAAGAAGCTCCGCTTCCACCCCAAGCAGCTGTACTTCTCTGCGCGGCAAGGGGAGCTGCAGAAGGTGCTGCTCATGCTGGGTGAGTGCCCCACCCTGCCGCTCAGCCGGTTGCTGATCTCTGGCCAGGTCCCACCGCGGCAGACGTCCTCTCCGAGGGCGCTCACCTTGAGCGGCGAGGGGTGACCGGATGCGGGTGGAGAGGAGACTTGGGCCAGGGTGGAGCTGTGCACCGGGGGCTGCTGTGGCCCGGGTGCCTGTCCTCCCCGTCTCGCTTCCCAAGCCCAGCGCGGGTCCTCAGGGGTCGGGGCAGTGACTGTGATCCCTCGTCCTTGTTACATCAGGAGAGAGCCCTGACCGCTAGCTCTCGAGGAAACCATCCGTGCCTAGCAGGCAGCCATCTGGTCACTTTCCTCACAGACCTGGTGTGGGGCCGAGCACCTCTGCCTGGACCCCGCGGCAGCCTCTTGAGGGCCTCATTCAGCCAGTGCCGGGTCTGGGGGGCAGGGTCCCGGGAGGGTGAGGCTGGGACACCCGAGCTGTGTGTTGTGTTGCGAGGTGACCTCTGCCTGCAGGCTGTCTGGCCGCTTGGGCAGCCATGGGGGCCACACTCCAGACGTGGCTCCGGTGGGGCCTTTGTTTTTGCCATTGAAGTGACCAGTCAAATTCTGTCTGTCCGTAGTGGACGGGATCGACCCCAACTTCAAGATGGAGCACCAGAGCAAGCGCTCGCCGCTGCATGCGGCCGCAGAGGCCGGCCACGTGGACATCTGCCACATGCTCGTCCAGGTCAGCTCCCTGCCTCGGTGGGACAGGAGCCCACGGGCCCCATCCGGCTGCCCTGCCAGTGCTGGCTGTGTCACGCATCCTACCGGGGCTCGGGTCCCTGCACGGGTCCCTCCTGGAGACCAGAACCCACGTCTGACCCCTGGTGACCAGTCCCTGATTGCTGGGTGTCTGGGGTCCTTTAGCCCGTGCCTGAAGTTGTGCCCCAGTGGGGAGGTGCAGCACCAGCCACTCCTCTCGCTGCTCTGTCCTGGCTGCGCTGTGGAGGCCAGCCCTACCCTGTGGCCGTCGGCTTTGGTCCAGGCCTGTGCCCACTTGTCCCGGGCCCCTGGCCCCACCTGACTCCTCGCGGCCTGCGGTGCCCCAGGCGGGCGTCCTGGCCCATCTGCCTCCTGCACGAAGACTGCTGGGTCGTCCCCGTGTGCCGCTGCCACCCCCCCCCACCCCCCGCCACAGGTGGGCAGCGTGAGGCCCCAGGTGACAGGTGGACGCAAGCTCGCTGGGGCCCTCTGCTGCGCGCTTCCCATCCACATGCCGTGGGTCTCGGTCCTTGCAGCTGTCACATCGTCAGGCCCGGCCCAGCTTCACCCTGTGCCCAGGAGCCACCCCCGTGGGGCTCCCTCGTGTGGCCCAGCTGATGGTCTTGTGCTTTCACAGGGCCTGGGTCTGGTCAGCCCCATGGGCTCTGCTGTGAGGCCACGCTGGCTCCCGCTGAGTCCAGCCTCCCAAAGTCGGCGGGCTGTCCTTGCGGGGAGGTCCTCTGTCCGCATCTTACCCACTGGGCGCGTGGCCGGTGCATCCTCCACTCTAGGGCTGTTGCAGCGGGTGGGAAGGGCAGGGGTGATGGCTGGCCGAGTTGAGGTGCCAGCTGTGGGGCGGCGGGCGCGGCCCGCTCTGCGTGGCTGCAGAGGGCAGCTCTGGCCTTGGCGTGGAGCGGCGTCCGGGCGGCCACTGAGGCTGTCCCCCTGCAGGAGCTCCACTCTGGGTAGTTGAGGGTGCTGGGGAAGGTGACCACTGGCTGAGGTGGCCAGGCCGGGGAGACCGTGGGGCGGGGCTGGGCGGCCCTGCTGCTTGGAGTAGGCACTGGAGCTCCTATCACTCCTGACGAGGCGTCCCACCCTCGCCTGGTTGGCTCCGGCTCTGTCGCTCTAGTGCTGCGTAGGTGTGCGGCGGGCCCTGGGGTGCAGGGTTCTGGCTGGCAGCGCCATGGGGGATGCTCCCCAGCCATGCACCTGCCCTGGGAGGCCCTCTGGGCTGCGGGGCCCCACCTGCTGGGCCCGGGCCTGGAGCTCTCTGCCTTGTTGCCCCTCGCCCTGTGCTGGGTGCTGCCTGCTTCCCGGGGGGCCTCCGGCATGGCCTGTGCCCTGGCTGGGGTGGTGTTGGGGAGACCGGACCCCAACCTCAGCCCCCTCATGCCCTGCCTTGTTTCCTGCCCTGCCTCTGCCCTGTGCCCTGTCCTGGCTGGCGGCTCAGTCCCTGGGCTGCGGCCCACGCTCCTAGAGGGGCGGCTGCCGTGGGCCTTTCCTGATGCCACGGTCGTTCCACCCAGACCAGGCACTGACTGTGACAGACCAGTCCCGTCGCGCCTGCTGGGCCCCGGCCGCCTGCCCAGCAGCAGCCATCGCGTCGCTCGTGAGCAGCGCCCGCCCCGCCCGCCCTGAGTGGCCCTTGTCTCTCCAGGCCGGCGCCAACATCGACACCTGCTCGGAGGACCAGAGGACGCCCCTGATGGAGGCGGCAGAGAACAACCACCTGGACGCCGTCAAGTACCTCATCAAGGCCGGTGCCCTGGTGGACCCCAAGGTACGCACGGCTGGCCCTGGTCCTGGCAGGGTCCTCGGGGCGGGTGCCCTCAGCCTCCACCCACTGTCCCGAGCGCTGCGCTCCCACGTGGCATCGCTGTGCATGCAGGGGCACTGAGCAGGGCAGGCGCCTCGGCGGGGCCTCCTCGCCTCCACCCAGAGCGGCCAGCTAGGAAGGTGTGAGGCGTGCACACCCGAAGGGAGAAGCGAAGTGATCTCTGTTCCCGGAAGCTGCGGCCTCACACGCGGAAGCCCCAGTACCCAGCGAAAGGGGCGCCGGGCGAGTCAGCGTGCCCTGAGGCGGCAAGGCCCAGTGCCACGCAAACGACCAGCCGTATCTTCACATGCACGACCAGCCACCTGGAGGACGTTGTGGCGATGTCTTGTGAACAGAGCATCAAAGGGAGTAAAATATTTGGGAGAAAAACTTGATTCAGGGCGAGAGGCGGAGCAGTGAGGATGCACAGCTGAGCCTCACACAGGAGCCGCGCACCGAGCACGGGGAGGACACTGTGCCCAGGTGGGAAGGGCCAGCACCACCGGATGGTCAGGATGCCCGGGCCTTTGGTGGAGCCGCTATAGCCCTATCAGACCTGCCAGCCCGTCAGAGCTGTTCTCAGAGAGAAGAGCCCGCGGCGGGTGGCTCCAGGCGAGCAGCAGCTGTGAGCTCGGGAACTCTCTTTAGAGCCAGGGCTGCAAGCCCAACGGGACACTCATGAGGCCCTGACGATGCGGGAGTGGAGCGAGGGGACGCGGAGAGTGGACGTGGCGCCCCGAAGGTGGCCATGGCGGGACGCCAGCCGTCCCGATGGGCAGCACCTGAGCCCGTGGTGGTCTGAGGCCTTTCCGCATCCCTGGGGACACCGGTCGGTGCTGCGGGGGCCGGTCTGTGGGTCAGGACTGGGCCTTCCAGTCAGCAACGGGCCACGAGCCGGGAGGCGCGTGGATAGGGGGTGCTGGGGAACAGGTGGGTGTGTGCTGTGCTCCCGCAGCCCCGGCCAGGCCCCGGCACCTGGCTCTCCGGCTCTGGGGTGGGTCTCATGCGTGGGTCCAAGACGTCCGTCCGCGTCGTGTCTCATGGCGCGTGGGGGGCCGGGCGCCGGCGTGGTTGCGGCGGCGGGTGGGTGGGTGGCGCTGTCCCTGGTTCCAGCATCATTGCAGCCCCGTCCCAGCCTTGCCCGGGCTCTGCCCTTGGAGCACCTGGCACCTGCCCGGCGCCCTGTGAGCAGGGAAGGCCCGAGCCCAGACACACGGGTCCCAGCCAGGGCTCGGGAGGCGGCTCTGCCCCAGGCCTGGGGGTGCCCAGAGCCTCTAGCGAGCCTCCGACTGGTGGCCTTGGCCTTGCAGGACGCAGAGGGCTCCACGTGCTTGCACCTGGCTGCCAAGAAAGGCCACTATGATGTGGTCCAGTATCTGCTTTCAAACGGACAGATGGACGTCAACTGCCAGGTAACGCCCTGCCTGTCCCCTCAAGGCAGCCTGGACAGCAGGCCCAGCTCCCCTGTGGGCATCCCCTCAGGCCCGGTCACCACAGCCCGGTGACTCATAGCCGCTCTGCAGGCTGCTGCCCACGGGCGCTTCTCCTGGGGTCCCCATCCCCACGTCCTGTCTTCTCTCCACACTGGCCAGTTCCTCCCTTTGCATCTGCCGGCTGTCCACCTCTGTCCCCACCCACCACCAGAGCCACACGCCTGAGAGTGACCCTGCTGGCAAGAGCATTGGCCCCCGTACCCCCTCTTGGGCCCCCTCCTGGCGGCTGCGGGCAGGTGTGCAGGGAGCTCTTGATGTGTGCTGGGCATCTAGTCCCTGAGGCTGTGCTGCCCACCTGGTCTGCTCCTGTGCTCCCGGCCTCCCCTGGGCAGCTCTGCCCTTGGTTTCCCCCTTAGCCCTCACGGGTGCCCAGCCAGCCCCTGGGCACCACAGCTCACTGCTGCTGTCTCCTCTGATGCCAGGACGACGGCGGCTGGACGCCCATGATTTGGGCCACCGAGTACAAGCACGTGGACCTGGTGCGGCTGCTGCTGTCCAAGGGGTCCGACATCAACATCCGGGACAATGTGAGCCTCCCTGTCCTCAGCCCTTCGAGCCTGGGCGGCCCAGCCCCTCGTCCACCCGGCCCTGTGGGCCCCACCCTGTGGCTGAGCTGCCCTATGGAGGGCTTGAGGGCGTCTCTGCCCAGCAGTCAGTGTGGGCTGGGCTTGGGCTGGTCAAGGCGCTCGGGCCTCTGTCTGGTCCGTTTCCCCAGAGCAGGCGAGTCTGATGACCCGAGGGCTTCTCAGGAGGCTCTTGCCCCGTGGCGCTGCTCTGGGTGTGTCTCACATTGCTCCGGGTGGGCCTGGTCACCCTAGCGCACTATGTTGGGGACACTAAGGTCAAGGGGCCACCCGCGGGGAGGAGCAAGGCAGGTGGAGGAGGGCTGCAGTGCCCAGCAAGCTCCCTGCTGCGCTAGCCGGCCGAGCCCTTGAGGTGTTTGTGCGCCGGCCAGGCCCTGCCCTCAGCTGGCCTCCAGCCCCACCCTCATGCTGTGCCGTGTCCTGTCTGATGGGGACCCACAATGAGACTCTGGGGCTCACAAGGCGCCTCTTCTGGGTGTGCCTGCGCTGCCGCGACCCTGCGTTTGTCTCTCTGTAGGAGGAAAACATCTGCCTGCACTGGGCAGCCTTCTCGGGCTGCGTGGACATAGCCGAGATCCTGCTGGCCGCCCGGTGTGACTTGCACGCCGTGAACGTGCACGGGGACTCGCCCCTGCACATTGCTGCCCGGGAGGACCGCTACGCCTGTGTGGTGTGAGTGTGGCCCACGGGGCCCTGTCCGCCCCTGCCTGGCCCCTGCCTGCCCCGTCCCCACCAGGCTTGGCCCCGCTCCCACCACCCCAGCATAGCCTCTCCCCCTGCCGTGGCCCCGCCCCCACCCTGGCCCCACTGGCGCCGGGCGCATCACCCAGCGGTGGCTGGGGGGCAATGCCCGCGGTGCTGTGGCCTCGGTGGTGCACCTGGGTGGCTGGGCGCGGGACATCTGGGCGCCTGGCAGCGCAGCTTGCCTGCTGCATTGCCGCTCGCTCACCCGGGGGCACCTTGGCAGCCAGGTCAGCCTGTGCCCCATCCCCTGTGGTCCGCTGCGTGCCAAGGGACTGGCGGGGGCCGTGGGAGGCGTGTGGCTGCAGCGTGGGCAGCGCTGGCCTCTGCGCTAAGGGCCGCTCGTCTTGTCGGCTTGCGTTTTTCCTTTTAGCCTCTTTCTTTCTCGGGATTCAGATGTTACCTTGAAGAACAAGGAGGGGGAGACGCCCCTGCAGTGCGCCAGCCTCCACTCCCAGGTGTGGCATGCCCTGCAGACCAGCAAGGCCCTGCGGGACGCCGCACCGGACAGGACAGGCCCCGTGGAGAGGACGGTGAGCAGGTGAGCGGCTGCACCCCGGCGGGGCAGGACAGATGGGCATGGTCCCTGGGTGGGGCTAGCCCAGCGACGATGGGGCGCCCCCTCCTGCGGCAGAGACATCGCCCGGGGCTACGAGCGTACCCCCATCCCCTGCGTGAATGCTGTGGACAGCGAGCCCTGCCCTAGCAACTACAAGTATGTGTCACAGAGTTGCGTGACGTCCCCCATGGACATCGACAGGAACATCACACACCTGCAGGTGGGCGGGGGCAGGGCCGAGCGGGGATGGCAGGGCTGGGGGGCCCTCACGCCCACCTCAGTGGCTCCGGGGGGATGCGCTCCTCTGCCCGCACACCCTCCCTCCTGAGAGCACCTGGGCGTGGGGGGCCGTGGGCGTGGCCGGGGAGCCGTGGGCTCAACTAGTCTTTCCCCTCAGTACTGCGTGTGCGTGGACGACTGCTCCTCCAGCAACTGCATGTGCGGCCAGCTCAGCGTGCGCTGCTGGTACGGCCAGGTGAGCTGGCTGTGCTTGGCGTCTGGGTGGGTGTGGGCAGTCGCAGGCCGGGTGGGGAGGAGGCAGCGCCCTGCTTGTGGCTGCAGGGGGAGTGCTGGGGCTGTGCGGGGGCTGCGGGCGGTCCGCGGCCCCACAACGCCAGCGCCGCCACCTTAGCCGCTCCCGGATGCGGGGGCGAGCGGGTGGGGCCCCGAGGCCAGTGGCTATTGACGGGGGCCGCAGGCCCTGCGAGAGCCAGGACGCGGCCGTCCTGCTCGGGGGAGGGCACCCTCTCTGCTGGTGCCGCCTGGGTGGGCGGGGCTCGGGAGACTGTCCAGTGGGTGGCCAGGCTGGGTGGGTGTGGGGCCTCCCCGCTGCCCGTGTCCAACCCCAGCTTGTCAGCGTGGGTGTTAGCGCTGCAGGCACGTAGTCCTCACGGCCCCTTCCCACAGGATGGCCGGCTGCTGCCCGAGTTCAACATGGCCGAGCCCCCGCTGCTGTTCGAGTGCAACCATGCCTGCGCCTGCTGGAGAAGCTGCCGCAACCGCGTGGTGCAGAACGGGCTCAGGTGTGCGCCGGGCGGGCGGCAGCACCAGACACAGACCCCGCCATGCTGGGCGATGGCAGCCCATTCCCTGCTGCGTCCTGGGCGCTGCCCGCTGGTCCCCCGCCTGGGCGCCCCCGAGCCCCTGCAGCTTGGTGTGGCGAGTTCTAGTCTGAGACTCCTGGTTTCTGCGTCTCTGGTGCCTGCGAGCCTGGCTGGCCCCCTTCTCTGGCGGGGTGGGGTCCCTGCCTAGCCTGGCCCCACGGCCAGCCTGGTTCTGGCCCACGCTGGCCACCACCGGCTGCGGTTGCGCACTAGGCGATGGGGACTCGGCCACGCTGCCTGGCGTTCCCCTGGCGGGAGTCAGTGGAGGCCGGGGCAGCTGTGGCTGCGGGACGGTGCCCTGGTTGCCACGCGCCTTGGCCCAGGCTGTCCCGGTCACAGAGAAGGCTGATCCCTCCCGCCCCAGTCTCCTGGCCACTCCACCGTCCTGCTGCCCCTGCCAGTGCCGTTGGGGCTGAGGCCAGGCTCTGCCTTCTAGGGCACGGCTGCAGCTCTACCGGACGCAGAGCATGGGTTGGGGCGTCCGGCCCCTGCAGGACATCCCCGCCGGCACCTTTGTCTGCGAGTGAGTGTGCCCAGCTGGCGCGGTGGCGCTGCTGTTCTCCTGGGGGCCTGGGGCTCGGGAGACCCCTGTAGGGGCCTTGCTCTGGCCTCCAAGGCCCAGTCCTCACCCCTGCCCGCCCACAGGTACGTCGGGGAGCTCATCTCTGACTCTGAAGCGGACGTGCGGGAGGAGGACTCTTACCTCTTCGACCTGGACAACAAGGTGACCTTTCCAAGCGCCTGGTGCCTGAGCCGCGGGAGTCGGGGCAGGGGCAGCCCCGGGCCTGGGCTTGCCCCCAGTACACAGGACCCCCATCCCGGGGAGCCTGGTGTCCGCAGCTTGTCACGGGAGCTTGCAGGGGACTTCGAGGCCATCTCAGGCCGCCTTGACCGTTGACTTCCTGTCTGAGCGCCTCCTGGAGCGCCTGCCCTGCCGTGAGGATGCTGGAGGGTGCCCGGCGGGGCCTCAGCCTGAGTCGGGCCTGGCCCCTCTGTGGAGAGGCCCTGCCCCGTCTCCGCGGCTCCAGCTTGGGAGTCCTGGCTCTGGGCGTGGCGTCCCCTTGGCTGTCCTGTTGCGGGAGGGCCGCGCCGATGTCAGCCCTGCGCGCTCACGGTCTTCCATGTAGCCTCCCGGTCCCGCCACGTGTAAACACTCCCTTAGGTCGCTCACGTTGCTCCTGCTTAGTGACCGTCGATGGGGTTTTAGTGGCCCCGACGTGTCCACTAGTGGGCAGTGGCTGCCCTCCTCTGCTTTGGCAATTCCCTGGTGGGGGCCTAGGGCTTGTCGGGGCTGCCCCAAAGGCCCCCGCAGGTGGGCGCCCACGCCCGAGTTTTGGGCTGTGAGATGTCACTTCTGGGAGCAGCTGCCCCACCTGGCGTGGTAGCCCAGGACCTGCTTCCCCTCAGCCAGTCCCAGGCGCCGGGACTTGACCTGGGCCTTCTGGCCGCAGCCGGCGCGGGCTTCAGGCGCATGCCCGCTGGCCTCAGGCCCTCTCTGGCAACAGTGCTTGGCTGCGTCTCCTGTGCTCAGCTGGGTTGACTCGGCACCGCCGGGCGGTGCCGTTGCTGCTCCTGGCTGGCTGTCCCCTGGGGCCGTCCCCGGTGCTGTGGGCCCTGCATGGTGGCCGGGTGGGTGGTCAGGTGACCCTGCGGCCAGCCCTCTGCTCAGCTTGGCCGAGATGGGGTCCAGGGCTGCAGCCGTTCCTGGCCTCTGCGGAGGACCTGCCCTAGGGCTAGGCTTTCTTTTGTCTGGGCGGGCCGGCAGGCTGGGCACTGGGGCATGTGGTGGGGAGGCCGTGCCCTGGAGGCGCCCAGGCCTTCCCTCGGGTTCCCTGCTCAGGCCCGCCTCCTGCAGGACGGGGAGGTGTACTGCATCGACGCACGTTTCTACGGCAACGTCAGCCGCTTCATCAACCACCACTGCGAGCCCAACCTGGTGCCGGTGCGCGTGTTCATGGCCCACCAGGACCTGCGCTTCCCCCGCATCGCCTTCTTCAGCACCCGCCTCATCGCCGCCGGGGAGCCGCTGGGGTAGGCCAGGCGGGGGGCGGGGCCAGCGGGGCAGGTGGCAAGCGCCGTGGGGGGACGGGGGGATGGGGGGGGCGGGCACGCCTGCTTCCCCTGAGCGCTGCTGGTCCCCAGGTTCGACTACGGGGAGCGCTTCTGGGACATCAAGGGCAAGCTCTTCAGCTGCCGCTGCGGCTCCCCCAAGTGCCGGCACTCCAGCTCTGCCCTGGCCCAGCGGCAGGCCAGCGCCGCGCAGCAGGCCCCGGAGAACGGCCTGCCGGACACCAGCTCCTCCACGGACCCGCTATGAAGCGGCGGCCGTGCCCGGCCGGGCAGTGCCTGGACTCTGGGCCCCCACGTCCTGGCGCCTGGCCGACGGTGGCCGCGCGTCTCTGTCCCCTCCGCGCTCCGTGACTGCAGCCCGGCGCCAGGCAGTGGACCACGGGCACCCTCGAGGTCACTGGCCGTGCCGACCCCGGACGCCACCCCACGAAGCCGGCCGAGGTGAAGGGAGTGTGGCCCGCGCCTGAGGACGCCTCCTCCCCATGTGGGCCGGGCGCTGTGCGGCCCAGAGGGCCCCCCACCTCTTGATTTTTAAGCCACATGCTATGATGATGAAAACTGATTTATTTTCTACCATCGTTGAACATTAGGACAGAAATTAATACACGCGACGGTGCTGACCCCGGAGCCCTGCCCAGCGCGGGCTCCGGGCTGCGGGGGCGTCCCCGGCTGTGGTCTCGCGCGGCCGCCGTGCCCTCTCTTGGCCGCGGCCTGCCGGTCACGTACTTTTTTTTGGCATATACTTTTTTAAATACTGTAATTAGTGCAGTAATCGTGGGTTTTGTGCGACTCTTCTAAAACATTCACGATGCAGTTACGTTTATTTTTTCTGTTCAAGCGTTTTTGACGGTCCCAAGAGCAGTCTTTTGGCTCAGACCCCTTCTCCTTCTGTTTTCAATGAAATCAATAAAAAGCCCTTTCCTGGAGGCTTTCCTCCACACGCTGCCGCGCGGTTCTGGGCGCGCCTGTGCAGCGCGGCCATGTCGGGGTGGCTGGGCGCTGGGAGGCGCCTCCCTCCCGGTTGCGTGCTGCTCTCGCGACCTATGGCTGGTCTGCGCTTGGGCCTGCACCCTTGCGGCTGCCCCCTCCTCCGGGCCTGCTGGGAACACAGGGTGGGCTGTGCCATGGGAAGGGGGCGCTTGGCCCCAGCAGGTGGCCCTGTCCTGGGGGCCGCAGGGCGCTGGCAGGTGGTCAGCGTGGGGCGCGGCTTTGTCTCGGGCACCTATGGCCCTTGGCCCGCCCGCGGGGCCCCATGAGCATCACCCACACTGCTGTGCTGTGGCCGGCCTGCCGGTGCCGAGGGCCAGGGTCTGAGCCGCAAACCAGTCACGTGCGCTGGAGTGGCAACTATAGGCACCAGCAGCAAACTCTGACCGTTGGGGTGGACAGCGCAAGGGCGTGGAGGGAGGTTGCGCAGGGTGCAGGTGGGCCCTGGCCACCCCCGAAGAGCCCTTCCTGCCCGGGTAGCCAGCCACTCCCTTGCCACTCTTGTGCCCCCACCCCGGGCATCTGGACTGTGCACCAAAGCCAGAGGACCCGACTGGCTGACGGACCGTGTGGTGGGGCCTGCAGGTGTCCCCCTTCCCATGGTGCTGGGGAGACCTTGAGGTCCACCGCGGCGCCTGCTGGCCGCGCCCCCCGTGCGTCCTGGCCTCCCCGGCCGTGGCCTGTCTGTGGGTTGCAGAGTGGCCTTCTGGGCGAGCTGTGGCTGTGCCCAGGGACGCTCCTGTTTTCCTGCTGATTTGTGCGAGCCCTTTCCGCACCGCGGCTTGATGCGCTCGGACTGGTGCAGGCCAGAGGTGTAAGGGCTGAGAGGACCCCCCAGAGACAGAGTGGGGGGTAGAAGAGGTGGATCCACTGAAACCCCCTGCTGAGGGGGCAGCGGGAGAGAGGAGAGGTCTGCTGCGCCCTGTGGGCATCTCCCTGGCCGGGGATGGCATTCAGGCGCAGAGGCTGCTGACAGCGTCACAGCGCTGAGACTGACCCCTGTGCCCCCAGGGAGGCCCCTTAAGCTTTTTTTATTTATTTTTTTAAAAAGATTTATTTATTTATGTATACAAGCACTGGGTACAGTCAGAAGCGCGGGAGGGCGAGAGAATTCACCAGAGCCAGAGCGGGGAGCAGAGCAGGCAGAAGGACCGAAGGACACTGCTGAGGGGAGCAGCGGGCGGCAGGAGAGGTCTGCGCGCCATGTGGGACCCTCCTCCGGGGGCCGGGGAGCAGCCGGGGATCGAACTGGCGCCGCGGAGGCCACGGGCAGCTTCGCAACCCGGCGCTCAACCGCTGTGCCACCGGGGAGGCCCCCCCTTAAGCTTTTGATGTGGGGAGACATGCCTTGTGACTTCCGGCTGTCCCCAGCCCCTCCCGCCCAGGTGGCCGTGTTGCCTCAGCGCTCTTGGCTGTCCAGCCGCCGGCCCAGCCCTGGGATCTGGGGGGGGTCCCGCTGGCGTCGGGTCCACGGTAACGACAAATGAGAGGTTTCAGTGGGGTGGTGTGACCTGCATGTGCGAGACGCAGGGGCTACTCCTGCCCGGGCACTCTGGAGGGTGGACGGTCAGCCGCCCGCACGTGCCATCTCCAGGTGCCCTCTTGGGCTTCCTTCGACCCTGGCTAGCATTCCCCGTTTTGGAGCCCAAGTGCGTGGTCTGTGGGGGAGGCGGCCATTCCCTCAGCTTCTCTTACTCTTCTTGCCTCTTTGCTGCATTGATTCACGGGTCCTTTCAAGCTGCTGAGAACAACTCGGGGGGCATCCTGGGTGTGCGGTCCCCAGGGGTGCAGTGTCTGGGGGAGGGGCCTGGGGGTTTTCCGTGACCCCAGTTCTCCGGCCAGTCCGATGAGCGACCCGCTTGCAGCTTGTCGAGTGTTTTTCTTGCTGTGATGCTGGCCTGAGGGCCTGAGGCCTGAGCTCGGGCTGAGAATGCAGCTCGGGCAGGAGAGGCAGGACGGGCACAGCTGGGCACAGACTGGCCGCCTCTGGGCCCCTTTCCGTGGGTCCAGGTTTCCAACTGCTATAGTTTTTCTCTAAAGTTCTCGAATTTTAACATATTTCCATCAGAGCAGGTTTTCTGGCACGACCCAGCTTGTCTTGTTTGTTCCAGGGGTTCACATTCCCCTTTATCTTCAGGGGTGGGCCAGCTGCGGGGGCACCCTCTGTGGTGGGTGGGGCAGGCACGGCGCCCGCGGTGCCCTTGGGCGCCCCCAGCCGCGCCCTCTGCGCATCCCTCTCCTGGGCGGGGACGGCCTCTGCGGCTGGCCGGCGGCGTTGGTCCGCGCCTCTCTCCGGCTTCAGAGCCCAGTGCTGGTGCCCGGCCTCCCCGGGGAAAGCTCGGGCTGTGCCCGGGCGAGGCCTGTAACCCTGCCCGGCTGCCAGGGCTGGCCAAGCAGCTCCAGGGCCGCTCGGGGACGACAGCGCGCGATCACCGGGGTTCACGGCCCGGCCCTGCTTCAAGAGTGGCCCCTGGTCACCGCCGCCCTTGCAGGGACCCCCAGGGCCCCGCCCGGCCCCGCCCCGCAGAGCCCCTCCAGGCCCCGCCCCTCCAGGCCTGGCCCCGCCCCTCCAGGCCTGGCCCCGCCCCAGCCCGCAGAGGCCACGTCCCGCCCCGCCTGACTCCGCCCCTCCACGCGAGCCCGCGCCCGGCCCCGCCCCCTCCACGGAGCCCGCGTCTAGCCCCGCCCCCGGCCCCCCGGCCCCGCCCCCGCCCCCGCGCCGCTGTCCGGCCGCCCGGCCTGCGTGACGCGCTGGCCGCAGCGCCCCCCCCCCCCGCGCGGTCTCTCCCGCGAGCGGCCGTCGGCCGTGGGGGGTCTGGAGCCCGTCCGTGGGCGCCTCTGCCCTTCCCGGCCCCGGGTGCCCGCCCGCCCGCCGCCCTCCCCGCCCGGCCCTGCAGGCTCGGCCGTCCCGGGGTCCCGCGGGGAGACCTGCCCGCCCCCGCCGCTCTGCCGGCCTGCGCCCAGCCCCGCGGGCCCCGGGGGAGGCGCGGGCGCGGGCGCGGGGGCGGGGGGGGCGCCGTGTCCCGGGCGGCGCCGCGAGGAGAGCCCGGGGCGTCCGCAGGAGCAGCCGCCGGCCGGGGAGGGCGGGGCTGCAGGCGCTGGACACGGCCGCGGCCCGCTGGCCAGGAAGAGAACATAAGCCCTTAGGGGACACATTTGCAGAGTATGGCTGGCCCAGCGCGACCCGAGCGCGAGGGACACTCCGGGTGTTCCACGGGGACAGAACGAGGGGTGAAGTCACAGAGACCAGCCGGCCCCAGCGTCCGGCTGCGTGTCCCGCGGGGGTCCTGGGGGAGCTCTGCGCCCCACCGGCGCAGCAGCACCTCCCGCCGCCCAGAGGAGGGGCGTGTGGGGCGCGGCACAGACATTTTGGGGCAGCCTAGATTTGCCTTCAAACACCAGCACTGGAAACGCAGGGGCTGCCCAGCAGAGACCAGGCCCCGGCCCCTCCTCACAGCAGCGCACACGGCACCGGACCCCGTGCGCGGAGCCAGGGACGCAGGCAGACGCTGGACGTGCCCTCGGCCAGCAGCTCAACACAGGAGGACGCTGACCGGAGGAGCAGCCGCCAATGGACAGGTGAGTCTGGCGGTACACAGGGGCCGGGCACTGCCCAGAGGGCCCCCATGTGGGGGTCACTTTAGCCATGACAAGGGGACACGCGGTCTGCATTTTGCCAGAGGGAACTGCAGGTCGCCCTGACCTTGTTTCACTTTCTAGTGGCTGTCCCTTTTGAATGTCCCTTCTCGACAATCTGTGGGGAAGTCGTGGAAATGGGGTGCTTGAGAAACAGGCACTGTGCTCCTGGGGCTCACAGCTGGGCACTGGGCAGGCCCTCGTGGCAAGTGGTGGGCATCTGGCAGCCCAGAGCTGAAGGACCCGGTGGCCCCTGCTGGGCAGAGCTGCTGCCGCTGATGAAGGCAGCACGTCCAGCCAGGACACGTGTCGTGGGGCAGGACTCTCAGCTGTAGCGGAGGAGCCGGAGACTGTGGTCAGGCCTGGATAGGGACGGGAGAGCGAGGGGCCTCGCCGCGAGCGAGGATGCGAAACCTCTGGGGACAAACCATGGGAGGCGCCGCCTGGACCACAGAACATCACTGAGGGCAGCCAGAGGCCCCGAAGGACAGACACAGCCCATCTGCTCAAGGACAGTGGGAGTCTCAGCAGCACAGCCAGGGGGTCCCCAGTGCTCGCCCCACAGTACTGTCGCGAGTGTGGGGTGATGCGGACTCTGAAGCCTGGGGCCAGCCTGATGCCAGGGGGTGTGGGGTGGGGTGGCAGGACCGAGCTCTGCAGGGTGGGGAGTTGTGAAGGGGGCCCCCAGATGGATGCCCAACAACTGGACGTGGGCTTCTGACCCCCGGCACGTGGACAGTGGGTGCAGGTAGTTTAAGATGTAAAACACAAGACAGACTTTATATATATATATATATTTTTTTTTTTAAAAAAGATTTATTTATTTATGCAAGAACCGGGGCACAGGCCAGATGTGCAGGAGGGTGAGAGGATTCATCAGAGACAGAGCGGGGAGCAGAACAGGCAGACGGACGAAATACACTGCTGAGGGGAGCAGCGGGAGAGACAGGAGAGGTGCCATGTGGGTAGCTCCCTGGCTGGCAGGAATCGAACCCGCGCTGCAGAGGCTTGCAGGCAGCTTCACAGTGCGGCGCTCAACCCGCTGCGCCACCAGGGAGGCCCAAGACAGACTTTTTAAAAAAGATTTATGTATTTACGCATACAAGAGCTGGGGTGCAGGCCAGTGGTGGCGGTGGGAGGACTCCCCAGAGACAGAGTGGGGAGCAGAACAGGAGGATCCACTGAAACCCACTGCTGAGGGGAGCAGCGGGGAGACAGGAGAGGGCTGCTGCGCCCTGTGGGTCGCTCCCTGGCCGGGGGCCGAGCAGCCTCACCGTGCTGAGACTAAGCCCTGTGGCCCAGGGAGCCCCCAGTGTGAATTAAAGGAGCCAGGGGGGTGTGTGGTCTGAGGGTGTGGGGGGCCGGGGCCGGGCCGGGACAGGCACCATGCCCTCTTCACCTGCTCTGCTTTGAGCTAAACACCAGGGACACGTGAAAACAGAAACTCCAGGATGGGCTTGAGAGGGGGGCACCCCAGTGCGGTGCTGCCCCCCAGCTGTACAGGCTGTGCCCTGGGGCCTGAGGGGGGTGGTGCCCGGCGCAGCAGCGCACGCAGTCCAGATGCCCAGGCCTCTGCGGCCCCATGCGCCGGTGCCGCCCGCCCCAGAGGGCCAGGGGCCTGCGGCTGGCCGCGGGCTCTGTGCGACGGACCGCCCCGAGCGGGCCTGGCCTGGGGCAGGGACTGAGCTCTGGCCGACCTGGCCCTGCGTCCTCGGGCTCTGACTCCAGGGCCACGGCGCGCGGCCCCAGCGGCCAGGGCGTGGGGTCGGGCGGGGGAGCCCACCGGAGCCCCGGGGCTGCCGCCACCCACGCCCCCTGGACCGCCCCCGGCGCGGCCCGCCCTGCCGTCCCGGCTGCCCGTCGGGAGGGCGTCCCCGGCTCCCTCACGGGGGGGGGGGACGCCACGTTCACTGCGGACCCCGCCCGCCCGCCTCGCCGGCGGGGGGGCCGGGCACGTGCTGGCCGCGGGCGTGTCCGCGGGCGTGTCCTGAGCGGGCGGCGGTGCCCTCCCGGGGTGCCCGCGCCCCGCCCGGCCCCCGCCCGGCCCGGGAAGGGGCGGCCTCGGCCTGGGGCCCCGCGGCCCGTGCCGCGCCTCCCGCCCGGCAGCGCCGCTCCGGGCCGGCGAGCCGCGCAGGACAGGCCGCCCCCGGGGGCAGCGCTGGCCGCCCGCGCCGGCCCGCGCGCCTCCCATTCCCGCGGCGCGGGACGCACGGGGCTCGCCCGGGGGCGCGCGGGCCGGGCCGGGCCGGGCCGGGCCGGGCCGGGCCGGGCCGGAGCGGGGCCGGCGGCGGGGAGCGCGCCCGAGGCGGGGGCGCCGGCGTCCCCTCGCGGGGCCCGCGCCGGTCGGCGGGGGCGGGGCCGGGCGGGGGTCGGGGCCCGGCGGGCGCGGCGCTGCCGTCGAGGACGCCCGCGGGCTCCGGGCGCGGCCGGGGCGCCGCGGGGGGCGGCGGGGCGGGGCGGGGCGGGGCGGGGCGGGGGGCGCGGGGCGGGGCGGCGGGGCGGGGCGCGCGCCGATTGGCCGGCGCCGCCACGTGACCGGCCCCTTATAGGCGCGGTGCGGGCGGCGCCGGGCGCGGCGGCGCGGCCGGAGTCGCGGGTCGGCGGCGGCTGCGCGGAGCTCGGCGCCCGCGCCCTCCCTGCGGGCGGCGGCCGGGGAGGCGCGCGGCGCCCCGGGGCCATGGTGCGCTTCGGGGACGAGCTGGGCGGCCGCTATGGCGGCGCCGGCGGCGGGGAGCGGCCGCGGGGCGCGGCGGGCGGCGCGGGGGGCGCGGGGGCCCCGCCGGGCGCGCGCGGGCTGTACAAGCAGTCGATCGCGCAGCGCGCGCGCACCATGGCGCTGTACAACCCGATCCCGGTCAAGCAGAACTGCCTCACCGTCAACCGCTCGCTCTTCGTCTTCAGCGAGGACAACGTCGTCCGCAAATACGCCAAGCGCATCACCGAGTGGCCATATCCTCCCGGCGGGCGGGCGGGCGGGCGCGGGGCGGGCGGGCGCGGGGCGGGCGGGGCCGGGGCCGGGGCCGGGGCCGGGGCGGGGGCGCGGCGGGGCGGGCGGGGCGCGGGCCCCTCTCCGGGCGCCGCGAGCGCGTGTGCGGCCGCGGGCCGGGCCTGGGCGGAGCCCCCCCCGGGGGACCCGGCCCCGCGCCCGGAGGCCCCGAGGGCGCGACCGCCCGGGCCGGGCCTGGCGGCGGCGCGGGCGGCGGTGCGGGCGGCCCGGGCCGCCTGCGCGTGCGTGGCCCGCGGGCCCGACATGTGTGTTCACGCGCCGTGTCGGCGGGGCGCGCGGCGGGGGCTGTGCGCCTGCGCGGGGTCCCCCCCCCCCCGGCGCCGGGCGCTGTCCGCGGTGCTGACGGCCGAGGGGCCGGCGGTCGCGGCTGCGGAGGCCCCGCCTCGCGGCGCGCGGGCCGGGCCGGGCCGGGCCGGGCCGGCGGGGCGGGCGGGGCGGGCGGGGCGGGCGGCGGCCCCGCGGGAGGGCTGGGCCGGGCCCTGGCGGCCCCGGGGCGGCGGCTGCCCGCGCGCTCCGGCCAGTCCTTGACGCGCGCACGCCGTTCGAGTACATGATCCTGGCCACCATCATCGCCAACTGCATCGTGCTGGCGCTGGAGCAGCACCTGCCTGACGGCGACAAGACGCCCATGTCCGAGCGGCTGGTGAGCGCGCGGGGGCGGCGGGGCGCTGGCGGGGCGCCGGCGGCGGGGCGGCCTGCGCGGCGCCGCCCTCGGCGAGGAAGGGCTGGAGGCGCCACCGGGGCGGTGACTGGGCGGCCGGGCGGGGGCGGGCGGCGCGGTGATCGCGGCGGCCGCGCCCCCACAGCAGCCGCGGCCCCAGCGCGGACCGCCCCCGCCTGACCGGGAACCCTCGTCTGCGCCTGGGGCGGGGGCGTGGGCGCGGCCGGCCCGGGAGACCACACTGGCCGCGGGGCCCAGGGAGTCGTCGGCCCCGGGAGCCGCCCCCCCAGCACCTGCTGTTTCACCTGGTCCTGCCAAGGCTTCGCGGGGGGCTTGGGCGGCCCAGGGGGGGTGGCCGGGGGCCCGCTGGGGCTCTGGCGGGACAGGGCAGAGGGATGCTGGGGCCTGGGGGTTCAGCCCTGCTCAGGCGCGGGGCCCTCACCCCTGCCCACCCCCTGAGCCTCAGCCCGGGCCCGGCGGCTCTGGACACCTGGAGGAAGGGGCTGGCGCTGGGTCGCCAGAGGGTGCCGGCCTTGGGCAGGGCCAAGGCCTTCGCGGGCAGTGTCTTGGGGCGCTGGTGCCTGGAGCCCATGGTCTTCCCCACACCCTGCCCAGTGGCTCACCCCTGGCCTCAGTGTAGACACGCAGGTCCAGGTTCCGTGCCGGCTGGCAGTGAGGGAGGGACAGGCCATGGGAAGCGCTGTGCAGGGCACCGGGGGGCGGCCGGGGCACGGGCAGGTGTGGGGTGCAGAGTGAGGCCGCGCTGCCTTGTGGCCTCCATTGGGACTGACCCGGGCGCGGCGCAGCAGAGTGGCCGTCCCCAGGGCCCGGCGCCTGCCGTGCAGAGAACGTGCCTGTGGGAGCCGGAGGAGAGCCTGGGAGTGAGGGCTTGGCCGGCGCCCGCAGGCCGTCCTCACGTTTTCGAGAAAGCCCAGGGAGCAGGGCCGGCGGGACCCAGACGGCAGATGGGGGGCAGGGCGGCCGGTGCTCGGCGGCCAGGCCGGCTCCCGCTGGCTTGAGTGGGTCTGCAGCCAGGTCTGGGCTCCTGCCTCAGAGGCGAGAGCCTCCGTGTGATGATGGGGCAGACACTTCCAGGGGACACACCAGCCTGGCCCGGAGGCCGGAGGAGCCCTTGGCTGACCCCAGCGCGCGGACACCGGCCTTGGCAGCGGCAGGGCAGACAGAGCCGGAGGCGGAGGCGGGCTGGGAGGAGGTGGCGCTGCCGGGTCCAGGCGGGAGCGGGTCGGGGCTGGTTCTGTCTGGGCGACCCGGTCAGGCAGGGCCTCTCCAGCTCCCCATCTCGGGACTCCGCTTCCCACCTGCCCCGCCACCACCCGCCTGCTCCAGCAGGCCCCCAATCCCCCAGGCCAGGTTGCGGCCGCCACCCACCTGCCCCAGGCCAGCCCGCAGGGGGGTGCTGTGTGCCCAGGCAGACAGCCCCCCCCCCCCCCCCCCCCCCGCTCCTGGTGGCTGCTCCTGCTGCTCCAGCCGCTCTTGCGGGGCCTGTTTGCTGGCCCGGCTGCATCGGGCCTTGGCAGCCTCCTAGGAGAGGACCCCTGTGTCAGCTGGACAAGAACCTCTGGGTCAGGCCTGTCAGGCCTGCTGCGGGGAAGGGCTGGGCGTGGGCCGGCTCCTTGCCCCCTCTGTGGTCAGTTTCCCTGGGCTCCTGCCCTGGCCCCAGCACGGCCTTGGCCACTTCCACAGCACCTGGAGGGCCCCACGTGGCGCTGCCTCCCCGGGCTACAGGTTGGGGCCCCCTGTTCAGACCCGGGCCTGTCTGAGTGGAGGTGCAGCTGGCGGCATGGCACTGCCCGCCCTTCACCCTGGGGTCACACCTGCCCTGCACCGGGGGCCCCTGTTGCGGCTGGACGCTGAGCTCCCCCAGGCCTGCCCTTAGCCTCAGCCCCGGTGTCCAGCCCTAGACGTGAGGGGGGGCCCAAGTGTCCCCCCTGCCTCTGGCTGTGGGGCTGCAGGGGTCGCCTGGCACCCCGCTTGCACAGCCTCGGTGCTGGGGGGCATGTGGTGGGCGGCGAGCGGACAGCGGCTCACTGGCCCTGTGCCCGCAGGACGACACGGAACCCTACTTCATCGGCATCTTCTGCTTCGAGGCGGGCATCAAGATCATTGCGCTGGGCTTCGCCTTCCACAAGGGCTCCTACCTGCGCAACGGCTGGAATGTCATGGACTTCGTGGTGGTGCTCACGGGGTAGGTGCCCACAGCCTGGAACCCGGCGGCGGCCGGGTGATGGGGGCGGGGCTGGCGGGAAGGGCTGCCGCCGTGGCTGGAGCACACACGGGCACCAGCCCCTGCCTGGCCCCCGCCGGGCAAGCCTGGGTGTGTCCAGTCCCTGCCCTTGGGGTACCCACCACTGCCCTCGGACGACCCCAGCCGTGACTCCAGGGCAGCCGGGCATCTGGGAAGTGAGTTGGGGGTGCAGGCCAGCTCCGGGATCTGCACCCGGCGTAGCCCCAGCTCGGCCTTCCCACCTGCCCGGCTGGGTGGGCTCTGCGCCCTGGCCAGGGGTTGAGGCCGCTCTGGTGGGGGCGGTGGGGGATTTGCCCACACAACTGCCCGCCCCAAGTCCAGGGGCCGTGCCGGGGCCAGGGCTGAAGCCTGTGCTGCCCCAGACTTAGAGCCCGGGCGGAGGAGGCAGGACCGAGCAGGGCGGGGGCAGGGTGTCCAGCCTCGTCCCTCGGCAGGCGAGGACATGTGCCCCTGGGCCGGGCCGGGCGGCCATGTGGTTCTTGCGTGTGGGGTCGGCTGCCGCGGCTGCCTCCTCCCTGCACACAGCCACCTGCGGGGTCGCTGTGGCCCTGGGTGTCGGGGCCGCCTCCGCCTGGCCTGTCCCTCCCTGGGGCATCATGGCTGGCCTGGGACTTCCTGCAGCTCCGGGGGTCTGGCTTGCCCGTCTGTGCAGTGCTGGGGGGCAGGAGCCTGGACTGTTTCCCCGGGCGGCTCCGGCTGTTCACGATGGGGAGGGTGGGCAGTGGGCAGTGCCCGCCAGGTCCCGAGGTTGTGCAGGCGCAGACAGACCCTCCCGGGGCTGCCGTGGCCCTGGTCCCAGAGCTGGGCCCCGCACTGGGTGGCCCCGGGTGGGCGGGGCGCTGCTCTGGCTGTTTACCGCACCTCCCTCGCGCCGGGGTCCCCAAGGACGAGAGGCGGCTTATTTTTCAGGGTGTCCCCAGAGCCTCGCTGGGGGCGGCCCCTGGGGGCCGGGGCGTCTGCCGCGTTAATGGGCCGTGGGTGCCTTGTGCATGGGCCAAAGGGGCCCGGGGCGTGCGTGGGGTCAGGGACCCGGAGCCTGCGGGACCCCGCCCCGCCTCTGTCTGGGCTGGGCGTCTGTCCGTCTGTCTCTCCCCGGCGCGCTCTGCCGCTCCTCACCCCGTCTCGTCTCCTCTCTCGTCCCTCCTTGCGCATCGCGGCCGGCCCCAGCGGCTGCGCCCCAGGGAGTCAGCCCCGTGGCGTCCCTGCCCCTGGCCTCCCCCAGAGTGCTGCTGGGCTGGGGCACCCCCAGGCAGGGAGGGCGCTCACCCCGGGGCCCTTTGCCGGGCGAGAGCTGGTCCCGCGTGGGGGGTGGGGTCTGTGGACCGCGGGGTCTGCTGGGGCGAGGCTGAGCCGCCTTCCGCGGGCGCGGGGGCTGCCGGTTGTCACGCCGCTGTTTTAATTAGGACCCAGTAGTTGGTGCTCAGGGGCCCGGGGCCTGGGGGGCGGCGCTGGCTGGGAGCCCCGTTGCCCGGAAGCTCCTCGTCCCAGAGGCCGTGGGGTGCCCTCTGCCCCGGCTGGCGGGGAGGTCTGGGGGGCTGGCCGCCCGTGGGGAGCTGGGGCTGCCCTGGGGCTCGGCCCCGCCCTGTTTTGCTTTCACGGCCCGGCCGTGTCCGGCGCAAGGCTGGCCGCCGCAGTGCCCGCTCCCTCTTCTCGCCCGGGGTCGGGTGTCTGGGAGGTCTCTGGCCGGAGGGGTCGGCCCAGGACAGGGTGGGACCAGGCAGAGCCCCCAGGCACGCCTGTGCCCCCCAGCACGCCAGAGAGTCCGGGTGGGGCGGGGGAATGTCAGGCGGGGCGGCGTCAGGGGCAGAGCCCGCACTGGCCCCTCCGGGCGGGGGTCCCGAAAGACGTCTGGGGCTGGAGGCGGCCGTGTGGGGTGGCCTGGGCTACCTTTGGGGGTTTTGCAGCAAAGCAGATGAGAGCCGGGGCAGGAGCTGGCCAGGGTCTGGGCAGCGGGGCTGGGGTGCACCCGGGCTGGAGAGGGTCCTGGCGGGCGAGGGGAGGCGGAGTCCAGGCCTGTGCCCCAGTTGCAGGGGAGGAGCCCGCAGCGCAGGCGCCCGAGGGGGAGGGGGCGGGGGGGGGGCCTGTGAACAGCCCCGGCCACACCCAACCCAACACCCCCCCCCCCTCCGGGCGCCCTCCCGCGCTGACCGCCGTGCTGAGCTGTGGGACAGTCGGGGGCGGCGCGGCCGGTCGTCCCTCCCTGAGGTGCGGGCAGCCGAGCCCGGCGGGGAGGGGGCAGGAGGGCAGAGGCGGTGACTGGAGGGCAGTGGGGCCTGCTGCCGGGGGGAGGCGGGGGTCTGGCCGCGCCCCAGGAACCCTCTGACATCGCTCGGCGGGACGGGTCCCCGGCCCAGGGTTCCCTCAGGACCCTCCCGAGTCCCGCACCCCAGCCCCCCGGGCGCCCCCTCTGCGGTCCTGAGGGGAGTCGGGGTCAGGGTCCTTCAGCCCTGGGCAGCGCCCCAGAACCGTGAAGCCGTGTCCCGCCGGCCCAGCTCCCGTCACCACCGGCTCCAGCGCGGCCGGCAGGGCCCCGGGGACTCTCCGACTGCAGCTCCTGTGGCTCCAAATTAAACTGGGATTTCTCTCCAGGACTGTAATTAGAGCCGCCGCCCCGGGACGCCAGGGGAGGGGGGCTGCGCGCACGCAGGGGCTGGGGCGGGGCTGGGGCCGGCTGGCTACTCCTCCTGGGGGCCTGGGGCTTGTGCTCTCTGGTTGGGGGTCCTGGGGCATCAGTGCCGTCCGATTAGAGGTTCTGGGGGGGCCAGTGCCATCGGGTTGGAGGCCCCAGGGGTGTCTGTGCCATTGGGTTGGGCGTTCTGGGGGTCTGTGCTGTCAGGTTGGGGGCTCTAGGGAGTCAGTGCTGTTGGGCTGGGAGTTCTGGGGTCTGTGCCATTGGATTGGGGGTTCTGGGGGCTCAGTGCCATAGGGTTGGGGGTTCCTCTCTCTTCCCAGGCCTGGAAGTGGCCTCAGCATTGCCTGGGCCAGGGAGGAGGGGACAGGGGAGGGACTGGGAGGCTCTGGCGGCCCCACGATTGGGGCTCTGAGGTTGGGGCATCACCGAGGGCGCAGACTGCCCGTGGGGCTGTCCATGTGCCGTGTGGAGACACTGGCTCGCCGCCGCGGGGCAGAGCTGGGCCACGTGAGTTCAGCCACCAGGGTGGGGGGCGGGGGGCGGGGGGCGTGTGGCTGCGGGCCTCCTGCCTCCTGGCCCCCCGCTAGACTGGGTGACTGGAGGGGGAGGGGTGGCTGCCGGGGGTGTCCTGCTCTCTTGTTTCCCCCTTCCTTGGTCTTAGGATCCTTTTTACTCTTTTGGGGGGAATGGGGGAGGGAGCCATAGCCAGGTCCTTCCTGCCTGCTGATCTCCCTCATGTGGGGGGCAGGGCTGAGGCCCAGCACCCTCAACTTCAGCCCCAACTCACCCACCCTCAGACCTGGAGCTCAGCTGTGCTGGATGCTGCCCTGGTCCTGGGGCTCCTGTGCGTGGTGGGGGTGTCGGGGGTGCGGGCCCTGGTCTTGGGGCTCATGGTGTGGTGGGGAGGCCGGCCCTGGGGTCGGCAGTGGGCGGCCGGGGAGGGCCGGGCTGGGAGGCGCGGTGGGCAGTGACACCTACGTGAGCTGGGAAGCCTTGGAGGTGGAATCAGGGGAGCCCCGGCAGCGCCCCCAGCTTCATGGGGGAAGGGGTGCTGTGCCGAGCTGGCTGGTGGCTGGAACCTCCCTTCCCTCTCATCGCAGGCTGCTCCCCTCACCACCCCCATTTCACACTGGGGAGCGCGAGCTGAGAGCTGACAGTCGCTGTGGGGGAGAGCGCCCCCTCCCGTGTTACTAAGCCAGAGCGAAGCTGCTGCCTGGGCCGCAGCGGGGGGGCGGGCGGGGACCCAGGCCGGGGGGCAGGCAGGGCCCTGTGTGTCCTCCCTGCCCACAGCCCCCGGCTCCCGGCTGGCCCCACGCCCGGCCATGCCCCTCTGCAGAGGGCTCGTGCGCGGCGGCTGCAGGCCAGAGTGTGGGGGGCCCGGCTGAAATGGGGCCTCCCTCCCCGGCCCCTGACGCCGGCCCTGCTCACTCCTCCGGGCGGCTGCCACGCAGGGGCCCCCGGGCCGGGCGGGCAGGACCTCCCTGGGCCTGAGAAGCGGGTGCAGGGTCACCTCCTCCCCGAGAAGCCAGGCCCAGCGCCAGTGGGCAGGGCGGGGCCGAGCGGCGGAGCCGGAGCCGGCGCCCCGCAGCCTGAGAACGGAGCCCCGCAGCGCGCCCGCCCGGGGAGGCTGTGATCCTCCCCGCGGGGCGCTCTGCCAAGCCGGGTCAGGCCTGGGGCTTTGTTCCTCGGGACCCCAAGGCCGGCCTGCGGGGGGTGGGGGGGGTGGGGGGGGTGGGGGCGGGGGAGGGCGCGGGGAGGGCGCGGGGAGGGCGCGGGGGGGGGCGGCTCCTGCCCGCCGCCCACAGCCTGCTGTTTTGGGGCGTCCTGTGCAGGGCGTCTGGGCGTCTGGCTCTGCCACGCGGCGGGCGGCCCCGGCTCCGGCCCACCTGGCCCTCGGCGGGCGCGGGAGGCGGCGCGGGCAAGGGCTGCGCCCGGGCGCATCTCGCGGCTTCGCTTCGGGCGGCGCCCCCGGGGGCCTGGGGGCCAGCGCGGGCCGGCGGGGCCGCCTGGGCGGTCGCCAGCGCCTCGGCCGGCCGGGGCTGGGCGGTGGCCGCCCCCTCGCTGAGCGTGTCCTCGCCGTGCGGGGCCCCGGCGGGCCTGCGTGCGCCCAGGGACCCCGGGGGCCCCCTCGGCCCCTGCGCCCAGCCCCGCCGGACGCGCCTCCTCGCCGGGCGTGGGCGGGGCCTCGGCCCCCCCTCTCGGCCGCGGGGGGCGCGGGCCTTGGAGCTGGGCCAGTCCCTCCCACTGGTATTTTTTTTCAGATTGAGCTTTTTAGGATTTTTCTCACTTTTTCATCTCCGTGAACTTGGGGATGATGTCACTGCATGCAGAGTCTTTTCATTAAATTCCGTTAATTTCCTTTTTTCTTAAAGGTTTGCGGGTGCGCGCTGCACGGGCTGGGGCGCGGGCCGCGGGGGTGACCGGCCTCCCCAGAGCCGGCGGGGGCCGGGGCGCCACGCTGAGGGCGGCGGGGAGTCTGCGCCCCGCGGGTCCCTCCCTGCCGGTCCCCCCACGGCGCGTCCTCCCTGCCCCGCGGCCGCGTCCTCGAGCGCTGGCCGGGCTCGCGGTGCCCCGGGCGCGAATCCTGCGGGCCCCGCGCTTTGTTCTGCCGGGCGCGCCTCTCCGGCCGGCCGCGCGGGAGCCCCTCCAGCCCCTGGAGCCCCGGGGCGCGCTGGACCCGCGTCTCGGACGTTGCGCCTTCTCGGACTTTCGCTCCCGCGCGGCGCGGCCACCTGCAGCCCGGCCCGCGGCGTGTGCCCGGGCCCGCGCTCTGTCCTGCTCGCCCCGCGCGGCGGGGCCCGGGCGGGGCCTGCAGGGTCTTCCCGGCGCCCGCCTGGCGGCTCCGGGCGAGTCCGGCGGGGGCGCCTGGCGCGGAGTCGAGGCGCGCGGGGCCCGAGCCCGGCTGCCGGCGCTGGGCCGAGCCCCCGCCCTGCCCTTGCCGCCGCCCGCGGCCGGGCCCGGGGCACAGGCCTCGCGCTGGGCCTGGACGCGGCGCTCGGGGCTGCGGTGAGGACGGCCGGGCTCCCGGGTGAGTCGGGCGGGCCCGGACAGCGCTCGCCGGACGCCGTAAGGCCGCGGGTGTGGCGCGCCCGGCCTGTGCTGGGCCTTCGCGGGTCGCGTTCTCGGGGTCCGGACTGGGGTGGCCTGGCTCCCCGCCCCGCGCTGGGCCTCGCCCGGCCGCCCGCCGCTGCTGCTCCCTTGCGCTGCTCCCTGCCGCGTCTCCTGCGAGTGCGGGGTTTTGCTGGTCTTTCCCCAGAGCCAGACTTCAGTTCCGTGGTTTTCTTCTTCCTCTGAAAGGCGCGCCGGCTTTGCCCCTGAATCCCCGCGGCCTGCTCGCCTGGGTGGCGGCACTGGGCGGCCTTCTTGGGGCGTGGGGCGAGCCCCAGGCCTGCCCAGCTCGGTCCAGCTGTGTCCACACACCCCGATATTTGTGCTTTCGCCTACGCTCAGTGCTGCGCATCTTTGATCATTTATTTATTTTTGAGAATGCTGCTCCTTTAGTGCCATGTGTTCAGACTCTTCCTCCAGGCCGCTGCTGGGGCCCGGCACTGCCAGGAGCCTGCAGCGCGCAGGTGTGGGCGATTCCCTGGACTCCTCCCCAGCTGATTTCCAGTCTGACTCCCTGGCTGGAGGACACACCGGCCTGGTGTAGGCCCCACAGGCCCCTCTGCTCCGGTGCCAGGCGCTCGGGAAGGTGTGCCCGTCGCCTTGTGGTGCCACCAGCACCCAGGGGCTGCCCGGGCATCTGGGAAGCCCCCCGCATCCTGTGGGCCCCACAGCCCTGTTGGCTGTCCAGGGGTGCCAGCCCTTCTGCTGCAGCACGCACCCTGCTTCTCCTCCATGCCCTCTGCTCTGCGGCCCGTGTGCTGGCTGCATGTCTCCCAGCCTGCTTAGGCCACGCATCCAGGGCCTGCCTCACCCGGCGCTGCTCGCCCAGCCTCTCTGTGACTACTGCCCGCGTGAGGCAGCTTTCTCCATCCTTTACTTTTAGCTGTGTGTCGAAGCCCGGTATGCCGGTTCCGTCTCTTATTTAGACCCTTCTCCCTGCATCGTCCGTTTTGCTGAGTCACTGAAAACTTGTAGCACTGGGAAGCTCCCTCTCTAGCATTCCAGGAATAGGACGCTGGTTTCCATGACTACGATGGCATCACCATACGTGAGGAAACAGCTTCATCATCACCCAGTCCATTCCAGTTTCCAGCGCCCAGCTGTCACAAGCTGCATTGTTTCTTCTCGGAAGTTGACTGTGATAAGCTCCTTGTCAGTGTCTTTGGCTTTGTCTTACTTTGGATTCACTTGACTTCTTGATTCTGTCAGTTAAAGTCTCTTGTCAACTTAGGGGAGTCTTCAGCACCTTTCTTTCTCCCTTTCTTGTGGGACTCTGAAATATTAGGGTTATAGCCCTATAGGGGCAGAGGCTCCCTCAACTCCTGAGGGCGTGGCTGAGACTAGGGGGTGCTGCCAGGGTTGGGGGATACCCCATGAGAGTGCACACGTGGCCACTGTCCAGGAGACACAGCAGCTCCTGGCCCCGCTGTGCAGGAGCTCAAAGTGCTGGGCACCTCCTGGGTCTGCTTTCCAGCTGCCGCTCTGCAGCGGTATTGGAACAGGAGTGGGCAACAAGGCAGGAGGCCGGATGGAAGGACGGAACAGCCACCCACTTGCCCAGGCTCAGAGACCAGAGAGCTGCCAAAATAAGCCCCCCAAATGCCAAAAACCAGGGACTGTAGCAATAGAACACCCACACCACAGGGGCCTGTGGACTACAGCCTGACAAAGGACAGGGCCCGATGAGAGGACAAGCTACTGTGGTGGCCCCCCGGCCCCAGCTGCAGGAGACCGCAGGCTCCAGGAACAGCCCCCGGGGTGTCTTACAAGCAGGGAGCCGGAGCGCTCGTGTGGCCACAAGTGGCGGCCGCCTCACCCAGGGACCATCAGTGATGGTGCCACCAGTCGCCAGGAGCACTGGACGGCACTGGCCGGTCGGCATGGCCACTGCTGGACCCTCTGAGGCGGGGTCGGAGACACTCAGTGTCACAGCCCCGGGGGAGTTGTCGGGCGGCACCAGCAACAGCAGCTCTTTGGGACCCAGGCCGGGCCTTGGGGCTCCTCTCGGGCGACATCAGAGACAGGACGGAGGCCCGTCTGTGGCCAGGCCTCCGGCTCCTCCCCCCTGGGGCCTTCCGGACGCTGCTTTTCTGAGCCCTCCTCCTTCCTCCAGGGCCTGGCGCCCCCCCTCCGGAAGCCCCGCCCGCAAGTCTGATTGGACCGGTTTTCAATCTTGTGGCTGATTGGGCCATTTAGCACCAATCAGCTCATAGCTCGCACCTGATTGGCCCATTACATGATCCGGGAAGTGCACAGTTCCATAAAAGGCCCGTGAGGCTCACCTGCCTGACTGACGTGGGGTGGGTGGGGCAGGTGCTGGTGGGTGCAGGTGCTGGGGGGAGCATGTGCTCCAGGGGGCAGGTGCTGGGGGGGGTAGATGCTCCGGGGGGATAGATGCTCGGGGGGGGGGGCAGGTGCTGGGGGGGCAGGTGCTCCGGGGGGGTAGATGCTCAGGGGAGGGGGGCAGGTGCTAGGGAGGCAGGTGCTCCATGGGGCAGGTGCTGGGGGGGCAGGTTCTCCATGGGGCAGGTGCTGGGGGGCAGGTGTTCGCTCTGGGCGGCTCTGCTTGCGGGTCCTCCCAAGAGGGTGTTTGTGGTTTTCACGTGACTTTTCAGAAATTCTTTCTTCTGAAACCAGGTCGCCGTCAGTGACACGCATCACCAATGCCTTTCCTTTTCCTTTTCTCGAGAGCATCTTTTTGCTTTTTATTGTCCCACCGGCCGGCCTGGTCCCCGAGGTTCATGTCTTTGTGGACCTCTGCCCGCCTTGTGATCCCGAGTGTTCTCTGGTATTCGTCGCAGAAGTTAGGGTTTATTTTCTGTAAACTTTTTATTTTCTAGCCTTTTAAAAATTATCCTTGTTTATTTTCCCACGATATAGGATATCTCGCCTCAGGTGCGTCGCTATAGCCCCCCCACTGCAGTGCCCCCTGCTCTGCGGCCACCACCCGCAAAGCCTCGTCCTGCCGCCGAGCCCAGGGCAGGCGTTGGCCGCAGCTCTCCGCGGGGACTGGGCCTACTTCACCTCTTCTTGGACCCACCTCACGGGGCACCACGTCGGGGTCGTCGTCCGCGGCGGGTGCCTTACCCTTGCTGTGGGCCCGCTTCCCTTGCCCGGGGGCGTGCCCAGGCCCCTGGTCACTCTGGCTGTGCTGCCGCCGCCACCCGGGGCTGTCAGCGGTGCTGGGCAGGGGGTTCTGCTGGCGGTGATGGTCCACCTCCCGGCGCAGCGACGAGAGCAGGCCGCCAGCGCCCGTGGGCTTCTGGTGTAGTTCCTCAGTGTTGTCCAGTCTCCTGCAGGCCGCCAGTCCCCGCCGGTGACCGTGCTGCAGCCCCTCCTGCGGCCTCCCCTGGCTGCGTGTGCTTTAGCAGCCCAGGCTCGTCCCCCAGCGCCCCCCCAGGAGCCAGCCTCTGGGTGCAGCACCACCTCTGGGCGTACTGGAGCTTGTGCGTCTTGGGAAAATGTCTGCTCGAGCCCTTTGCCCCTTTTTACGTGATTGTTTTTTGTTGTTGGATTGTCAGAGTTCTTCATGTGTTCCAGAAGTGACTTCCTTGTCAGGTATGTGGTTTGCAAACATTTCCTCCCACTCTTTGGCTTCATTATAACCTGCTGCGATTGCCTTGTGATGCACAAACCTTTCACATTTGCATGAAGTTCAGTTAATCTATTGTTGTTGCTGGTGCTTTTGGTGTCATATTCAAGAAATCTTTGCCAAATTCACTGCCACAAATCTTGGCCCTTTGTTTTCTTTTTTTCAGATTGATTTATTTATGCATACAAGAGCTGGGGTACAGGCCAGAGGTGTCAGGGGTGAGGGGATTCACCAGAGACAGAATGGGGAGCAGAACAGGCAGACGGACCAAAGACACTGCTGAGGGGAGCAGCGGGCGGCAGGAGAGGTCTGCTGCGCCATGCGGGTTTCTCCCTGGCTGGCGGATTGAACTTGTGCTGCAGAGGCTGCAGACAGCTTCATAGGCCCCGTCTTAACCCCTTGCGCCACCTGGGAGGCCCTCTTTGTTTTCTTTTAAGAGTTTTATAATTTGGGGTATTATTTTTAGATTTGGGCCCATCTTTGAATTGCTTTTTTTAAAAAAAGATTTATTCATTTATTTATACAAGCACTGAGTACATTCAGAAGCGCAGGAGGGTGAGAGAATTCACCAGAGCCAGGGCCTCCCCGGTGGTGCAGCGGTTGAGTGCTGGGTTGCGAAGTTGCCCGCAGCCTCTGCGGCGCCGGTTCTATTCCCGGCCACTCCCCGGCCACCGGAGGAGGGTCCCGCATGGCGCGCAGACCTCTCCTGCCGCCCGCCGCTCCCCTCAGCAGTGTCCTTCGGTCCTTCTGCCTGCTCTGCTCCCCACTCTGGCTCTGGTGAATTCTCTCACCCTCCCGCGCTTCTGACTCTACCCAGTGCTTGGATAAACAAAACAAACAAACAAACAAATAAATAAATCATAAATCAATAAATATACATGCCTCTTTGAATTCACCAGAGCCAGAGCGGGGAACAGAACAGGCGGACTGACAGAAGAAATGCACTGCTGAGGGGAGCAGCGGGCGGCAGGAGAGGTCTGCGCGCCATGTGGGACCCTCACCCGGTGGCCGGGGATCGAACTGGCGCTGCAGAGGCTGTGGGCAGCTTCGCAACCCAGCGCTCAACCACTGCGCCACCGGGGGGGACCCTGAATTGCTTTTTGTAGCCCATGTAGGGTAGTTCCTTTGCATGTTGATAGTCGGTTTCCCCAGCACCACTGGTTGAAGAGACGTCCCGCCCCAGCGGTGCTCTTGCAGCCTTGTTGAGAGGCAGTCAGGCGTACAGGTGAGGTTGCTTCAGGCTCTCTGTTCTATTCCATTGGTCTTCATATCTGTCTTTATGCTAGTGCCACAGTGTTTTGATTACTGTTGTAGTGAGTTTTCAAATCAGGAAGTTTGAATCCTCTAGCTTTCTTCTTTTTCAAGATTATTTTCGCTTTTCATGGCCTGTTGATATTCCATATGAATTTCAGCATGGTTTTTACTATTTCTGGAAAAAAAAACCCATTGGGATTTTTAAAAAAGATTTATTTATTTATACAAGAGCTGGGGTACAGGCCAGAGGTGTGTGTGTGTGGGGGGGGGGTGAGAGAATTCACCAGAGACAGAGTGGAGAGCAGAACAGGCAGACTGACTGAAATCCACTGCTGAGGGGAGCAGCGGGCGAGTCAGGAGAGGTCTGCTGCGCCATGCGGGAAGCTCCCTGGTTGGCTGGGAATCAGAGGCAGAGGCTGTGGACAGCTTCACAGGTTGTGTCCTAACCCTTGCGTCACCAGGAAGGCCCCCATTGGTATTTTGATAGAGATTAAGTAGAGTCTGTAAGATATGAAATTCCATCTGTCTTTATGTTTTAGCCACGCCTCATAGTTTTCATTAACAAGTCTTTCACTTCCTTCATTAATTCCTAGATATTTTACCCCTTTTAATGCTATTATGAACGAAAGTGTTTTATTTCCTTTTCAGATTATCCATTGTGCATAGAAATGCAACTTTTTTTTTGAGTGCAATCTTCAGAGTTTTTTAAGGTTATATAATCTGTAAGCAAAGATAATTTTACTTTTTGGTTTCCAATTTGGCTCTTTTATTTCTTTGACTGTCTATGTGCTCTGCTTGGAACTTCTAGTACTTTTTGAATGGAAGTGGCGAAAGTGGGCACTCTTCCTTCCCTTGCCCAGATCTCGGAGGAGAAGCTTCATAAGCATGTTGTTTGCATGTGTCTTATATAATTTCCTTGTGTTGCTGGAAATTTTGAGTGTTTCATGAAATTTTGAGTGTTTCATGAAATGGTGCTGAATTTTGTCAGATGATCTTTCTGCCTCAATTGAGGTGCTCATGTGTTTCCCCCTGCATTTTGTTGTGTGGTGTATTAAGTTGATTCACTTTCACATAGGAACCATCCTTGCATTCCGGGAATAAATCTCGCTCAGTCATGCTATATAATCCCTTTCACATGCTGCTGAATTCTGTTTGCTAGCATATTTGTTCAGGATGTTGGCACCACTTTTCATTTGCAACATTGGTCTGTAGCTTTCTTTTTTTTTTTTTTTTTTTTTTTTTTTTTTTTTAAATAGAGGCATGCTTTATTTATTTGTTTGCTGGTTTGTTTGTTTGTTTTGTTTATACATGCACTGGGTACAGTCAGAAGCGCGGGAGGGCGAGAGAATCCACCAGAGCCAGAGCGGGGAGCAGAGCAGGCAGAAGGACCGAAGTACACTGCTGAGGGGAGCAGCGGGCGGCAGGAGAGGTCTGCGTGCCATGTGGGACCCTCCTCCGTTGGCCGGGGAGCAGCCGGGGATCGAACCGGCGCCGCAGGGGCCGCGGGCAGCTTCGCAACCCAGCGCTCAACCGCTGCGCCACCGGGGAGGCCCGGTCTGTAGCTTTCTTATACTGACTTGGTATCAAGATAATGCTGGCCTTATAGAACACAATAGAAAGTGTTCCCTCTTCTTCAATTTTTTGGAAATGTTTGAGAAGGACCAGTGTTTTTCTTAAATACTTGATATAACTTGCCACTAAAGTCATCCAGTCTAGCACTTTTTTTTTTAAAGATTTATTTAGTTATGCATACAACAGCTGGGGTACAGGCCAGAGGTGTGGGGGGTGAGAAGATTCACCACAGTGGGGAGCAGAACAGAACAGGCAGATGTACTGAGATACACTGCTGAGGGGAGCAGTGGGCGAGACAGGAGAGTTCTGCTGCGCCATGTGGGTTGCTCCCTGGCCGGTCAGGAATTGAACTCGTGCTGCAGAGGCTGCGGATAGCTTCATAGTGCTGTGCTTAGCCCCTTGTGCCACGAGGGAGGCCCTAGCACACTTCTTTAAGGAGATTTTTGATTACTGATTCAGTCGTCTTACTAGTTTTACGTCAGTTCATATTTTCTAATTCTCTTGGGTGTAGTCTTCGTGGGTTTGTTTTTCTAGGAATTTGTCCACTTCACCCAGGTTATACAACTTGTTGGCATACAATTGCTCAGAGTGCTAATATTCTCTTTATTTCTGTAGAACTGGTAATGATGTATCACTTTCATTTATGACATCTACCGTTTGAGTCATCTGTCCTTTCTCTCATTCCACCTGAGTAATGGTTTGTCAATTTTGTTGCTCTTTTAAAAGAACCGACTTTTTGTTTCATTAATTTTTTTTTCTAATCTCTATCTTGTTTATCTCTGTTCTGGTCTTTCTGATGTTTCCTTCCTCCTGCTAGTTTTGGGTTTAGCTTGTTCTTATTTTTTAATGTAAGTATTTCTAATTGTGGACTCACCCCTTAGCAGTTCCTTCTGCTGCAACAGCCCATAAGCTTTGGTATGTTGTATTTTTGTTTTCATCATTAGGTATTTTAAAAATTCCCTTGTGATTTTTTTTCTTTGACCCATTGGTGGTTTAAAAAATGTGTTGAATTTCTACAGTTTTGTCAATTTTACAGTTTTATTTGTAGTTCTTGATTTCTAACTTTATCCCATTGTTATCAGAGAAGATATTTTGCATGATACCTATCTTTTAGAATCTATTGAAACTTAATTTTTCAGCCCTGCTGTTCATTTCATCCATCTCTCACCTCTGGTTACCATCAATCTGCCTCTGTTTTTTGAATTTGGTTTTTGTTTTTATTAAAGATTCCACAGGTAAGTGATTTCATATGGCATTATCTTTCTTTGTCTGACTTACTTCACTTAACATGATGCCCTTAAGGTTCATCTGTATCATCACAAATGGCAAGATTTGATTCTTTTTAATGGCTGAATAGTATTCTATCATAAGGGATGCATGTATGCAGGCATTTTCTTCATCTGTTGATGGACATTTAGGTGGTTTGCATATCTTGACCACTGTGAGCAATATGGCAAAGAACAGGAATGCAGATTGTGTTTTCATTTTCTTCAGGTAACTACTCAGAAGTCAAATTTTTTGCATCATACGATGACTCTATTTTCACTCCATACTGGTTTTCATAGTGGCTCCACCAATTTATATTCCCATAAACAGTGCCCAGAGTTCCCTTTCCTGCGCATTGTTGCCAACATTTCTTATTTCTTGTCTTTTTTTTTTTAAGGCTTTAGTGCCTGTGTAGATGTTCAATTTTTTTTTTTAAATATATTTATTTGTTTATTGATACAAGCACTGGGCACAGTCAGAAGCGCGGGAGGGTGAGAGGATCCACCAGAGCCAGAGCGGGGAGCAGAGCAGGCAGAAGGACCGAAGGACACTGCTGAGGGGAGCGGCGGGCGGCAGGAGAGGTCTGCGCGCTGTGTGGGACCCTCACGGGGCCGGGGATCGAACCGGCGCAGCCCAGCGAGGCCTTCTTGTCTTTTTTTTTTCATAAAGGCTTTTAAAAGAAGATTTATCTATTTGTGCACACTAGAGCTGGGGTACAGGCCAGGGGCTGTGGGAGGGTTCACCGGGGACCGTGGGGAGCGGGACGGCGGATCCGCTGAGCCCCGCCGAGGCCCGGGGGAGGCGGGGTCCGCTCGCCCGCGCGGGCCGCTCGCTGGCCGGGGATGGGCCTGGGGCGCAGAGGCCGCGACCGCGCCGTGGGTCGCGTTGAGCCGCGCGCCCGGGGAGGCCCCGCCTGACTTCGGGTGGCGGAGCGCCGTGTGCGGCGTCGCCCGCGCCTCCCGGACAGAGAGTCCGGCCGCTCCCCGGGCCCGCGCCGGCCGTGTCTCCCGCGGGGAAGTGTCCGTCGAGGCTCGCGGCCACTCGAAGTCAGGCTTGCGCGCGTGCCTGGGGGGTGCGGGGCGGGGTGCGGGGTGCCCCGTCGTGCGCGGAGGCCCCGCGCCGTGTGCGCGCCGCTTGCCGGGCGCCGTGGACGCGGCTCCCGAAGGTCCCCCGGCCCGGGGGGCCGCCGCCCGCTGTCCTCTGGGCTTCCGCGGCTTCGGGCCCGACCCCTGCTGTGACCCAGCGGGTCGCCGCGGCCGGCAGGCTCGAGGCGGGGGCGCCGGGGCCGGGGCGGCGGGAGGGAGGGAGGGAGGGAGGGAGGGCGGCGCCTCGGGCCTGCGCGGCCTGGCCGGTCCCGCTCGGACAGGACAGCGCGGAGGACGCGGCGGGCCCGGCCGGCCGCCCGCAGACGCCCCGGTCCCCGCAGGATCCTGGCCACGGCGGGCACCGACTTCGACCTGCGCACCCTGCGGGCCGTGCGCGTGCTGCGGCCGCTGAAGCTCGTGTCCGGGATTCCCAGTGAGTCGCCGAGGCCCCGCCCCGCCCAGACCCCGCCCCCGCCCTGGAGCCCCGCCCCTCCCCAGACCCCGCCCCCGAGCCTGGCCCCGCCCTCCCGGCCCCACCCCGCCCCACAGAGCCGCGCCCCGCCCAGGCCCCGCCCCATCAGGCCCCGCCCACCAAGGCCCCGCCCAGCCCCCCGCCCTCCCGGGGGCCCTTTCTCGGCTTCCAGAACCCGCAGCTCTGATGCACCCCTGCTGGCCCTGTGCCCCCTGCCCCCCGCCCCCGGGCTCCCCCTCGCCCTCTCGGCCCTGCACCCCCTCCCCCAGGCTCCCCCTCGCTCTCTCGGCCCTGCACCCCCTCCCCCGGGCTCCCCCTCGCCCTCTCGGCTCTGCACCCCCTTCCCCGGGCTCCCCCTCGCCTTCTCGCCCTGCGCCCCCGGCCCCCCCCCACCCCGGGCTCCCCTTCACCTCCTCCGCCCCAGCGGCCGCTCCCTTCCCGGGGCCTCAGCCGCGCTGCGCCGCACCCCGCGCCTGGCCCGGACCCCTGCCCCGCTGGGCTTCCCACGGCCGGCGCCCCTGACCCCGACGGCGCGGCCAGGCTTGCAGGTGGTGCTCAAGTCCATCATGAAGGCCATGGTCCCGCTGCTGCAGATCGGGCTGCTGCTCTTCTTCGCCATCCTCATGTTCGCCATCATCGGCCTGGAGTTCTACATGGGCAAGTTCCACAAGGCCTGCTTCCCCAACAGCTCTGGTGAGGGCGCGGGCGCGGGCGCGGGGGGCGGGGGCGCAGGGGGCGCGGGCTCCCCGGGGCTGCGCGGGTCTGGGGCTCAGGGCCTGCTGCTTCTCCCGGGGCGCAGAGGTCACGGACCCGGTGGGCGACTTCCCCTGCGGCCAGGAGGCGCCGGCGCGGCTGTGCGAGGGCGACACCGAGTGCCGGCTGTACTGGCGCGGCCCCAACTTCGGCATCACCAACTTCGACAACATCCTGTTTGCCATCCTGACCGTGTTCCAGTGCATCACCATGGAGGGCTGGACCGACATCCTCTACAACGTGAGTGCCGGTGGGGAGGCGGAGGCCGTGCTGCCGCCTGGGCAGGCGGCGCAGAGCCGGTGCCCACCCTGTGCCTCGTGGGCTCGCCGCCCCCCCATTCCAGGAAGTGGAGCTTCCCGGGGACTTCCTCTGTGGACACATGCGTCACCCCACACCTGCTCTCACGTCTCCCCGCTTACCTCCCGTCTGGGTGGGGCGCAGTGAGGTGGAGGCCCTGCCTCCCACCCCTGGACGTCCAGGCAGCCCCAGCCTGCTCTCCTGGCAGTGACTGGTGGGAGCCGACTGCTGAGGAGGGGCTTTTCCTGTGTTGGTGTGGCCAGGGCGCCCCTTAGCTAGCTCCCCGCACGGCGCTGCCCCGCTCCTGGCCTGTGATTTCCCTTTTCTTGGGAGTGACTTTGTCTGCGTTTGGGGACGTAAGTTTCACACTGTGAACGAGAAGCGACTCCCTCGCTGTCCCCTGGCCGCGGTGGGGGCTCAGTGCTGCGGTTCCTCCTTCAAGCGCTTTGTAGGGCCCCGTCCCGGCCGGGTGTCGGCGGGCTCCCATCTGGAATGGCGCTGGGGGGCGCCGTCCACACCACAGACCCACCAGCTCCTGCAGCGGCTGTGCCCACGCAAGGTCCCAGACCACCACCTGCGCCGCCCCCAGCACCGTGGACAGCCCTGCCCGTGTCCCCCGTCTTGTGGGGGTGAGGCCCCTCATGGTGTCGTAGCTTCTGTGTCTTTGGTGCAGCCCGCGGCGGCAGCGTCCAGCGTCCACACCCCGGCTCTGTCCTCTCAGACGCGTCCTTGCATGCTGACCCGGCTTGGCTGGCGTCCCAGTGGGTGGGCCGTTGCCACTTTTTACACCAAGGAACAAGACGGCTGGGAACTTTCTTGTACAGGTTTCACTTCTCTGAGTGTGCCCCTGGGCGTGGGGCTGCCAGTTGGGGGTGTCCCGGGGTTGACCTTTCAGGAACTTGCCAGCTGGCTGAGGAGGTGGCACCTCCCGCTGGCGCCCAGGGCTGCGTCCTCCGCGCCTCACCCACTCCTTGCTGCCGTCCTGTGCGTCCAGCCACCCCGGCAGCCGTGCGGTCCCGATGACGTTCCCGGTGACGCGTGCCGGGAGCCTCTCCACGGCCTCCTTACACGCCGCTTGTCTCCCGGAGAGGTGTGTGCTCGGAACCTTTGCCACCTCGAGGCTGGGATGCCTGTCGCTTTGTGACCGACCTGCCTGTTTTCGTCCCATACCACGGATGCCGAGCCCCTGCCAGGCCTGGACTTGAGTATGTTGTTTTCACGGTCTGTGGTTGGCATCACGTTTTCCACGGTGTCGTTGAGGTACAAAGCGTTTCGTTTGCTGAAATCCAGTTCCTCCATTTCCTTTCCTCTGCTTGTGCTTTCGGTGTCCCGCGGGGGGTCCCGCGCACGCCACGGGGCGTGAGGGGTCACGGCGCTTACGAGTCTTCCAGTGTCTGCCCTTGTCGCCCGGGCCTGTGCTCTGCTGTGGCCGGGTCTGTGCCTGTGACGTGAGCCGGGCGGCGGCGTCCTGTTGCGCGAGGCCTGTCCCAGCACGGGGCTCTTGAGAAGGTCGTTCTTTCTGCAGATTGATCTCAGCTGCTGGGTAAGGTCAGTCAATGACGGGGCCTCCCTGGCGGGGCAAGGGTTACGATGCAACCTATGCCGCTGTCCGCAGCCTCTGCAGCAGGAGTTCAATCCCCGGCCAAGGAGTGACCCACAGGGTGCCACAGACCTTTCTGTCCCCCCGCTGCCCCTCAGCAGTGTGTTTCAGTGGATCCTCCTGTTCTGCTCCCCACTGTCTCTGGGGAGTCCTTTCACCCCCACCTCTGGCCTGCACCCTGGCTCTTGTACGCATAAATGAATCTTAAAGAAAAAAAAATAGTAAAGGGCAGGAATCAACAACATTGAAAACAGGAAAATTACAACAGAGAAAAAATTTCCATTCTTTGAAAAACATCAGCTAGATCGACCAGCCACTAGTGATCATGGCCAGAGAGAAAGCGATGACCCAGATGAGCACTCTCGGGAGTGAAACGGGGAACATCCCAGCCTGGCAAGCGCCGGAGACTGAAAGGACAGTCTGCGCGCATCCGACGGGGGGGAAATGGACCGACTGCTCAAAAAACACAAAGTTCCAAAATCCCCCGATAAAATAAACGCCCAGCCGCGCAGCTCGCCCAGAAAGTGAAATTACAGTTCCAAGACTCTCCCCGGCAAGGACGAGCCTGTTGATCAGTGGAGTAGGATCGAGGTGTAGAAACACACCCTCACATTTATCATCGACTGATTTTTCTTTTGAGATCTCGGGTGTAGCCCCTGCGCCCCAGGGGGGCCCCCCGCTCTTTATCTCTTCCTCCTGTTACTTTCTCATTAATTTTCTCTCTAGCTGCTTGAGGTGAAAGCTTCGGATGCTTTTTAAAGATTCTCTTTCATTTGTAATCTATGTCTAATGCTATAAATTCTCTTGTTAGACCGTTTCGCCATGTCTTACGCGCCTGACACCTTAGGTTTTTCTTCAGTTCAGTGTGTTTATAATTTCCCTTGGGAGCTTTTCTCTAGCCCGCGATTGTTCAGGCATCTGCAGCTCACTCTGCTTGGAGACCGTCCCGTGGGCATCTGAGGTTAGTTACTGAGCGACCCAAGAACACTCTGAATTGGCCCTCAGGGCTCCTGAGTGTGGGGCTGGGGGCCTCGTGCTCGGCTGGCCTGTCCCTCGCGCGGCCCTTGGTGTTGCTGGCGGGCGTGGCTGTGGCAAACGAGCGGCTGAGCCGTCGCCGGGTCTTTTATGTCCTTGCTGGTTTCCTGAGCGTCGTTCCCCCGCTGTCTCAGCGGTGCCGCCATCCCGCCTCCGCGTGTCGGCTCCTCAGGGCTCCAGTGCCCGTGGCCTCAGCTGAGCTCCGGGAAAGCGTTGACCCCTCATGCCCACGGGGCATGTCGATGTTTGTGTTGACGGCTCTTCTCTTGGCAGCTGAGAACCCAGTGTCTCTCACCGGTGGGGGGCTATGGATTGTCTCCCACCAGCCGGGGCACCCAGTGGAGGCAGGAAGGGGCTGTGCTGCCACTGCCCTGCCTATGGCCTCGCCTGGACGGGGTGCGGGTCCCTGGGCCCCCTCTGCTGGGGGCCCACAGAGATCAGCGTCGGTGAGGCTGGTGCAGAGGGGCTGCCTTGGGTGGGTTCCTGCGCAGGAGGCCGGGGCGACTCTTCTCTGCGCTCTGCCCCGGACCAGCCGGGCGGGTCTGTTTCTGGCCGCGTGGCCTTGCCTGTGCACCTGGCCCGAGCCATCGGAGCTGCTGCGGACGAACAGGGCCTGGGGCTAGGGTCTGTGGGCTGCCCATGAGGAGGTGTCTGGAGCAGACTAGGGGGCAGGGTGAGCCCAGCGGAGGCCGCCTCCTGCCCATAGGGCGCTCTGGGCAGCCCCTGCCCTTGGACGTCCCCCGGCTCCTCTGCTCTGCAGGGCGGCGGCCAGGAGCGCCAGGCATCTTGACCCCATGGGGTTTGCAGCCCCAGACGGAGTCCTCAGGGGCGTTCCCGGCAGGTCCCCTCCTGCCCCTGCCTGGACTCCGCCAGGTGTTCGTCCCGAGGGGCTTGGGGCGTGTCTGTGGCCACGGCCGTTCTTCTCGTCCACTTGTCCTTCCTCCTCGCCTCCTTGTTTCCAGACAAACGACGCAGCTGGCAACACCTGGAACTGGCTGTACTTCATCCCTCTCATCATCATCGGCTCCTTCTTCATGCTGAACCTGGTGCTGGGCGTGCTGTCCGGGTGAGTGGCGCCCGGCCCCTTGTGTCCGCAGGCTCAGCACTGGCCAGTCCCTGCACGGTGGGGGTGGGGCCTGGCCCAGCCCACCCCGTCGGTGGCCCCCTGCTCTGAGCTCTGGTCAGCCTTGACCATCCTGGCCCCTGCAGCTGCCCTCCCTGGGGCCCCTGGGGCCAAGCTGCCTCTGCGGCTGCAGGGGCAGTGGCCCTGAGTGTGCATGCAGGTCCCAGCAACCTCTGGCGTCCCCAGCCCTGGCCACCTCTCAGCCAGCAGCCGAGGACACGGATGAGGGCAGGCGAGGGCCGGGGTGCCTCCTGACATTGGCAGTCGTGGTGGCTGGTGTGGCCAGGGCTGACCTGTGGGTGCAGGCACCCTCCCTCCCGAGGGGCGGGGGGCCGAGGTGGCCGTGCCAGGATGGCAGCAGAGGACTGGGCTGGCCTCAGACCCCGGGAGGCTGGGGGGAAATGCCACGTGCCCCCCGCAAGCCCCGCCTGGCCGGGGCTCCTGAGGGGCTGGGCAGGGTGCTGGCCTGGAGAGGACCGGCTGGGCCAGGCCCGCTCACTCTGGCTCAGCCACGTGCTGCGGCCTCACTCCTGGCAGGGGTGCGCCGCGCATGGTCTCCCCCAGACCCCCCCAGCGAGGCCGCAGCCCCTTTGGCGTCCAACCGCCAGCTGTGGCGTGGCAGGGGGCGTGGCTCGGCCTCTGGCCTCCCGGGTCGGCAGGGGCGGTGCCCGGCGGGGCGTGGTCCAGCTGGGGGCGGGGCTAGGCGTGGGCGGGGCGGGGCTAGGAGTGGGCGGGGCGGGGCTAGCAGGGGACGGGGCTGGGCCGCGGGCGGGGCCCAGCATGGAGGGCGGGGCGGGGCTGGGGCGGGGCGGGGCTGGGGCGGGGCTGGGGCGGGGCGGGGCGGGGCTGGGGTGGGGCGGGGCTGGGGCGGGGCGGGGCTGGGGCGGGGCTGGGGCTGGGCTGGGGCGGGGCGGGGCGGGGCGGGGCTGGGGCGGGGCGGGGCTGGGGCGGGGCGGGGCGGGCAGGGCACCGACCCGGCTGGACAGGGCGGCTCTGACCCACAGCAGGACCGAAGTGGCTTCCTCGGCGGAGCCTAAAGCTTGGGCGCTGCTGGCCGCCGGCTGGGGCGCCCGGGGAGCTCCTTGCTGGGCCTCTCGGCGGGGACGGGCTGGCGGGTCCCGCGCCGCGTGTCCCCCACCCTGGCGGGGGCGGCCGGGCCGGCGGGGGCCGGGGGAGAGGCGGGGGGCCCCCACGAGCACTCACCCCCGCCCCGCTCCCCGCAGCGAGTTTGCCAAGGAGCGCGAGCGCGTGGAGAACCGCAGGGCCTTTCTGAAGCTCCGCAGGCAGCAGCAGATCGAGCGGGAGCTCAACGGCTACCTGGAGTGGATCTTCAAGGCAGGTGAGGCCGGCGCGTCTGTTGGGCCTCGTCGGGCCTGGTCCTGGGGAGGGAGCTGGCCTCCCCCTGCCCTGGGCCTGGCACCCGCGGCTGTGGGCTCTGGGGGTGCGGCGGGGACGCCCGGGCCCGCCGTCCTCACGTGGCCTGCGTATGTGCGCGGGTGCTGTGCCACGGCCACGGCTCGGCTGAGCCCCCGGCTCCTGGAGGCACCGGCCGTGGCGAGCCTGGTCAGGCGGGGCTGCCGGCCCTGAGCCTGTGTCTCCCTCACAGAGGAGGTCATGCTGGCTGAGGAAGACAAAAACGCGGAGGAGAAGTCCCCGTTGGACGGTAGGTGGCCGCTGGTCGTGCTCCTTGCCGCAGGCTGGGGGGCAGGTGCGGCCTCTGTGCCCTGCCCTGCGTGGCCCAGGCCAGGCCCTGGGGAGCCCCGTGGGTGGCTGACCCGTGTCCACCACCTGCCCCCGGCTTGCTGCTGCGCGCGAGGTGGGAGTGGACCAGGCACTCCTTCTGCCCACTCATCCCCAGTGTCAGGGCTGGTGGGGCCAGTGGAGAAGCGCTGTCCAGAGGGTCGGTGGGCAGAGACGGCTCCACAGGCTCCAGAGCTGCAGGGGTTACCTGAACCCTACCTGTCCAGGCCCGGGATGTCCCAGAGAAAGCTCCCGTCCACAGGCCGGGACCCAGCAGACTGCACAGCTCCTCCCGCACGGGGCTGGGCCCTATTCCCATTTTGTCCCGGGCTTCCCCTCCGCTCCACCTCAGGACAGTGTGCCGGGCAGATAGGGAGGCGGCCATGGACATGGCTCACCCTTCTCTGTCTGGAGCAGTGCTGAAGCGGGCGGCCACCAAGAAGAGCCGCAACGACCTGATCCATGCAGAGGAGGGCGAGGACAGGTTCGCGGACCTGTGCGCTGTGGGTGAGTGTCGCCCAGGTGCCTGCTGGGCCTGGGCGCCTGCCCTTGGCTGGTGGCCCACAGGTTCCACTGCATGAGCCACTTGGCCTGCAGCCGTGGCTGGGGCTGGAGGCCTCCCGTCCCTGGGTGGGCAGGGGCGGGCATCTCAGTGCTGGGCATGCAGGCAGGGGTGGGCACTGTGTCCAGCCTCCAGCCTGGGTGCTGCACTCCTGCCCAAGGCGGCCGTTCTGTGGCCTTGGGTGCCTCCCTGCCTGGCTGTCTGCCCCACCCCCACCCCGGGTCAAAAGACTGGCGTGCGGGGGCAGTGGCGTGGGGCCGGGGAAGGGGCAGCGTCTCCAGCAAACTCCCTGCTCTGGTCCGATGGGCCCAGTGGCCATGCAGCAGCCGCGGGCTCACGAAGAGCAGGGTGCTCTCGCGCTCATCCCAGTACGGCTCCCTGACAGCAGCCGAGGCTGCTCCTCTGACGAGGGAGGGCGGGGGGCGCCGGGCTGGGCATCAGGCCAAGCTCCCAGCCCTGACAGCAACTCCTGTCCAGCTCCTCTGGGGCCCACTGCAGTGTTGACCACGAGACTCTGGGCCCTTCATTGAGGAGTGGGGTGCAGGGACCATGCACAGCCACTTGCCTGGCCCTGGTGCTGGGGCAAGTGCCTGGGCTGGCTGTGGAGGCCCCGTCTTCAGCCGCCCCTGTCCCCCAGGCTCCCCCTTCGCCCGTGCCAGCCTCAAGAGCGGGAAGACGGAGAGCTCGTACTTCCGCCGGAAGGAGAAGCTGTTCCGGTTCCTGGTGCGGCGCATGGTGAAGGCGCAGAGCTTCTACTGGGCCGTGCTGTGCGTGGTGGCCCTGAACACGCTGTGTGTGGCCATGGTGCACTACGACCAGCCGCAGCCGCTCACCACTGCGCTGTGTAGGTAGCTGCACTACCCGGCCGCCTCCCGTAGCCGCCAGCACCCGAGAGGGACGGAGCCCTGGGGCTTGGGGCTTGGGCCCAGGAGCCCCGGGTTCTGGCAGGTGGCCAGGACACTGAGCTGGACTTGGGGCCAGCCCAGGGAGGAGGGTCACTCAGGTGGTGCTGGCCCCTCATGCCCGCAGGCTGCCTGGTGTTCTGGCCTGTCTGCCGAGTCAGGCCCCTGGGTTGGGCCTCAGGGGCTTCTGGAGCGGCCTGCCGGGGCTTGGCTGACGTGGCCGGAGAAAGGGGTCTTCCTGGAGCCCCTCTGGACAGGCCTGTCTGCGGCAAGCTGCCCATCCCGGACCTGTGGGCAGCGGGCGGGGGCGGCCTTCACCCACCTTGTGCCGTGGTAAAGCCCCGCTACCTGGCGGTACCCTGGGCTCTGAGCTGCTTTGCTGGCCCTGCCTTGGGGTGAGGCAGCCCCAGGGTCAGGGCAGCTGTACCCGGCAGGAGGGTCGGCCCGGCCTTGCTGCCTGGCGTCCTCGCGTGGCCACGGCCAGGCCGCTGTGTGCCCCGCTGTCTGGCTTCTGGATAAACATCTTTTTCTCGCTTGTCCTGGGTTGGGTGCAGTGTCCTCCCTCCCACCCTGAGGCCCTCTGGCTCAGCTTGGCCGGGTTGGGCCCCTGGCGAGGTGGTCTGCTTGCTGTCGCCCCCGGAGCCCCGCACCTCACAGAGTAGGCATAGTTCCCGGCCCTTGAGCCCCCCTCCCGGCGCCGCGTGAGGACCAGGCTGCTGCCACGGGGCTCCGGCGAGGGGCCAGTGGAATGAGGAGCTGGGGAGGAGCGACCCGTCTGCGCTTGGCGGCCTTGGGCCTTCTCTGGGGCCCCAGGAACCTCCTGCCTGCTCGCTGGCCCAGCGGTGACCCCAAACTGGCTGGTGGCCTCAGAGCTTGGGCTGCAGCCAGGCCTGAAGGGCCCAGAGCCCTGGATTGGAGCCACGTGGGGCGCGAGCTAACCCCCTCTTCTCCGGCTTCTTCTAGACTTTGCAGAGTTTGTTTTCCTGGGTCTCTTCCTCACAGAGATGTCTCTGAAGATGTACGGTCTGGGACCCAGGAGCTACTTCCGGTCCTCCTTCAACTGCTTCGACTTTGGGGTAAGTCTGGAGGGTGCCCCCCGCCTGGAGCCATGCCAGCAGGGCCTGCGGGGGCGGCTTGTCCAGGAGCCTGGCCTGCCTGGGACAGTGGCCCTGAGCGTGGCTGCCCATTGGGTGCCGCCTTCTGCTAGGCCCAGGCCTGGTGCCCGCTGCTGCCTGGAGGCCGACCTTTCCCAGTGAGGCTCCGGCCAGCCTGGAGGGCCTGGACCCTGGAGCAGTAGAGCTGCAGCTGGAGAGTTCAGCAGCGGGGCTGGGGCAGGGTAGGAATGGGACGCGGTTTCCCGGCTGCCGGGGCCTGGTCCATGGGGAGGGAGTGATGGGGTCTCCGGGGCTCTCGGCTGAGACCTGCGCTGACATCTTGACAGGCGGCTGGGCAGAGACTAGCTCTTGTTCTCACTGCCCACTGAGTGCGAGGGCAGTGCTGCCCGGGGGGCCGTGAGCACTGGCCAAGGCCCAGAACGCGGGGCCGGGTGCTTAGCTGGCGAATGCTGGACAGCGAGCACCTCCGAGGTCGGGCTCCAGCGTGGGGGCTGCCAGGCCTTGCGCCAGCCCGCGCAGCTGCAGGTGTGTGCTCCTGGCCCCATGTGCTCCGACAGGCTCCGAGGAGTAGCCTCGCCCATGGCCCTCCCTGGGTGGCGCACGAGCAGCGTGTGAGGGAGGATGGGCTGGCGGCAGCCCTAGCCTCAGTCTGCTGGTGGGACTTGGGGCCTGCTGTGCCCTCCCCGTTCAAGCCGGGCTGTGCTGGTTCTGCCCCCGCGGCCTTTCAAGAGCTCTGTGGGGTGTGGGGCTGTCCCCTGGGGCCCAGTGCACAGAGCAGCTCCCTGCCGGGAGGGCCCTCTGCCCGCATTCTCGTGAGGCGCGACTTCCAGAGCCCATGGCCAGGCCCGGCTCTGTCCTCCGACTGCGGCCCCATGTGTGGTGGCGCCAACCCCCCAGCGCTGGCCCCAGTGTCTGAACGTCAGTCCCAGAGTCAAAACCGGGAACAATTCTGGTGGCTTGGCTGCTCACAAAGCCTGGAACTGTTCCTTTCTGAGGCTGGCCGCTGGCCGCCTACACCATTAGACGCCACAACAGCCTTCTAAACCTTGGATGCCGAATGCTGGGGTTGCTTCTGCCTTCACTTATATCCCTCATTAGATTCTCCCCCCTCAAAATGTGATACGTCTCAGCATTTTCCCTGGGGCTCCATCCTCACCAGCACCCTTCTAGGCACCCCCTGAACAGTCTTTGGCTTCAGCCACCCGTTACGGGGTGTCGGGTGGGCCCGGCTGGGCCTGAGCACTTGCTGAGGGGGGCGGGGTGGGGCAGCGTGTTCCATGTGGCCTGGGGGCCGGGCTGTGTTCTGTCCTTGCTGGGTGCTCATGCTGGACACAGGCTGCTGTCCCTCTGTGGAGCGGGTCATCGCCCCAATCACCATGGACACGCTGAGTCCTGCACCGAAGCAGAGGCCAGAGGCCACTGGTGCAGTCTGACCTGGGTGGCACCCGTGGCTCTGTCACCGGGAAGGATATGCCCAGATCTGGATGAGGCGGGCAGGTGGGGTGTCTGGGAGAAGGTAGCCGAGAATCTGGGGCCCTGGGCACAGCTGGCAGTCTGAGTTGTCTCCGCAGGTGCCCAGGAAGCCTGGAGAGAGCAGCTCGGGGCCCTCAGACAGCAGTCGCTGGCCACTGTGCCTGCCACGGGGGACAGGCTGGTCGGGGGCTGGGTGCCGCTGGGCTCGTTGGCTTGAGCTGCAGCAGGGGAAGGTGGGTGGGTGCTGCAGAGGGACATGTGTGCACATGTGCAGTTACGCCACATGGCCACATGTACAGACACGTGCACAAGTGCAGACACGCGGCACACCTGCGGACACGGGGCACACCTGTAGACACACCCGCAGACACGTTCTCCCTTGCAGGTCATCGTGGGCAGCATCTTTGAGGTGGTCTGGGCGGCCATCAAGCCAGGCACCTCCTTCGGGATCAGCGTGTTGCGGGCGCTCCGGCTGCTGCGCATCTTCAAGGTCACCAAGTATGTCCCTGGGCCAGCACGGGGACCGGCCAGCACAGCCTGCTCCCTGCCAGCCTGCCGGGCCATTCCACTCCCTCCCCGGACCCGCTGGACCCTGCCCACTCCCTCCCTGAGGCTGCGGTGCTCTCTGGTCCTCTTGATTCTTTGCATCACCCGAGGTGCCGCTCTGCCTTCGGGGGGACCAAAGCCCAGAATGGAGCGTGAAGTGGTCAGAGAGGCCTGTTGCCTCTGTCCTCTTGGCCAGAGCTGGGGTCACGGCAGGGCGCCCCCCCCCCCCCCCCCGCCGCCCCACAGCCTCAGCATTGAAAGCTGCGGCGCATTCCCCTGGGTTCCTGGCGGGCAGCATCCTGGCTCACCCCCGTGCTGCTGAGGGCAGCCCTGTCACCTGGGAGGCCTCTCCCGAGCCTGCCAGGTCACTCCCTGGGAACCCCACCCCTGTAGTTGGGGTGGGGGAGGCGGCCAGGGCCTGCCCCTGTGTGAACGTCCCTGGTCCCCGCGCAGTCCTCTTGCAGGCGTCCATGACAGCAGAGCCGCTGCTGGGCACTGAGGCTGGTGCTGGCGAGAGGGTGGGACAGGGTGAAGTCGGGGTGGGGCCGGGATGCTGAGGCGGGTCCAGGAAGGTGGGGCTCGGCCCAGCCGGGTGTGGGGCTCAGGCCGGCCGCCCGCAGGTACTGGAACTCGCTGCGGAACCTGGTGGTGTCGCTGCTCAACTCCATGAAGTCCATCGTCAGCCTGCTCTTCCTGCTCTTCCTGTTCATCGTGGTCTTCGCTCTGCTGGGCATGCAGCTGTTCGGGGGCCAGTAAGTGGGCCTGCCACTGGCGAGGCCGGGGGGATGGGAGGGGCCCCAGGCTGGGGGCCAGCGCCCGGGCCAGGCGCTCCTGCCCCCACGGGCTGCCCTGACGGAGGCCTCTTTCCTCAGGTTCAACTTCAGGGACGAGACGCCAACCACCAACTTTGACACCTTCCCCGCCGCCATCCTCACTGTCTTCCAGGTGGGGCCCTGGCCGCACCCCCCCACCCCTCGTGGGTGCTCTGCGCCTGCTGGCACAGAGGGAGCGGGCGTGGGGGGCGGGGCGGGGGCGGGGGGGTGTGTCCACGGCTCCCCACTCCACCCAGGGCTGAACTCTGGCCGCTGCCTGCTCTTTGAGGGCAGCCGTGCGCCCTCGGCCTGGCCAACCCGCCTGTGTCTGGGAGCCCCCCGGCCCCCCATGGGTCCTGCTCGGTGATGTGCAGGGGTCACTTCCTCCCGGGCGGCCAGGGCGCCCCATGTGTGGGTGTCGGGTGGGCGTTGGCAGTGGCCAGGCTGTCGGGCCTCCTGGCAGGGAGGAGCGTGGATGACGTGGGCTCTGCCTCGTGGGGGACAGTGGGGATGGGGTGGGTGGCGGGACTGCTCTGTGGGGCCCAGGGGGTGAAGCGAGAGGGCGGCGGCCTGACTGGCCAGGCAAGCCCTGGGCTCCCCGACCCGCTGTGGGGGCCCCTGCCCTGAGCCACAGCAGGCGCCCGAGCAGGTCACTGCGGGGCCGGCCTGGGCGTGCGGCTGGAGGGAGGGCCCAGCACTGGCTCGGGCCATGGGCAGGGCGGCTCTGGGCAGAGACAGGCTTGGGTATGGGGGGTCGGGGCAGGACCAGGAGCGCTGCCTGCACCCACAGGGGGAGCCGGGGGGCCCGGGCGGCTGTCCACACACAAACCCAGGAAGAAATAGAAACCCAAGCTGTTTCAGAAATCGGATCTCTGGAAATCACCCACCGAGCCGCCGCCTGCTGCTGCGTTGACCATGAACCCTGCCGCCCGGGAGGGCGGCCGTCTCAGGTTGTGCAGCTGCCCCAGAAGAGGCAGGGGCAGTGCCAGCTCCCTTTATGAGGCCAAAACAGCCTGGGGATGGGAAGATGAGACAAGGACGATGGAAGAACAGGACACCACATGCCTCGGCTCAGAGACAAGCAACACGGAAGGGGAAAACCGCTGTCGAGTCCAGGAAGCTTGAGGTGCCCCTGAGGGCAGCCGAGTCCATCCGAGAGGTACATCCAAGAGGTCCAGCCGGGAGCCCGATGGGTCTCGCCACCCTCGGGGTGCAAGAGGAAACCCACGTGGGGGCGGTGGGGCCACGCTGTGGCCCTGGCCACAGGGCCGCCCCCTGCGCGTGGACCGTCCACCTCAAAGCCTCGCGCTGTCCAGCTGCACTGGGCCTGGCAGGCGGGACGAGGACAAATGAATTGAGGCTTGTCAGAGTTGACCAGGAGGAGAGAAATGTCGGTGAAGCGCCATCCACCTGGGGGCCTCGAGAGCTGGCACCGCGCCCTGGGGGAGCCTTGAGATCGGCCCCTGCTTGACCCAAAGTTGAAAACCAGTGTGGGTGGTTAAGTGACCCCCCTGTGAAACAGCAAACCTAGAATCTTGGAAGGACTTACAGGGCTGTGACACCGTTAGCTCAGGTGGGGAGGGCCTTGAAGAAGGTGAAAAGCAGATTTTGAAGAAAACGACCGACAGTTTTCATGATATCAGAAATCTCGCGTATCACATAAAAAGGCAGATCACGAGCACGGGCCTGGGGTGGATGGGCCTGCAGGGCCAGCAGACAGGGAGGCCTGGGCCCGAGTGCAGGGTGTGGACAGCGAAGCAGAGGCCATGGGGCAGCCTGAGGGGCAGTGCTCCCTGGGGGAGCACCGTTGCCTGTGAGGCTCCTGGGGCGTGGGGCCTCTGGGGGGGACCCGGCCGGGCTGCTGCTCACGGCTGCGGCGGGGGAGTGGGGGGTGGTGCCGTGAGGGGGCGGCGGATGGGGGTGCAGGGGCTCAGTGGGGGCCAGGGCAGTGGTGCTCTGCAGCCCTGAGGACAATCACAGAGCCGCCCCTTGTCTGGTCGCCCGGAGTTTCGAGGACGCAGAGCTGCTGCCCACAGCACATGCTCTGTCAGTGAGCAGCGGATGTGGGGAAAGGCCGTCCAGAGTCTCCACACGCTTGCAAGCCCAGGGGTGGGCAAAGGAGCCGGCACGAGACATCACAAGGCTCAGGGCGAGCAGCCCAATCAGAACCGGAGGGCTGAGGCCAGGTTGAGGGGGCAGCTATGACCTGGGCGTGACTGTCCAGGTGATGGACTCTTCTTAACACTAGCAACATACAGAACAAGCCAGAGCAAAACGGGAAGCAGGAGCCAAGTCCGACAATGAAACAGGCGGAGAGGGCCACAAAGGAGGCCACAGGGTAGGGGGCCGGATGGATGGAATGTTCACCCTCTTGCGCAGGCGCCAAGGCCAGAGTGCCACCCAAAAGCCCCAAAAGCCCAAAAATCAAAACCAAGAGCTAGAGCCTAACAAAGGACGGCCTGGTGAGAGGACACGTCAGTCTGTGGGCCTCCCCCCCCCCCCAGCTGCAGGAGACCGCAGGCTCCAGGAACAGCCCCCGGGGTGTCTTACAAGCAGGGAGCCGGAGCGCTCGTGTGGCCACAAGTGGCGGCCGCCTCACCCAGGGACCATCAGTGATGGTGCCACCAGTCGCCAGGAGCACTGGACGGCACTGGCCGGTCGGCATGGCCACTGCTGGACCCTCTGAGGCGGGGTCGGAGACACTCAGTGTCACAGCCCCGGGGGAGTTGTCGGGCGGCACCAGCAACAGCAGCTCTTTGGGACCCAGGCCGGGCCTTGGGGCTCCTCTCGGGCGACATCAGAGACAGGACGGAGGCCCGTCTGTGGCCAGGCCTCCGGCTCCTCCCCTCCTGGGGCCTTCCGGATGCTGCTTTTCTTCTTCCTTCGGAGGCTGGCATCGTCTCCTCTCCTTTGGGGGCTCCTCAGCTCCCTCTGGCCCTGGCTTAGATCTTCTGTCACCCACACATCTGCTTGGACTGTTTAGCACCATTCGGCAAACAGCTCGCACCTGGTCGGTCCGTCACAAACGGCAGTCACTGGACTCTGAGGAGCAGCTGCCGCGCCGACTTGGCTGAGCCGCAGGGCGAGAGACACCCAGTCCTGCAGCTCCCCCCGCTGAGCCAGTGGGTTCCGGTGACTATGAGCGCAAACGCCTGCGAGAGGCGTAAACCCGGGCCCGCGAGGGCAGAGCAGATGTGGGGCAGAGCAAGGAGAGCCGGGGGCAGCCGAGCCCAGAGCATCCTGCCTGGATTTGGGGCAGTCGGCGAGACGCTCTTTTATGGGAAGATTTCAGCCTCGTTAGCGCAAGGAGGAAAACCTGCGCAGTCGTATTGCGAAGAGCAACCGAGGGTCGGGGGGAGCTGTCGTCTGCCACCCCCGGCCTGGCCGCAGCGAGGGGAGTGTCCCCTCACGGGAGCGCCGGCTGCTGGCTCGGCCGTCTCGGGAGGGAGCAGCCACTGAAGAGGCAGCGAGGACCCGGTGCGCGGCCGGGCCAGGCCAGTGGGGTTGGCAGGGCCTGGAGGCAGCCCCAGCCCCGCACCTGGTATGACACAGACATGCCCCAGATGTCTGCCGCAGACGGGAACCACCTGGAAAGATGCTCGAAGCCCAGTGCGGCTGTGCAGGAGGCCCTCGCGCTGCAGCCGCTGACCCCAGACCCAAAGTGTGTGTGTCTGGGCACTCCAGACGGAGCTCGGCAGAGTGGGCTGAGGCGTGAGGCTCAGCAGAGCCTGTGGGGTGCACAGGCAGGATCCCATGTCACCCCACCGCCCCCACCTCGCATGCCTGGGAGCGAAGCAGCAGTGTCCGTCGAGAGGTGCGGGGTTGGACATGATGGCGCCATGAAGGCAGCTTACGCCAGGAGTCGGTGGAGCCCAACAGCTCCAAGGCCTGGTGGAGGGCACAGGTGTGGGTTTCTTTCCTGAGGAGATAAAGATGCTCTGAAGCCAATTACGGTGATGCCCGTGACTGTGACACAAACGGCTGCCCTAGTGTCACAAGAGACTCAATTCCGTGGCATGTGAATTTGAAACTGGGCTGCTGAGACCAGCTGCCAACCCAAGCGCTGTAGCTACCCCTGTCCAGCAGCGGGCGGTAGTGGGTCGATGGCCAGAGCCCACCGGGCGCAACTGCAGGAGGCCTCGGGCTCCCGGAATAGCCACCCTGGGGTTTATATGGGACAAGGAGCTCACTGCGGCCACAGGCGGCCTCCCCCAGATCGTGCCCACCAGAAGTACAAGCAGAGGACCAGCCGCCTGTCAACAGAGCTGGGCAGCACTGGCCAGTACGGACCGCATCACCGGTCACTGGGAGGTGCCCGAGACACCAGGCCTTCGGTGCGCCTCTCAGGCCACGTCAGCGGCAGGTGCGAGCAGGTGCCGTGGCCCTGTCTCTGCGAAGGTCTTCGGTTTCCCTTCCTTGGAGGTCGGCTGCTGGATTCTTTCTTCAGCTGCCAGGAGCAGTCCCGGGAGCTCCCTCAGGCCTGCCTTGTAGCCTCGCTCAGCGTGCCCCACCCACAAGTCTGGTTGGACCATCTTTCCATCCTGTGGCTGATTGGACCCTTTAGCACCGATCAGCTCATGGCTCGTACCTGATTGGCCCGTTGTGGGATCCCAGCCCCGAGTATTAAAGGGCAGTGGCTGGGCCGGAGTGGCCTTTGAGAGCCGGGCGCTGCTGCTGCCGGCTCCTGCTCCCGCCACGGGGGCACTTCAGTTTCAGTTCCTAGGTCAGTAAAGCTTGTCTTGAAAAGGCGGCAAGCCTTGCAGAAACAAGCTGGTGCGCTGGGTGGGTTGTGTGTGGACTTGCCCCGGGGCGGGGGGGCTTGCCCGCGCAGCGGGTGTCTGAGGCTGACTCTGGACCACAGCGGCAACCACAGGTCCCCTGTGGGCTCCAGCTCGAGGCTGCGCCCTGAGGACTGCCCTGGAAGAGTCAGGGCTGGGCTGTGTGCAGGATTCCTGGGACAGTCTTAGAAAACCAGCAAATGAGATTGGCCGGTTGCCTCTGCTGTCGCTGGACACAGCGTGAGGGGAGGACGGGCCCAGGCGGTTCTGACTCCCGGCCGCCTGGGTGCTGGAAGCCCCTGCCTGGGACACAGGCTCCCCCCGAGCCCAGCCTTGCTGCTGGACACGGCACAGGCTGGAGCCCACCTCACGCGGAGGCCACTGAGGGGCAAGAACCTGTGGGCTGGAGGGGAGTGAGGGAGCCCCTGGTGAAGCCAGGGACTGAGAGTCCTTGTCTGGGGGGCTTCGCCCTGCATCACTGCAAAGCCCCAGGACCCCTGGCATCCTGGCCTTGTCCCTGGCCCCAGGCGCCAGTGCTCCGACCCCTGTGCAGGTGGGGCCAGGCTGTGGGCGAGGCACGGGTTGGAGCCTGCTGTCCTCTGCGGTGTCGGCTTCTCTGGGGCCTCAAGGTGACCCTGAGGGCTACCTGCCCAGCCGACCTGGCTGGCCCCACTGCTAGGAGTCCAGGTCCCACAGCAGAAGCCAATGCCAAACACAGACGCCTGCAAGTCTCACCATTCCCGTGGCCAGCCGGGGCCCACGGCAGGTGGACCCGGCGGCCAGTATGGTGGGACAGCTTTGGGCTCTCAGGGGCAGACGCTTCCCAGGTGTGTCTCTGCCAGAACTGCTGTCTGAGGGTGCATGTGCCCCTTTCTGCTGCTGGGGGTCCCACAGGGCCTTTACTGCTGCATGCGGGGAGCGTGGCCTGGTGCTCACGGGTAGGCCCAGCCCCCCAGCCTGAGCCCATTGGTTTGGTGGGCTGCGGGGTTGGTGCTAAGGAGGCCCAGCACGGCTCCTTGAGCTGGGCTGAGACCTCTGCCCGACTGCTTGGCCCTCCTGCCTCTGACCAGCAGGGGGTGGCCCTACACCCTGGAGGCACCGGGCTGTGCCTGTGATGGCCATCGGGGCATCCTTGGTCAGGTGGGGATGCACACAGCTCCCAGTGGGGTGCGGGTGGGCGGGCGGGTGCTGGGGTGGGGGCGGCCGCTTGGCCGGTCAGCCGTGCTGCTGGGCGCTGGCTGCAGGCGGGGCCGGGCTGGGTGCCAGAACACGGGTGTGGGACCGCAAGGGCAGCCACTGGGGTGCAGCGTGTGCCGTGGGGTATGTCAAGCAGGTGCCTTCCTTCCTTTCTCATGTTTTTATTGAGGCAAGAGCTGTCTGGGCCTTGCGGCCTGGGCTTGAGTGTTCCCGAGCTCGCACCCAGCGCCTGAGTTGCAGGAAGCTGGTAGCCAAGGACGGGTAGAGCGCCTGGTGCTGCAGCAGGCCTGTGGCCACCTCAGTCTGTGGCCGCAGCGGTGGCACTGGACTGGTGAGCCTGGCTCTCCGTGTCCGCTGGCCCAGGGTGCTGCTGCAACCCAGACTGGCCCCTGGGAGTTGGCGGTGTTCCTGGGCGAGTGAGCGCAAGGCCTGGGGCTGGCCGCCTCAGACTGCCTGGGCCAGCGGGCACTTCTGCGGCTCCCGCTGGACGTTCATTCCCTGTGGCCACGGCCTTGGCCTGAGCCAGGGTGCGTGGCTCTGCCCGCTGTGGGCACTTCTGTCTCTGGGTGGTGCTGCGCCCTGCGAGCCCAGACTGACCCAGGCCGACCGCAGGGGGAGTGAGGCTGGACCAGGACGCCGGTGCTCAGAGGGCGGGGTCCCTGTGCGAAGCGCAGGAACGATGGTGGAGCAGGCGCAGATGACCTGTTAAGGGCTGCGAGCCACGTGGCTGCCCTGTGGATGGCAGGGCTTCAGGTGGACGCGTGGCTGTCCCGTGTCCCGCGGGGCACCAGGGGGACACAAGCGCAGGCAGCGCCGTGGCCAAGCTCCGCGCAGCGGCAGGGCTTTTGTGTGTGGCCACTTAACCGGGAGACCCGCCCCAAGAGCGACCCTCGCAGCGACAGCGTGGACGCGCACCCTGAGGGGCGGCGGCCGCGCCCACCCCCACCGGCAGGGCCTGCGGGGACGTGACCCTCCCGGCGCCTGCGGAGTCAGCACGGGGGCGGGCTCGGGAGCCGCCCTGCGGGAGGGGCCCCTTCCCCGCCCACTCCGGACCCGTGCGCGGCAGTGGGGCGCCGGCCCACGCCGGGGTGCGGGGTGCTCGCGACCCGATGCGCGCCGGGTCCGCGGGGCGAGCTCCCCGCGGAGGGGCCGGGAGCGCGCGGTCGGGGGCCCGGCGCCCCCACCCCGGTGCCTCCCGTCGGGCCGGGTCGGGCCGGGGTGCGGGCCCCGTGGGCAGGGGCTGCCGCGCCGCCCCGGCGGCCGGGCCCAGAGGCGCAGGAGGCGGGGGCGCCCCTTCTGCCCGCCGCGCCCCCCTCGGGCGTGGCCGAAGCCAAGCGTTCGCCCCAGGGCCCGGCCTGCGCCTTGCACCTTTCCAGGTGCCCTGCCCCGGGAGCCCCGGGAGCGGGGGTGGGGGGGGGGGTGGGGGTGGGGGGGTGGGTGGGCGGGCGGGGCCGTGGGTGGGCGGGGCCTGCGGGAAGGGTGGGGCATCGGTGGGCGGGGCATCGGGTGGGCGGGGCCGGCGGGAAGGGCGGGGCCTCGGGTGGGCGGGTCCTGCAGGAAGGGCGGAGCATTGGGGCGGGCGGGGCCGCCGGGAAGGGCGGGGCCTCGGGTGGGCGGGTCCTGCAGGAAGGGCGGAGCATTGGGGCGGGCGGGAAGGGCGGGGCATCGGGTGGGCGGGGCCGGCGGGAAGGGCGGGGCCTCGGTGGGCGGGTCCTGCAGGAAGGGCGGGGCATCGGGTGGGCGGGGCCGGTGGGAAGGGCGCGGCCTCTGTGGGCGTGGCCTCTGTGGGCGTGGCCGGCGGGAAGGGCGGGGCCCCACGCGGCGTGTCCCGCAGATCCTGACCGGCGAGGACTGGAACGCCGTCATGTACCACGGCATCGAGTCCCAGGGCGGCGTGAGCAAGGGCATGTTCTCCTCCGTCTACTTCATCGTCCTCACGCTCTTCGGGAACTGTATCCTCGCGCTCTCGGGCCGCGGGCACGAGCCGGGGGCGCCGCGGGCCGGGCCGCGCTCAGGGCAGCGCCGTCCCGTCGGGCCTGGCCGCGCCCGCTCACCTCGCCTGCCGCGGCCGCTGCCCCCCGGCCCCCCCCCCCGCCCCCGGTCGTTGTTCCCGGCCTCAGAGCTGCGAGCCACTGGCCGCGCCCCAGCCCGCCCGCGGACCTGCCGCTGGGCGAGGCCAGCTCCCCAAGACGCTGGCCGGTGCGAGGCGGGGGTCAGCGGGGTGAGACATGGGTGCCAGAGACCGGGGCGCTCGCAGCCCACAGCAAGGGGTGCTCCGGCCCGGAGGCCTGGGGCGGGGAGCACAGGCTCGTGGGCCGCGCGGGGCTGCCGTGGGGCGGCTGCCGGCAGGGCGGGCCGGGCGGGAGGAGGCCCCAGGCCCGGTGGGCTGAGGGGCGGCTGCACTGTCGGGGGACAGACCCCGCCTCTCCCTGGGGGAGGGCACGGCTGGGCGGCCCCGGGTGCTGGTCCTGGGCGGGCGAGGATGTGTGGTTGCGGCCCCTCTCGGGTGCCGCACCGGACCAGAGGAGAGGACCCCGGTGCGGCTGGTCCCAGCAGGGGCAGAGTGGACAGCACCCGCGGGCCCCGGCAGCCCACACTGCAGCCCCAGCTCCACCGGAACGTCGGCCTGGGGAGGAGCCGGGTGGGGAGCTGTTTACGGTGTCTGGGGCCCGCTGATGAAGGGGCCTTGGGGGCCCCTAGGCCTGGACGGCTGCCCCTGGGTCCAGCAGCGGTGGGGGGCTGCAGGGCAGGTGTAGTCGAGGGAAGAGGCTGGGGCAGCTGGGACCTGGGGATGTGTCCAGGGTCTGTGGCAGGACGGTGCCTTCCTTAGCTGAGTTCACCAGACACCCTGCTGAACGTCTTCCTGGCCATTGCTGTGGACAACCTCGCCAACGCCCAGGAGCTGACCAAGGTAGGTGCCCGGGCACCCCCCGCAGGACACAGGCTGGCCACAGGACCCGGGCTGGGGCCTGGCTGACGCTGCAGGGTCTCCTGGAGCCAGGGAGTGGACGTGGCGCTGGAGGAGACCAGCTGGGAGGTGGATCTCCACGAGGCACCCTGGAGAAGGCATCCCCTGGGCAGGTGGCCAGAGGGAGGGGGGTGCGGGGCACGGGGGGCAGCGGGACAGATGACTGGGAGCTGCCGATGGGGAAGGTGTCACCCCAGAAATGGGACAGCGGGGTGGACTCTGAGGACCGCCCAGCCCTGAGGACCCTAAAGGACGATGAGGACCTGTGGCCTCCCTGTGGGGCCTTTCCCTCCCTGGGTCGCAGCGAGCTCGTGTGTCCAGCTGGCGCCTGGGGGCCGCTGCCCCCCTCCCTCCTCCTGCCGCCCTGCCCAGTGGGTGTCCTGTGATCCTCCCGGCCTGAGCCCAGCCGGCGGCACTGACCATGCTCCTACGCCTCCCCAGAGCTCCTCCCTCGTCAGTCACCTTCCCTGGCTTCCTGGCACTGCGCCTGCCTCCGGGGCTGCTGCCACAGCCTCAGGCTCGGCTCGCAGGGCGGTCCGGCCAGGAGCCGGGAGGGCGGGACCAGGGCGGGGCTGGGAAGACGCTGGCCTGCCGGATCAGGCTGTGGGAGAAGGCACTGCCCCAATTCACACCCGTATGCAGGCGCCCCTGTGAGCGTGCAGGCGCCCCGGTGCACGCTCTGAGCACACGTGTGTGCTCTGGATACTTTCCGCGTGTGGTGGCCTGTGCACACCCCTGGCCAGCGCCCCCTATGCTGTACGTCCTGGTCTGATGGTCCCAGCCCCAGGTGCTAGGGGGCCTCACTGGACCTGTTGGGGCTGCCGTGCCTGGCCTGGCCACAGGTGGGCGAGACACTGGTCAGGAGTGTGCCCAGACATGGGGCCTGGGTGCCCTGGACCAGCCTCTCTTGTGTCGCCTCCCTCCTCTGGGGATCTGGCCCTGGGCCCACGCCCGCCCATTTCTGTGGTCAGCGGGCCGAGGCCTCCCGCAGGCTGCCTGGTGGTGGGTCTGCGCAGGGCTGACGCTTCCTGGGGGCTGGTGTGGCCCCCCTCGTCCCAGGGCGTGGGCGTCCTCTCTGCTCCCGCTGTCCTTGAGCGCTGCTGTGGGAGAGGCCCCGGAGCCCATCCCTGGACCCTCTGGGCAGCTGCCCAGTTTGGGGATCCCCCTTTGGGAGGGGGCTGGGCGCCGGTGTGGACTGCGTTGCCCTTGCTGTTCAAGGGGATCGGACCTCAGCCACGTGGGCCTGCAGCGCTCCTGGGCCCTGCTGCCCCCACCGGAGGACGTCTGCTGGGCCCGAGCGCTGCATGCAGCCCGGACCTGCAGCTCCTCTGCGCCAGAAATCCTGTGGCGGCTGATGGGGCCCCTTCCCAGTCAGTGTGTCCCTAAAGCAGACCCGAGGCAGCTGGGCACGTTGGGAAGGTCAGCTGCCGGGGAGCCCGGTGGGCCTGGATGGGGCCTCGGGGCAGTGGTCACCTGGCCTCGTGCTCCCTGGAGAGCCCTGGTCGGGGCGGGCAGCACAGCCTCTGCTTTCGCCTGGAGAGTGGCGGCCCGGCCCGCGCCTCCCTCCTGCGGCCGAGGCCTGCAGGCGTCTCCCTGGGCGCGGCCGGAGAAGGGCCTGGTGGCGGCGGGCGTGAGGCGGGTTGCGGAGGCGGCGTTGCAGATGCGTGTCCCTCTGCTCGCAGGACGAGGAGGAGATGGAGGAGGCGGCCAATCAGAAGCTCGCCCTGCAGAAGGCCAAGGAGGTGGCGGAAGTCAGCCCCATGTCCGCCGCCAACATCTCCATCGCTGCGTAAGGCCGGGCGGGCGGGTGGGCGGGCGGGCGGGCTGGACTCCGCTGCGGCGGGCAGGTGCGGGTGGCCTCCCGCAGGCCCTGTGAGTGCGGCCGCCAGGGGGCTCCTCGGCCTCTCCCACACGGGGTGGGGCTCCCCAATGTGGGGCGCGGCCTGTGGCCGTGGAGGGCAGCTCGGGTGGGGCGGGCAGCCGGGTGGGGCGGGCAGCTGGGGGCGTGGGCAGCTAGGGGTTTGCGGGCAGCTCCTCAGATCTGTTCTTAGGTGGCATTTCAGGCCCCGGGACTGCAGCAGTTTCCAAAACTGCCTCCCTCAGCCCCTGGGGGCAGCGACGTGGGCGCCCCTGCTGGTGGGAGAGGGGGGAGGGCGGAGGCCTCCGGGCACTGGCCACGCCCAGGTCAGCAGCCAAGGGGACTGGGGCCGCCACCCTGGGTGTGGTGGGCACTGGCGGAGGGGCCGCGGCCTGCGGGAGGGGGTGCCCAGGCTCGGCTCCGCCCTCCCGCCCCCGGGGACCAGGGCTCATGCTGTTCCCCCTTCCGTGGGTGCTGCGACCACGCCCGGGGGGCCCCAAGCACGTCTGTGGCGACATGTGCGTTCAGGCTGCATGTGTGCGGCCCCGCGTGATTCCCTGCAGCACAGGCGTGTGCCTTCCTTGGCGTGCGAACGCGTGCTTGCATGCGCAAGTGTGTGTGCCGTGGCCTTGTGTTCACATTCTCGTGGGTATGCCTGTAAGCATGTGAGAGTGGGTGCGGGGGTGTGCCCGTGTGTCCGTGCTGTGCACGCACACATACCTGTGTGCACACACGTCCTGTGTGCGTGAGTGAGCACACTAGGGCACCTGCGTGCGAATTCCGCTGCTGTGTGTGATGTGAGGGCACGCACATGTGCGCCTGAGCGTGCACACGTGTGCAGTGCTGTGTGTGCACCTTTGTGCATGTGTGCTCCTGTGCGAGCACACGTGTTACTCTGCATGCGTGTGTGGACGGCGGGGCGCTGCCTCGGGGAGAGCCCCAGGCAGGGGCGGGCCCGGTGGCCAGGAGGTTCGGGGGGTCCGGGCTCCCATTTGTGGCCTCTGAGCCCTCGGGGCCCGGCCTGCGTGGACTGGCCTGGCTGTGTGGGGGCCGGCGCCCGCGCACTTGCTTCCCCTGGCCCTGGCCTTGTGGTCTGCTGTGGAGAGGGAGCCGCGGGGTGTAGATGCGGCCGTGGCTACTGCTCCGCGTGACCGTGACCGCGGGCTGTGCGCCCCAGGCCGTCCCCCTGCCCCCTGTGAGGCTGCCTGCCCTCAGCGCGCCGTGGAGAGCGCGGCACGCTTCCCCGCAGGGACGTGGTGGCACGCCGGCCCTGGGCGCGTCCTCTGGGGGGGCGCGGGCGGCACGCTCACCTCCAGGCCTGCGTCTAGGCGTCGTCCCGGGTCCCCCTCTCGGGCCAGTGTGGGTCCTGCAGGCTGGGGGTTCCCCAACCCATGCCCCCTGCAGCCCTTGTGTCCCACGCTCCTGCCCCACGGTTCCTACGTGGCCTCAGGGCGGCCCCGCGTCTCCGCACAGCCCAGCTCCCCGACGTGCTCCGCAGCTGTTGGGGGGGTCTGTGGAGCGGGGCCCGCGGGGGCTGCGCTGTGTCTCCACACGCTCAGCAAGGTTTCCTGGGCTCGGCTTGGCCCACACCCGGGCAGCTGAGACCGGCGGACATGGAGGCCGGGCCTGGGGGCGGGGAGCTGCCACCAGGGCCTGGGCCACCTGGGCTCTCGGGCCCTCCCTGCACACCCACTCACACCCACTTACACTCACGCTCACACGCACCCTTTAGCGTCACACTCACTTCTCAGCCTCGCACGCTTCCACACCCACACTCGCCCCGCAGCCTCCTCACACGGGTCCACACCCTCATCCCCTCGGCCTCCTCACAGACGCCACATCCACGCTCGCATCGTGCACCCGCACGTAAAGACTCAGCTCAGCCTCACACTCACACTCCCCTCGTGCTCACACTCACACTCAGATGTGGCCTCAGTCACACTCAGTCACTCTCAGCCGCACCCATCGCACGGCCCCGCCCGCGTCCACACAGCTGCAGCCCCCACGCTCGCTCCCTCTCTCGCACCCATGTGTGGTTCGCGTGCCGGCTGCTCACAAGTGCCGGCAGCTCCGCCTCAGCCCCGCCACCCCGGAGCCGCCTTGCGGGGAGCGGCGGGGCGCTCTGGGGTTCCCCTCAGGGTTTGGACAGGCCCGGGGCCGCACCGGCGCGCGTGGGGCGTGGGGCGGGCGCCTGGGCTGCGGGTCCCGCGGCGGGGCGAGGCCTCTGCCCGGGCGTGGCTCTCCGAGCTCGGCCGAGGCCCCGGCGGCCTCACGCGTCCTGTTCTCTCTTGCATGTGCAGTCTTGTCACGCACGCGCGAGGCGCCGCGTCCCGCGGCTCGTCTGTCTCCAGCGTGAACTCACCGTGAGTCGCTCCGCTGCGCTTCCCGCCCGCCCGCGCCCGCCGCCATCGCTTCCTGGCGCCCCCGGTCACGCTTCCCGCTGCGCCCCTGCGGCCCCGTGCCAGGCGCTGCCCGGCGCCCGGGCTCCCCTTCCCTCCCGGGAGCGGCCCCAGGAGGCCTTGTTCCTGCTGGAGCGGGCGCGTCCGCATCCGCCGAGCCCGCGGGAGGGTGCTGGCGGCTCCCGGCAAGGCCGGGCGGCAGCGGGTCCCTGGGGTGCAGGGCCTGCCGCTGTGTCCGGGTGGGCGGCACCGCTGCTTCTGAGCCACTGCCCCTCAGCGGGCGCAGGGAGCTGGGTTGGCCGCTGGGCAGGGGCGTGGGCCCCGCTGAGTCCCACTGGGCAGCCACCCCAGTCCGAGGGACACGGGTGTGCAGCATGGGCACCCCCAGGGTAGGGGTGGAGCTGGCACGGCTTCAGGCACAGGCCCAGGGAGACCACCAGGGCCCCACGCAGCCTGGACTGCACCCCGGCCATGCTGCCGCTGTGGGGCTGGCCTGGCTCTCCGCTGGAGGCCTGACCTGCCCATGAGCTCAGTCCGGGGGACGAGGGGGGCATCATTTGGGTCTGCAGCCGGGAGAGCAAGGCCAAGACGCGACAGGTCAGGCAGCGGCAGAGGCCCGAGCGGGCGCGACACTCAGCACCAGGGTGCACGAGCGGGCGGGAGGCTGAAGTTGGGGGCCTGCGGGTGGGGCCGGGAGGAGCTCTGAGAGGCCTGTAGCTCACACCTCCTCCGTCCAGCACAGCCCAGTGCTGGGCCGGTTGTGTGGGTTCTGGCAGGCGCAGGCCTGGGTGAGGCGGAGAGCAGCGGCCCCACGCCGCTGACATAGTCCTGAGGGCCCAGCACCCGCCCAGCTCCTTGCCGGCCTTGCTGTGTGGCAGAGAATGGCCCCAGGGCGGCGCCACTGAACAGCTGCTGTGGGGACCGGGGCGGTGGCCCTTGGTGCTCACGGGCCCCGCTGGGGTGCTCCTCACGGCTCGCTGCTTCAGAGTGGGCCTGGGACAAGGCGGCGACAGGGCCGGTCGGGCCTGCGTCTCGGGAGGCAGGGGCAGTGGCCGGCGTCCGTGGGCCCTGTCAGAAGGCAGGTCAGGCCAGGCAGCAGCAGGGGCCGTGCCGAGGGCCGGTGTCCGTGGGGCTGGGCCTGCTGCAGGCCGGGCTCCTCCAGGCGCCTCTGCGTGCAGGGCAGTGAGGTGCAGCCTCTAAGTCCTGGGCTCGGGCGCCTGGTCCCTGCCGGTCAGCGACCCGAGTGGCTGGAGTGGCCCGTTCTCTTGGCTCAGCGTGGAGCGGGGACGCTGGGTCCCCGGGGCTGTGGGCTTGGTGGCAGTCTGTTGTGCGGCTGGCCCCGCCGCCTCGCCTGGCCTTGGCCACCATGGGGACCCAGAAGCTTTTGGAGCCGAAAGATGACCTGGGGCAGGGCTTGTTCGGGACCCATGGCCAGGCGCCGCGTACCTGGGTGCCGCCCACGGGGACCGTGTGTGGGTGGAGGGCAGCCTGGGGCCCTGCTCTGAGGCTCGGCGTCCTCGGCACGCCCAGGCTGGAGGCTGCAGCCAGCGCCCACTCTGTCCAGGAGCCGGGAGAGAGGCCGTGGAGGGCAGGGCGCAGCCTCAGACCGGCCGCCGGGCTCTGGGGAGAAGGCGGTCACGGAGACGGGAGGCTGCCCTGCTGGGGCCTCGGGAGCAGTCGGGCCTGGCCGCTGGGCTCGTGCCGGCCCACTGGGCTCCCGCACCCAGCTCCCGGGTGGGCGGAGAGGCCCTCAGCTCCGCTGTCCGCGCTGCCTCGGGCAGCTCCCAGCCTGCGGGGGTCCCTGTCCCTGCCTTTGTGAGGCCGGCCTGTGGGGACGCTGGCCCCTCCTCGCCGACCTGGCCACGCCCGCCTGCCCTGGAAGCCTGTCCGCCGCCTCATGCTGGTGCCTGTCATCCCCACGCCCTGCACCCCTTGGCCTCCGGCCGCTGTCCCCGCGCAGAGGGGCCTGGACCTCCCAGGCTGGCGCTCAGCACCTGGGGTCCCCGCCCGGGGCCTCGGGCACTCACCTCCTTCATCACCGCTGGGGCTCTGGCCGCCCGCCGCCTGCCGCCCCTCCATTGCCGCGTCCACGCGTGGGTCCCCAGGCGGCGGCGGGCGGCCACTCACCCCGCTCTCCCACAGCAGGCAGCAGAACGCGGCCAAGGCGCGCTCGGTGTGGGAGCAGCGGGCCAGCCAGCTGCGGCTGCAGAACCTGCGGGCCAGCCGCGAGGCGCTGTACAGCGAGATGGGCCCCGAGGAGCGGCTGCGCTTCGCCACCTCGCGCCGCCTGCGGCCCGACATGAAGACGCACCTGGACCGGCCACTCGTGGTGGAGGCCCCCGGCCACGCTGGCCCGCGGGGGCCCCCGGGGTGCAAGGCCCGGCCTGAGGGCGCAGAGGGCGCCGACCAGCCCCGCAGGCACCACCGGCGCCGGGACAGGGACAGGGGCAGGGACAAGGCCCCGCAGCCCGAGGAGCAGGACCGGGCGGAGGTCCCGGAGGCCGATGGCGCTGAGCCTACCCCGGGGGACCAGCGGCCTAGGCCCCACCGCAGCCGCAGCAAGGATGCCGCGTGTCCCCGAGAGGCCCGGGGGGAGCGGGGCCGCGGCCCGGGGCCCGAGGGCGGCCGGCGCCACCACCGGCACGGCTCCCCAGAGGACCTGGGTGAACGGGAGCCCCGCCGCCACCGGGGCCACCGGCACGGGCCCGAGCCAGGCAAGGAGGGCGCGGCCCCGGCCGCGAAGGGCGAGCGGCGGGCCCGGCACCGCGGCCCCAGGCCCGGCCCCCGGGAGGCGGAGAGCGGGGAGGAGCCGGCCCGGCGGCACCGGACTCGGCACAAGGGCCCGCCCGCACATGAGGCCCCAGACAAGGAGGGCGAGCCCGAGGACAAGGACAGAGACCGGGAGCTCCGGAACCACCAGCCCAAGTGAGTCGCGCCCAGGCAGACCCGGCAGGTGCACAGGCCATCCCACCCAGCCCCGCCCAGGCCTGCTCAGCCCCGTCATCCCCTCCCAGCCCCATGCCTGAGCGGCAGTCAGGAGGGAGCCAGGCCGAGTGGCCCGGCAGAGGAAGCCACCCACCCACTCCCTGGCCAGGTCGGCCGATGGCGCTATGCCTCAGGGCCGGGGTGGGGACTGGTCTGCAGTCTCCACGGCCGCCCGGAGCCTCCCAGCCCCACATCACTGTGTGCAGGGCGGGTCCGGGGGGCTCAGGGACGTCCTCTCCAGGCTTCCTCACCCCATACGGTCCCCTCACGTGCTGTGGGAGAGGCCCTGCCCTGCCGTGTGCCGGTGTGGACGGCGAGTCAGCCTGGCTCGTCTTCCAGGCAGTCAGAGCCACACACAGTGACACTGCAGCAGGAAAGCCACTTGACCCGAGTAGGGGCTTGAGGAGCTGGGCTTTGCAGACTGCATAGGAGTTCGGTGCTGCCTGAGCCTGTCCTGGGCGTTCTGCTTGCAGGGAGCTGCACTGTGACCTGGAGGTCGGCGGGATGATGGGTGTGGGCCCTGGGCACACGCTGCCCAGCACCTGTCTCCAGAAGGTGGAGGAGCAGCCGGAGGACGCGGATAACCAGCGGAACGTCTCCCGCATGGGCAGTCAGCCCTCGGACCCGAGTGCCTCTGCTCACATCCCCGTGACACTGACCGGCCACCCCGGGGAGACCACAGTCCTTCCCAGTGAGTGTCTAACTTTCCTAGGCCACAGAGCAGGCTTGGCCGTGCAGCCCAGTTCACCGTCCCCTCATGCCTGCTTGTGGTGGCGGCCGCGGCAGCACAGACTCTGGCCTGTGCCCAGCTGGTGGGCGGAGCTGGGCCGAGCGTCTGGCCTGGGCCCTCGGCCCTCGCCCCCGGGAGCTTTCTCACTGTTGCTGGTCCCGGTCGCCCTGCTCGTCCCCGTCCCCGGGAGGGACTTGAGCTGCCATGGAGTGCAGGCCGGGCGCAGGGCTGCGGGTCACCGGGCTCTGGTGTCCGGGAGGACAGCTCAGGAGGACCCTACCTTTACAGCTGCTCAAAGGCCTGGGGTTTTCCCACCCGCGCCCTTCGGCCCCGCCCTGTGTGCTTCTGGGCCTCACTGGCCACACGGGGACAGCAGGGGCCTGCGGGCCTCCACCAGGGGCCCTGGCATGCAGGAGGGAGGGGCCAGGCCCAGGAAGGAGTGTCCAGCACAGGCACCCTTGCCCTGCGCGGGCCTCTCCTGCCCTGACCGGCCTCCCGTCAGGCCTCGGGGCACCCCAGCGGTGCCCAGCCTTACATACGGGCGGTGGCCTTGTTACTTTCCACCTGCGTGGGCCCAGAGCACAGACCCTGGGGAGGGATGGGCCTGGCGGCTGCTGGGCCTTTCCTAGCCTTCCCCCAGGAGTGTGCACAGTGTCTCCTGTGCACCTGGGAAGCGGTGGGGTGGTACGGGGTGGGGTGGGGGTATTGGTGCGGGGTGGGGTGGGGGTGGCCCTCCTGGTGTTGCCTGCAGCTGGCCCACCCCTCCCCCATGCTCACTCCCCAGGCGCGTCCCCTGGGGGGCACCTGCTGGCATCTGGCTGCTTTAAAGAGCTTTGTTACTCTTCTCGTCATCTGGAATGTTCTGTTTTTCAACAACAGTTTAAAGTTCAAACACAACTGAGGAGACGCGGGAGCTGCCCGCCCCGTGCCCCACCCTCCCGGTGCCCGGCCAGGCCCCCCAAGCCCCGCAGCAGCCGCATGTGGCGCCTCCCCCGTGCGGCGTGACCGGGCTTGGGCGCTCCTGGGTGCTTCCTCCTGCGGTGCGCCTGAGCTCGTATGTCCACCTGGGAGCGCGCCCTGGCCACGCGTGGATGTGGCCGCCGCGCCGGAGCTGCGCGCAAGCCGTGTCGTGTGGGCAGTGCTGGGGCACAAGCCCCGCCTGGCCTCGCGCGTGGCCCTGCTGTGGCATGAGACGTGGCCCCCCTCCAGCCCCCAGGGTCAGGCCCAGCCCTGCCCCCTCCAGGCCCCGCCCCAGGCTGGCCCTGTCCACTGCCCACGGAGGGGCCAGCTTGGGCTGCTGCCTGCGGGGCGCCTGTGGCCTCCTCAGTGTGGTCACCAGGGTCGCCCCATCCACAGCCGGGCCTCGACAGGACCTGATTTTGAGCAACAGTCCCTGGTCAGACATGTCCTTTGTAAAAGCCGTCTTTTCTCACCCCTAACTTCACCTCCTGGCGAGCCCGCCTGCCCTGTGCCCCTCTGGGGGAGCCCACCTGTCCCCCCTTGGCGAGCCCACCTGCCCCGCGCCCCCCTCGGCCTCACCCCTGTGCCCCCCACCCCCGTCTGCGCATGTCCCCCGAGACCCATGAGCCGCGGGGCTTCGTCCCATGCAGGGTGCCCGGCCGCGCCCATGTCCCCGCGGCCCAGCTGTCCCCGCGGCAGCTGTCCCCAGCCCCAGCGCCTCACGCGCCCCTGCCCACCCCGCGGGGCCCGCCCGCGCCCCCGCCGAGGCTGGCCTGAGGCCCCCGCCTGCCCCTTGGCATGATTCTGCAGCGTCCACAGATGAACTTGCTGGGGTTTATTGGTGATTGTGCCGAGTTTACCGTTTGGAAAGCAGCAACGTCCCTGCGATCCCCGGGGAGCCAGCAGGGCAGGACGCCCCCGCTCAGGTTTAGTTCCCCTTGGATTTCCTGCCACCGAGGCCTGTGCTCGCCTCCGACGTGCGGGCTCTGCTGGGGGGATGCTGTTCCAGACGGCGAGGCCTTGTCACCGTCCACGTCCAGCCTCGGTGGGGCGCGGCGACTCCGGCAGCCTGTTACCCTGCGGCCTCGCGGGAGCTCTTGGTAGCTCCGGGGTCTCTGGTTGAACCTGAGGGTTTCCCCCCACAGATGCGGCCCTGCCGCCTGCACGCAAGAGCGGTTCATGTCTTCCTTCTTGTCAGCGCCCGTCCTGTCCCCCTCCCTGCTGGCTGCGTGGGCAAGGGCTTCCCCCAGAACCCCGAGAGGGCTGGCAGGGCCGCCCGAGCGTCTGGCCGCGGAGTGCGGTCTTGGCTGTCGGGGTGTGGATGCCCCGTCCAGACGTTCCCTCTATTCCTTTGTTTCCGACCCGCGAGCGGGCGCGGACTTCCAGGCGCTCTTGCTGCGTCTGTTGAGGTCCTGGAGTTTCTGTCTCCGTCTGTGGGTGCCGCGGGGACGCCGGTGCTCACATGCAGGATCCGTTCTGCTTAAGCCCTTGGCAGCTGGTGTGTGCTGTGTAATTCTCTGCGCTTCCTGTGGTTTGCATCTGTGTTCAGAGAAACACTGGCCTGGAGTTTCCCAAAGGCCTTGGGTGATGTCGGGAAGTTCTGGCCTCCAGCTTGACTGGAGGGGGCAGCTTCGCAACCCAACGCTCAACCGCTGCGCCACCGGAGAGGCCCTCCAGCTCGACTGGAGGGACTGGTCTCCCTCAGGTGTCCGAGCTCCCCAGCATCCCCTCTGGGGCCGGCCTTTTCTGCTTGGGGAGGAGACGATCGCTGGTTCCGGCCTGTGCAGACGGCCTGTTTTTTCTGCCAGGTCGCATTTTTTTCCCCCTTAAATATGGGGTTTTTAATAATGCATTTTCTGATGGTAAATTATCTTTGCAGTCTTAGAATTAATCCCAGTTGGGATTAATCATGTTCGTTTTTAACGTGGTGGTGGAATCTGTTCATGTTTTATGTAGGATTTTTGGATTAACACTTTAAAATGAGATGTAATCTGCAGCTTCTTAGATCATGTTCGAGGGCCAGAGGGTTTAGATGTCAGTGCTGTGTGGTTATTTCTTGCTCAGTTGAATAACCCCATTCCTGAAAACCAGGTGTCCTTATGGGAGGCCACAGCCTGTTATTTTAAGTGGGGAAGATGATAGAGCCTTACAGAAATTATAATTACAATTGGTTATTCTTAAAATCCCCAACCAGCTTCTTGAAACACAACTGAAGCACAGATACACACTGAAAATAGCTCCCATGCCAGGACACAAAACCTGCCGGCAGCTCCCTGCTGGCCCCAGCGGCCTCTGGCCGCCTCCTTGGCTGAGCCTCACCCAGGTATGAGGCCTCCTGGGAGCCTGGACCCTCCTGAGGGGGCTCCCCAGGGCTGTGTTAGATGTGTTGGTGAGCACAGAGGCTGGGGTGTGTGGTGTCCCCCCAGCAGCACCAGCCCGGGAGCCAGCCGTGATGTGTGTGGGTGCTGGCTGTCTCCTGAGAGCCTGCTGGGCCTGGGTGCCCTGCAGGCAGCGTGGCCGGGCCCCAGGGGCTTACCTGCCGCCCACTCATGAAGGTGGGCATGCCTCTCTGCCTGTCATGGGGGCGCTTGCATCTCATTGGAGTCCCTGATCTGTAGGACTCAGTGGGACTCTCTGAGACTGCCCAGCCTTCTAGGGGGTCAGGCTTCCATGGCCTCTGTGTGCTGGACACCATCAGGTCGAGCTTTCATAGCCCTGAGATAAGCTATGAGTCGTGATTTCTGCAGACGCGGCTGGTTCCATCTGGGTCGCCGACCTGCCTGTCCTCGGTGGCCACACAGCAGCTTTTGCTTTTGAACAGCTCCCTGACCTAGTGCTCCCCCCGTCCACTTTCCATAGCACGCATGTTCTGTGTTTTCTGCTCCTCCTGATTAGTTAGTTTGTATGTAGTTTAGATTTTATAAAAGTAACCAACCATTTTAGTCCTATTGTTATTTTGATTTTAATTCATCCCTTTCCAATTTTATCTTAGCTGTTTCTCTCCTCCAGCCTTTTTGTTTACTTTACTTGTCCTTTTTAGCTTTGAGTTAGATACTTTATTAATTTTTTTAAGCCTATGACTTTTCCTGATGGCTAATTTTATGGTAACCGGTAGATCCTGACAATTGGCATCTGTATTTTCATCATGTTTTAAAAGAAATGCAGTTTTGGCTTTTACCTCCCAGGCATGACTGTGCTCTGTGTGATTCCAGTCTTATAATTTCCTTGAGGTTGATTTTATGACCAGGATACAGGGTATCTGGGCGTATGTTCCGTGGACACGTGAGAAGAGCACGCGTCCTGCTGTGTTGGCTGGTGTGCTCTGCCGTGCTTGTCGGGGGGTGGAGAAGGGCATTCACGTCCCCGCTGTGCGGTGGGACTCGTCCTGGATCTGCCCATCACCACAGGTGATGTTTTATGTTGTTTTATGTCATGCAGCTCTGGGATTTGATGCTCTGGGATTTGAATTGCTGTCATCTTAAAAGCTTGATTCCCTTGCCTGGTGTGACGTGTCTCTCAGGCCCAGGCGGCGCCTTTCCTGGAGTCTGCTTTGTCTGGCACAAACAGGCCTCTCCTGCCGCGTTTGGATGCTGCGGTGGGGCCTTTTCCCCTCGAGGCTTTCAGACACACTGAGTGACTGTAGGTTTGAGTGAGTTTCTTGCAGGCAGCATAGAGTTGGGTGATTTTTTTTTTTTCTCCCATTCGACATGTTTAGAACGTTGACATTTTTAGCAATTGTGTACATTAGGGGTTCGTTCTGCTGTTATATTTTTGTTTGTTGTCTGTTTTTCTCTGGTTTCTTTTTTCCAGACTTCCTATAGGTTATTTATATATATTTGAGAATTCTATTTTAATGTAGCTACAGTATTTTTGGGTACATGTTTGTGTTTTGTTTTTGTTTTTTTTAATTTATTTATTTATACAAGCACTGGGTACAGTCAGACGTGCAGGAGGGTGAGAGGATTCACCAGAGCCAGAGTGGGGAGCAGAACAGACAGACTGACGAAGTACACTGCTGAGGGGAGCAGCGGGCGCGGCCGGAGAGGTCTGCGCGCCATGTGGGACCCTCGCCTGTGGCTGGGGATTGAACCGGTGCTGCAGAGGCTGCAGGCAGCTTCGCAGCTTTTCTTTTGTAAAGATCAGTTTATTTATTTATACATACAAGAGCTGGGGTACAGGCCAGAGATGCGGGGGAGTGAGAGGATTCACCAGAGACAGAGTGGGGAGCAGAACAGGCAGGCTGAGTGAAATACACTGCTGAGGGGAGCAGTGGGTGCGACAGGAGAGGTCTGCTGCGCCATGTGGGTAGCTCCCTGGCTGGCTGGGGATTGAACTCGTGCTGCAGAGGCTTCGGATTGCTTCACAGTGCTGTGCTTAGCCCCTTGCGCCACCAGGGAGGCCCTGTTTGTGTTGTTTTTTAGTGGTTGCTTATATATGTAGCCATTTTCAGATATGTATGTTTATATATATGTGTCAACACATACATACATCTGTATAGGTGTAGATATGTTGATGAAGTCCCCAGCAGAGTGGTGTAAGGTATATCTCATCTCAGCATATAAAGAAGCTGTCATTTTACCAATTCAAATGAAGAATAGAAATTTTATCTTCCTTTTTCCTCCCATTTGTAATATTATTGTCTGAAGTATTTTCCCTACAGATATGTAGAACCACATCAGTGTATGTTATAATTTTGGCCAAAGTCATTAATCACAACTCAGAAAACCCAAGAGAAGACAGAGAGTGTGCGGTGTTTGCTCCTACTTTATTCCTTCTAGTTTCATTCTTCCATGTTCCAACATTTCTTCTTCCATAATCCACTTTGTGTTTGAAGACCCTTCCTTTCCCATTCTATGAGGGGATAGGTCTGTAGCTAACCAACTCTGTTAGTTTTCCTCCATCTGAGAATGTCTTGATTTTCCCTTCATTCCTGAAGGATATTTTCATTGGATACAGATTTCTGGGTTGACAGTTCTTTTTTTTTCAGCCCTTGAAAAAACGTGTGCCTCTTCCTCTGACCTCCATGGTTTCTGATGAGAAATCCACTGTCATTCGAATTGTTTCCTTCCTGTAGGTAAGATGTTGTTTCTCTCTTGCTGCTTTCAAGATTTTTTTCTTTGTCTTTATATTTCAGAAGTTTGATTGTGATGTATTTTGGCATGGGTTTCTTTAGGTTTATCCTGTTTGGGTTTCACTCAGCTTCTTGAATTTGTAGGTTTGTCTTTTACCAATTTTGGAAAATTTTCATCCAGTATGTCTTTGAATTCATCTTTAGTTCCACCCTCTTTGTCTTATCTTTCCAGGACTCTGATGTCATGAATGGCTCATCTTTTGTCATAGTTCCGAGGTCCCTGAGGCTCTGCTCACTTTTCTCGACCTGCTTTCTCTCTGTTGTCAGACTGAGTGATTTCAATTGTCCCGTCTTCAAGTTTACTGATTCTCTCTCTGTGCCTTCCATTCTGTCGAATCCATCTAATTTCACTTACTGTATTTTTCAGTTCTAAAATTTCTGTGTGGTTCTTCTGTGTTTTCTATTTCTTTGCTAAAACTACTGAGTTTTTTTACATTTTCATGGGTTTCATATATATTTTTAATTGTCTGTTGAAGCATTTTTATGACTGGTACCTTAAAATAATAGGAATATCATCTCGGTGTCTATTGATTGTCTTTTCTCATTCAAAATGTGATTTTTCTGGTTTTTGGTTTGATGAGCGATTTTTGAATGAAACTTAGTTGGTTTTGTGATGAGTATTTGAGTCTTTCTCAAGTCTTCTGTTGTAGGTGGTCAGCTGTAATACACCTTCGTCAGGGCAAGGCTAGGGAGCAGTCTTGTTCCTGGCACATTGTTCCTTGTCCAGTTCCTGGACACCCAATGGGGTTGGACTCCCTGTTCCTGATGCCCTCTAGGTCTCCACTGCCGCCCTTCTGTCCAGGAGATGTGGGATTGCCTTGTAGCTACCCCTACTTGGCTCCCCCCAACACAGTAGCATTGACCGCATCACCTCTGGGCAGTGGTGAAAATTCTGGCTTTTCACTAGGATTCTCTCAGGCAAGTCAGGGGGACGTTGTGCTTCCATGGCCTCTGGGTGGCACTCAAAGTGCTGTTCCTTGTGTGGCCTTTACTGACAGTGAGCAGGCTGGAGTCTTGTTTCCATTGCGGGGGGGTGAAAATCCCTGTTCCCCACTTGACTCCAACACGCCCTGCATGAGCTTCGGGGCGCCTCGGCACAGGCAGGCAGGGCGGGCTGTCCACTTGCCCTCCACTCACGTGAGTGGGGTAGGCCTGCCCTCTCCGTGACATTTGTCTGGAGTGGATGATGATTGTGAGTCTCCTGTCTTGCTGAGCTGCACCTTGTCTAGTCACTAGGGAGCGCTGGCTCTTGCTGTGGGTTTTGAAAATGTGCCTGTTGGCATTTCTGCACGGCTGGCTTCTCCAGTACTAGTGATTGGCGAGGCATGAGGGAAACCCGGTAAAGAGAAGCCTGTTGCTGTGTCGACCCCTGGCCCCAGGGCCCCTGCCACCGGCCCGCCTTTTGCTGCCTCGTGTCTTCTCATGTTTGCCTGTGTTGATGTCCAGGGTTCCATGGCACAATCGGGGGAAATCCTTTTATTCCATCTTCTAGAAGCTGGAGTCTCAAGTTATTTTTGATTATATAGCGTGAGATAAGGGTTGAGGTTCTTTTTATCTGCTCCCTTGTTGGTGTCTATGTATTCCATCACTACTTGTTGAAAGGCAACCTTTCCCCATGGAATTACTTTTTCATTTCTGGAAAAATTGATTGATGTTACTTCATTTCAGGAAAAATCTCTGGGAAAACAATTTTAAATGTAGGTTATGTTGCTTCGCTATCATTTCCCAGGACCTCCAGTTATACAGGTGTGGCATCTGCTTTGCCTGTCTTCTGTGTGGCTTTCTCTCTGGTTCCTTTTCACACTCACTCTTTATTTCATTTTTTCTCCTCTTGGCTCATGTCTCTCCTCTCTCTCATACCCTTTGCTGTGATTCCTCCCTTGGGCTCCTTCTGGTTTATGAGGTAATTTTGCCTTTTTCTTTTGCTTCATTTCTCAAATGAAGATGTCTGAGAGTCCGGTGAGCTCTCATCTTCTGCCTCCCACGTGTCTATCGATTTTTAATTTGAGCTTTTGAATTGGATGTGTGGTGGTCTTTTTTAGGAGCAGTTGCTTGTTTGATTATGTTTAACTTTTGTTGGACACTTGAGTTAAAGTTTTCTTTTGCTTTGCAGGTGTGTGTGTTGATGTGTGTGTGAGTGTGTGTTGATTTAATTAGCTGAAATGTTTCCACCCTTACTGTGTGTTCTCTTCTTGTGTAGTTGGGCTCCTTTCCCTGGGGATGACTAGAGGTCACTTCCCTGGACCAGGCTGTGCCTGGTGGAGCACAGGGCCCTCTGGCGTGACTCGGCATAAGTGGTGAGCGCCCTCCCGGCCGGCCCATGATGACCGCCCAGTGGCCCTGGGCAGTGTGTCTGTGTCTGACTGTGTATCTGTGCCGCATCTAGGCCTCTGCCACATGTGTCTTTCTTCCCCCCATCACCGCCTTGTGCCTTTCCCACAGCCTTCTCTCCTCCTGAGTCACTACTTCCAGACCGTGGACTCCAGGCCCCGTCCCCAGTTGGAGCAGAGCACAGCCCCACAGGCTTCACCGTCCTCCACCCTCCTTGGGGGGCTAGCCCCTTGCAGGGTGAGCAGTGGGTGTCCCCGCCCAGGGCACTGGGCCCTGGTCTGCTCTGTAACTCGCGTGTGAGCTCAGGCCTGCACTTTTCCAGTTCCTACGGGCTGCAGGCCTGGCCTGTGGGCTGCTCTACCCTGCCCCCCCATTGTTTCATGTGCGATGTGGGGGCATTTGAATGTTGGGGCTGCCATCGTGGGGGAGCAGCCTTGGTTTGCAGCTGCAGTTATAGCCTCTGCATGTTCAAGTCCCCACACCAGCCCGCCTTCCTCTGCGCTTCCTCCTTCATGGGAAAGCTTTCTTCCCCCGAAGGCCTGTTGATTGAAACAGACGAGCAAAGTGCCGGTCGTAGGCTTTCTCTTTCCCTGCTGCACCTCTGCGTTCTGCCTTGTTAATTCCCATTCTTACTTATTGATTCTTTTATTTGTTCTTTGTCTTCATCGTCTGTTCTTGCCCCTTTGCCGGGAGGCCCCAGCCATGGCGCGCGGCTCCGCCTGCTTGTGGGCCGGAGCCTCCATGCTTCAGCCTAGGAGATACTTTGTGTGTTTGACTAGTTTTAAAATTTTGAATTCTTTTAGTTTAAATCATTTTTCCAAGTGTCATTAGGATCTCTTATTTGACCTGAGGCATTTACACCTCTGGTTTAGAATTCCAAACGGCAGCGGGTTTTGTGATTTTTTTTTCCCTCTTTGTTTAATTTTGGGAGTGTCTTTGCTGTTAGCTCACCATTCTCTCTTGGGATATGTTTTTCCTCATACCTCAGGCCATGAACACCCTCTGCCCCTAAACGAGGATTTCTAGTTTCCTCTAGCGACGTTTGACAGTCAGTCCTGTCGAGTTGCCAGTTTCTGTTACTTTCCCCCGCGGCAGTGCTCTGCCTCCTGCTGCTGCCCCAGGTCCTGGCGCCTCTGCCCCCTCGGTGTCCCCTTGGACCCTTCCTGTCATGAGGCACGTGGGGAGGAGGGATGGGTGTGGGGCGCGCTACTGCCGCCCGCCCTCACCGCTGCCCTGGCCGCACCCTGCTCAGTGGCTGCGCGTCGCGGCACTTCCTGGTGGCGACGTCCGGGCGGCCCTGGCGTTGGGGCTCACGTGCCGTGCTCGCGCCAGCCCCACCCTGCTGTCACGACGTCAGACGTAACAGCTAATGTCTGTGCTGCGCACAGACTTTATGATTCTCTCGAAAATAACGTAGGGTTGTTTTGTTTGAATCAGGACCAAACAATGGCCATGCCTGCCCGAGCTCGTCCGCGTCTCCCACTCGCTGTGGCCTGGGCTCTCCGGCGTCAAGGCCGCTGCCCTGTGGCTCCTGGCTCGTCCTCAGGGTGCCTGTCGCTGTGCACGCGGCCTCTCCACCAGGCATCCGAGGGGGACGGCTCGGCCACCCCGGCACGGGCAGCACAGGGAGCGCGGTGGCAGCAGACGCCAGTCAAGCTCCAGGAGCTTCCTGGCGGCTGCGTGGCTCGGGCCGCCTGAGCTGCATGTCTCTGAGGCCCATTGAGCCCGCGGCCGCCATGCCGGGTGGGGTCATGGGGAGGCCGGGGCCCTGGCCTATCCTCCTCCTGCGGTGCTGGCCTGACGATCACGCCAGGGAGGACCGCGAGGAAGAACACTCACCGCCAGGATGTCCCCTTCATGTTTGTTTTGCGCCAGAGGGTGCGTCTGCCCCGGCTAGTGTGACTTCTGAAGTGAGGAGTCAGCCTCAGGCGCCCCAGAAGTGGCTGTGAGACCCGGGAGCTGAGTTTCTGGCTGCTCTGTGCACCTGGGGTGCCCCACCCTGCGGGCTGTATGGTGCTCAGCTTGCTTTGCCTCTTGCCAGGGTGGCCACTTGTGCCCGGTGCCCCGCAGGGGAGGGCCTGGCCCCAGCAGAAGGGGCGGGGCCCTCCGGGGCTGCCTCACGACTTGCTCCTTGTGAGTCTGGCCCCCCCCTTCTGCTGGCCAGCGCCTCCCGGGACAGCCCGCCCCGGACAGGCCCCCCACGCAGCCGCTGCCGCCCCCAGGCGCCTGTGGGATCAGTGTGTTCTGTATTACTTCACTTACGAGCAGCCCCTTCCCAGGCCCTGAGAGCCCGTAGTGGCTGGGCGCAGGGCCCTTCACGTGTCCCGGGTCCCCGAGGCCCCCTGAGGACAGCGGGAAGGCGGGAGCCCCGTGGGAAAGCTGTGCACAGGCACGTCGCGTCTAGACAAGAGCAGGGCCCCAGCCATGGCGCCCGGACCGGGCTGGTGCCTGGAAGGCAGCAGCAGCGCCTTCAGTGGCGGTCCAGCGGCTGGGTTGCTGGGGAGCCGGTCCTGGCACCCCGGGAAGGCCCCGGCCTGCGGGCCTGCGCAGGGTCCTAAGGAGGGGCTGCGGGCCAGCGTCTGTGGTCCAAGGCTGCCCTGCCCTCCCTCCCCCTGGTCTGGGCCCTACCCAGAGGCCCCAGGGAGCCCTGCCAGGTGCCCGCTGCCTTTCGTGAGGGTGGCCTTGACCCTGGTCCCTGCAGAGGGGCTTGGGTGTCCTTGGCGCAACTGGATGGCGGGGCCAGGGCTCCTGGAGAGGCGGGCCTGGTGGCTGGTGTGGTCAGCCGCCGCCTGCCCGCCTAGGGTCCTGCCGGCCGGGACCCTGCCGCCGGGGTGTGCGGGGTGGTGTGGTGGGCTGGGTGCCCGCCTCACCCTGGGTGCCCTGCAGGCGGCCCCGTGGACCTCGAGAGCCAGGCGGAGGGGAAGAAGGAGGCGGCGGCCGACGGGGAGCCGAGGAGCGGCCCGCGCCCCATCGTGCCCTACAGCTCCATGTTTTGCCTGAGCCCCACCAACCTGTGAGTCCCGCCGGGCCCCCCGCGGCGCACCTCTGCCCGCTGGGCCCGCGCTAGCAGCACCCACAGGGGTGTGTGGGGTGGGGGGGTAAGGGTCCGCTGGCGCCTCTGCCCTGGGAGAGGTGGGCAGCGGAGGGCCGGCTAAGTGGGGGGGGGGGCGCCCGGCCGGGGTGTGGGCAGAGCGGGGGCGAGGGTGCTGCTGCCGGCCCGTGGGGCTGCACTGGGGGGGTGGAGGGAGGGCGTGGCCGCCTGGTGGGGAGAGGACCCCCGGGCAGAGTGAGGCTGCAGGGTGGAGCGCGGGCAGGGCAGGGCAGGGCTGGGCGGAGGGCAGGGGGCAGCAGCTGCGACTCCAAGGGCTGGGCCGGCCTTCGGTGGGGCCGGGAGAGGTGGCGCCCGCGGCCGTGGGGTGGGGCTGGCAGGGCAGCGTCTGTGCTCCTGTGCCCAAGGGCCTGGTGCTGACCGGCGGGTGGGCAGTCCGGGCTCCCACAGCTGTCCTCCAGGACCCTGCCTAGCCGACGTGTCCCTGCAGGCTCCGCCGCTTCTGCCATTACATCGTCACCATGCGGTACTTCGAGATGGTCATCCTCGTGGTCATCGCCCTGAGCAGCATTGCCCTGGCCGCCGAGGACCCCGTGCAGGCCGACTCGCCCAGGAACAACGTGAGTGAGGGGCAGGGTGCAGGAGGGGGTCTGGGCGGATTGTGGGCTGGGGTGCAGGAGGGAGGTGCAGTAGGGGTGCAGGCCGGGGTGCTGGCCAGGGTATAGGAGGGGTGGGGTGGGCACCCCCCTGGCTACCAGCCCCCCGCAGGAGCCGCAACTGCAGGGGCCAGCTCTGACGGCGCCCCGCCTGCGGCCCTAGGTTCTGAAGTACATGGACTACATTTTCACAGGCGTCTTCACCTTCGAGATGGTGATAAAGGTGAGTGCGAGTGGCCCGACCTCGCGGGTGGGCTGGGCCCTGGAGTGGCCGCCCCAGGCGGGCAGGGCTTGTGAGGTGGACAGGCGGGTAGCGCCGGGAGCGCCTGCCCCATCCTGATCTCCCCACTGGGCTCTGGTCTTGCTCTGCGCCCAGCCGGGCGTGGGGCTGACGGGGGCCTGAGGGGTTGGTGGCTGGGGGTGCAGTGGCCCAGGCACGTGTCTGTCTCCTGACCAGCATGGCGCCCTTGCAGGGTCTCCTGGGCCACTGTGGCCTGGCCTGCAGACGGGCGCTGAGCTGGCCTGGTGCCGAGTGCAGGGCCATCCCTGCGACGCCCTCGCTTCTCCTGGGGAGCTGGCTGGGGGGCCCAGGAGGGGAGGAAGGCCTGGTCTGGACTGGAGGTGTCTGGGTGGAGCGTGAGCTCAGCCAGGCGTGGCCGCAAGGGCTCTCTGGTTGGTGCTGCTGGAACCCAGAGGCCATGGAGGGTGCGGCCGCGGGTCCCTCCCCCGAGGCCCTGGCCTCAGGCCTGAGAGAGTCTGTCCTGCAGATGGTGGACCTGGGTCTGCTGCTGCACCCTGGGGCCTATTTCCGGGACCTGTGGAACATTCTGGACTTCATCGTGGTCAGTGGGGCCCTGGTGGCCTTCGCCTTCTCGTAAGTGCCCACAGCTACTGGGCTGGCCAAGCGGCCCTGGAGCCTCGGGGCTGTGGGGTGGGTGCGGCCTCCGGCCCTGTGTCGCCTGACGCTGGCGGCCTGGAGTGGTGGGCGGCCCTGGCTGGGCCCGCTCAGCCTCACGGTCGTCAGGATTTGGGAGTGGCTCCCCGCGCGGGGCCGGTGGCTGTGAGTGTGCCTGCGCTGGGCACGGAGGCGCCAGCCTGCCTCGCCGGGCGGGAGGACGCCAGGGCCTCATGGGGACGGGAGGCTGGGGCGCCGGGATTGCTGAGACAGGCACCCAGAAGGTGCCCTCGAGGGACGGGCCGCCCTCCTGGGCCAGGCAGTGCCCGCCCAGCCCCTCAATGACTCTCCTCTCTTTGTCTCCTGCCGCTGGACTCTCGGTAGGAGCCTCATGGGGTAACGCTGTCCCCGCCCCGCGCCACGCCGGGCGGCCATCTCATCAGCACGCTGGCCGGCTGCATGTGGCCCGGCTGCCCGGGCGGGGTGGGCTGGCGCGGAGGGCGGGGCTGCGCATGGCCAGGACCGCTGCGGGCGCGGCCTCCACCCCCGGGCTGGCTTTGAGCGGGGGAGACCCCTTTGCCAGCCTCAGGGCGGGGCTCCAGGGAGAGGAGGCGGAGGGCGAGGGCTGATAGCCCCCCACTGGCCGCCTGCCCCAGAGGCCCCTGGCTCCCCTGGGCACCCCGCTGTAGTCTCCGCGGGCGCGGCTGCAGGACGCTGTCCAGGCAGGGAGGCTGGGCCGACAGGGCTGCGCAGGCGGGTTTCAGCCCTGAAGCTTGGGTTTCGGGACGAGCCTGGGCATCCCCCGCAGTGTGGCAGCCCTGGGCGCCCGGGAGCAAGTGGGGTAGGGCCGGCCCTGACCTGGGCAGCGGCTGAGCTTCTGGGAGTGGGCCCGCAGCAAGGAGTGAGCTCACGAGACCCTTCCCTCTCTCCTGGCCTGGACCCTCGTGGTGGCCGGGCCCCTTCCTTCCCTGTGACCAGCCTCCCGGGGTGCCTTCCTGCGCCCTCCCTCAGGGGCCCCCCTCCCATCTCCGGGGCCCTGCCCCACTCCTTTCTCCTTGACTCACTCCTCTTCACGTCCCATCCCCTGTGTTGCCTGTTTTTACTGACTTTCCCTGCCCAGACCCTCCCCTCCCCCTTCTGTCACTGTGAAGTCCTCTGGGGGCGTCTGGCAGCTGAGAGGGCCACAGATGTGTCCCTCACCGCCCTCCCTGGGGTGCAGAGCAGGGGACGGTGCTGGCACTGGCGGGTGTGGCTGCTTGTGGGCATGCGCCGGTGCCCCGCTCCGGTGGCCCCTGGCCTCGGCCTGGTGGGGGTGGCGGGGAGCTGGGCGTGGCGGACGGGTGGGCTGGGAGGGAGGGGCCTTCCGTCGGCCGCGCAGGTGAGCTGGCCTGGCCAGTGGGGAGCCCCACGGCGCGGGAGCGAGCAAGGCTGGGCCAGGACAGCGCGCGCCGGGCGGGCGTGGGCAGACCCGCAGGCATCCACATGTGTGGCTCCTCCCCTAGAGGGTCCAAGGGGAAGGACATCAACACCATCAAGTCGCTGCGAGTCCTCCGCGTGCTGCGGCCCCTCAAGACCATCAAGCGGCTGCCCAAGCTCAAGGTTGGGACCCTGGCAGGCTCCGGGGGGTGCGCGTGGGGGGCTGTGGGGTAGTGCAGGGCACAGGCCTGGGTGTGTGACGGCCCGTCTGGGTCGGGGGGCAGGCCCAGGGGAGCGCCCGCCGTCCTGAGGCTCCCCTCGGGGACCAGCGGAGCTAGTGGGCTGGGCACATCCATTGAGGGGCCACAGCGGGCCCTGGGCCTCAGCGGGCGGAGCCCCTGCAGCTGCCTGCGCCCCTCACGGCTGCACCCCGCAGGCGGTGTTCGACTGCGTGGTGAACTCGCTCAAGAACGTGCTCAACATCCTCGTGGTCTATGTGCTGTTCATGTTCATATTCGCTGTCATCGCGGTGCAGCTCTTTAAGGGCAAGTTCTTCTACTGCACCGACGAGTCCAAGGAGCTGGAGCGGGACTGCAGGTGAGCCGGGCCAGGCGCGACGCGTGGATGTGCGTGTGTGCATGTGCGTGTGTGCACGCGTGTGTGCTGTGTGCACGTGGCGCGTGGGTATGTGTGTGTGCTGTGCATGTGTGTGCACATGGCTGTGCACGTGTGCTGTGGGTGTGGTGGGGTGTGCTCCAGGCACGTGTGTGGGGTGGGCAGGGCCTTCCCCGGGCTGTGCAGACCTGGCAGCGGAGCCTGGACGGTTGCTGTGCTTGCGGGCGCTGCCCGGCTGCTGCTCTCCGTGGCGGCCCCTGAGCGTGCCGGGCCCTCTCTGGCCCTTGCTGGCATGCGTGGCCCAGACAGGGCCGGTGTTCCCGCAGGGACATCGCAGGTCTTCGTCCCTTCCCCTCCGTCTTTCCGGGCGACTTTGAGGGCTCCTTTATGGTCCCACTCAGGAGCCCTTTGCCAGGTCTACGGGGCTCTGTCTGGAGGCGCCCGCCCCTTCCTTTGTCTTTCAGGACGGGAGGCCTGGCCAGTGGTGCGGTCGCCGTGTCCCTGGTGTTGGCATGGGTGCCCAGGGCGGGGCAAGATGTCCTCCTGGGCTCTCAGACATGCTTTGCCTTCTCAGTTGGGTCTGTGCGTCCCAAGAGCTGACCCGACAGGTGCTGCCCTGGGGTGGACGGGGCCCACTCGTGCTCTGGAGTGGCGTCTGTTGGCCATGTCACGTGACTGAAAGCCCCAGCCCCGGGGCGGCCCCGGGAGCCTTGGCCGTCGGCACGCAGCTTGGGTGTGGCGCACTTACCAAACTGGGCCCGTAACAGCCTCAGTGTCCGGTGTTCTGGGTGCGGCGGCCGCCACCCGTCAGTCATGCAGCCTCCCACTGTGGGACTGAGTACCGCCCTGTGGCCCTGAGTACCACCTGTGCCCCTGTGCCCGGCCCCAGCGGCTGCAGCCTCTGTGCCCCAGTGCCGGTGCCTCCTGTTCCCCAGGGCAGTGCTATCCCACCGTTGAGTCATACCCCATGGGGGTGGGCAGCGTGGAATGGGCGTCCAGGGTGGAGGGCAACAAGGCCGGAACGACCGCCCACCCGAGCTCTGAGACAAGAGCCGCCAAAAAGCCCCCAAGAGCTAAAACCAAAACCAAGGGCTGCAGCAGCACAACACCCACATAGAGGGGTCTATGGGCTGCGGCTGACCAGAGCCCGGGGCCCAACAAGGACAAGCCACCGTCCATGGCTCTCTCCTGCGCACCTGCAGGAGGTCTTGGGCTCGAGGAATGAACACCTGGGGCTTACACAGGGGCTAGGGGCTCCCTGTGGCCACAGATGGCCACACCCAGATCGCATCAGCGACGGTCGCCACTGGTCACCCAGAGTCCAGACCGCACTGGCCGGTAGGCACGGTCCTCACTGGTCCCCAGAGGCGGTGTCAGTTCGCGGCTCTGTGAGAGGCTGGAGGACACCAACAACAGGTGTCCGAGCCGCCAGGCTGGGCCCCTGGGGCCCCTTGCAGGGGGGAGAGACAGGAGGGGGCCCAGGCTGGGGATGTCTGTCCTTCGCTCTGCCAACCCTGGCTTATACCCTCTCGGGGTGTCCCGCCCACAAGTCTGATCGGACCATTTTTCAACTCTGTGGCTGACGGGTCCATTTAGCACCAATCAGCTCATAGCTCACACCTGACTGGCCCATCCCACAGTCCAGGAAGCCCACAGCTGCCTAAGGGGGCTCCGAGGCGCACCTGCCCCCACTGGCTCGTGGTGGAGCCGAGGGAGAGACGAGCGCTGCAGCTGCTGCCCTGCCCCCGAGGCCACCAGGTTCTGTGGCAGCTTGGCCTGTGGCCACGCGGCTGTGGACGTCAGTGGGCACATTTCGGGAGGCCAGGGACCCCCCTCTCGGGGACTGCCTAGAAGTGGGACTGCCGGGTCTCATGGGGTGACTGACCTGTCCATGCCGGGGCCTGCTGGGCTTGCACCCCCATGCGCTCCGGCTGACCTGTCCTCTCTGGGGTGTGCTGGGCGTGTGGGCATCTGGCTGGCTTGGGTCTTCCCATGGGCTCGCTCACCATTTGCACGATCACCAGTCTGGTCAGGTTGCTCTTTCGTTCCTGACTGCAGTAGCCCCTGCGCGCCAGACACGCCCCTCCTCACACTCTCTCTCCTTCTGTGTCGAAGGTGCACCGTGAGGCACCGAGACTTTAAACTTTGAGCAAGTCCAGTTTACCTGTTTGTTTTCTCTCGCTGCTTGCGGTTTTGATGTCCTACCTAAGAGTCCGTTGCCAGGTTGGGGGCCTGTATGTTCCCTGAAGGGTTTCGCACACAGGTCAGCCCCTGTGTTTCAGCACCGACCCGTCTTGACCTAAGTCCTGTGGGTGGAGTGGGCTGGGTCCAGCTTCATCCTTTCAGGTGTGGATGTCCAGTTGCCCCAGAGCCATGTTGGAGGGCTGGCCCTTTCTACTGTGAGTGGACAGCTCTTCTCAGGGCTTCTGTGACCCTGGGTCTCCGAGGAGCCTCTGACCGCCCCGTGTCCTGTCCCAGGGGCCAGTACCTGGACTACGAGAAGGAGGAGGTGGAGGCCCAGCCCCGGCAGTGGAAGAAGTATGACTTCCACTACGACAACGTGCTGTGGGCCCTGCTGACGCTCTTCACAGTGTCCACGGGGGAGGGCTGGCCCATGTGAGTGCCCGCCGGCATGGCGGTTGGCCTGCACGGAGGGCGGGGGGGGGGCATGCTACAGTCACTCAGCAGGGACCCCTAGGTGCCTCTGCCCCAGGCGAGCTGCCCCCGAGAGGGCTGCCTGGGAGGGGCTCGGCCAAGGGCCCTGCATGGTACCCCTGGACCCCCTTGTGGAGGGGCTGGGCTGAGCAGGCAGGCTCCCCCATGTGGGGTCCCCACACTGGATGGCAGGCCCTGCCCGTGCTGGGAGACCCCTCCTCAGGTGTGGGCTCAGTTCTCTGGGGGCCCTGCCATGCCGGGTCCTGAAGGTGGGCGGGCTGGCGTGAGCTCACTGGCGACATGTGAACAGGTGAGATGGGTGTGAGCAGGGGAGTGCGAGGTGCTGCGCTGTGTAGGCAGGACAGCCAGGGCGGGCAGAGGGGCTGAATGCCCTGCCTCTCCACCTGTCTCCGCGATGGGGTCTCCTGCGCCAGGCGGCCCCCGCCGCGTCTGGGCGCCCTGACTCGCCCCACCCCCAGGGTGCTGAAGCACTCCGTGGACGCCACCTACGAGGAGCAGGGCCCCAGCCCCGGGTACCGCATGGAGCTGTCCATCTTCTACGTGGTCTACTTCGTGGTCTTCCCCTTCTTCTTTGTCAACATCTTCGTGGCCTTGATCATCATCACCTTCCAGGAGCAGGGCGACAAGGCCATGTCGGAATGCAGCCTGGAGAAGAACGAGGTAGGGCCCTCGCCCTGTCCCTGTGCCCCTGTGGGCAGTGCGGCCCCCGGGGCCCCTCCCACCCGGTGGCCTGTCTAGGGAGGCGGCGGCCAGCCCGGTGCCTGTCCCCGCAGAGGGCCTGCATCGACTTCGCCATCAGCGCCAAGCCGCTGACGCGCTACATGCCAAGGAACAAGCAGTCCTTCCAGTACAAGGCCTGGGCTTTCGTGGTCTCACCGCCCTTCGAGTACTTCATCATGGCCATGATCGCCCTCAACACGGTGGTGCTGATGATGAAGGTGAGGGTGGGCGCCCGCTGTGGGCGGCCCTGGGGGGGGCGGGCCCAGGGGCAGGGGAGGGCCAGGGCGGGTTCGGGGCGGGCTCGGGGCGGGCCGGGGCCAGGGCTGGGCCGACCGCTGTTTCCTGCAGTTCTACGACGCGCCCTACCAGTACGAGCTGATGCTGAAGTGCCTGAACGTGGCCTTCACATCCGTGTTCTCCCTGGAGTGCGTGCTGAAGATCGTCGCCTTTGGGGCGCTGGTAGGTGCCGTTGGCCGCGGCTTCCCTCTGCCCCCTGCAGGCGCGCGCTGGTCCGGTGGCAGAGCCCGGCCGGCCCTACCGCTGCACTTCCTTCCAGAACTACTTCAGAGATGCCTGGAACGTCTTCGACTTCGTCACGGTGCTGGGGAGCATCACCGACATCCTGGTGACCGAGATCGCGGTACGCAGCGCCGCCTGCCCAGCGGGCTCCACGGCCACCCGCGCCTCCGGCCGCAGGGCTGTGGGAACGGGGTGTCTGGGTAAATGCCTCGGTGGGGAGCCGCAGCGGGGGTGGCGGCTGCTGCCTGGTGTGCGTGGTCCCCCGTGGGCTCGGCGGGTGTGTCCGCTCCACCCGGCGACTGTCCAGGCGCAGCCGCTGCAGCCACCAGGGACGCGGGGCGCCTTCTGTGGCGTCGGATGGACGCTGTGCTCACGTGCGAGTGTGCGCGTGCGTGTCTGCGTGTGCGTGCGTGTGTGTGAGTGCACGTGTGTGCATGTGAGTGTGCGTGAGTGCGAGTGTGTGTGCATGTGCGAACACAGACGGTGCCCGCGTCTGCGCTGAGGTCAGTGCTGGAAGGGCTGACAGACCCCCAGCCCGCTCGTGCCGCGGTCTGAGTCGCAAGGGTGTCCCGCCAGCCAGGCCGCAGGGCAGACCTCGCTGGCGGAGCCCTCATCTGTTTGCTGCTGTGGAAGTCGCTGGAGCCAGGAGCGGAGACCTCAGCGTCCAGTGCGGTCATTTCCCGGCAAAATCAGCCCAGAGGGGTCCTGGGAGGGGCACCCACCACTCATCCCGCTGCCGAGGACACACTGCCCTGCGGGAGAGGAGGCCGGTGGCTCCGGCTGCCTCTGTCCAGTCATAGGTGGACGTCCAGAAATGCGCTGTGAACCCGATGCCCCAACACAGGGCCAGGCCGCTGGGTGAGGAGCCAGAGTGGCCAGCTGGCCCCGTGGCCCTCAGCGCCTGGGGCACCCTGGGTCTGGCTGCCGCTGGCCATGCGTTCTCCCGAGAGCCAGCGCTGTGCCCGGGCTGGGGACGCCGGCCTGTGCCTGCCCCTCGCCAGCTGGGGTCAGTGTGGGCCCTGGGACCTGGCGCATCTCCCTCTCCCCAGACGACCTTGACTGCGGGCTGGGCTGCTGGTACAGGGTCCCGCATGTTCCCTGACTCTAAAACCCAGAGCAGCCGAGGGCACGGGCACAGCCCTCCTCCCCTGCGGAACTGGTGCTGTCGTGACGGAAGCTGGTGATGCTCTCGGGCTGTCCACTCGAGCAGCCCCCCAAAAGCTTGTGAAGCCACGCACAGAGGTGAAACCTGGAGTGTACCCGCTTTGAGCTCAGAAGGGCCAGCGATTCCGCCATCACGGTTCTCGCCCGAGTGAGCTGCAGGCCGGTGGGCGTGTGGAGCAGCAGCCTTCGGCAGCAGCAACGTCTGTGCCCAGTGCCCCCAGCGGCGCCGGGCAGTCTGCAGACGGTCAGCAAACGCCTGTCTGATAAGATGAGGAGGAAGCGTCTGGGGCTGGCAAAGGGACGGCGCTGACAGGCTGTTTTCTACCACGGTGTTGCTCTCTGTGGGGGAATCTGGAAAAATCTGAAACTAACGTGTTTCTGATTAGCTGTGAGCTCAGGTAGCGCGCTCGTGTCCCCTCCCCCCAAGAGCCGACCCCAGCCCTCGCGGACGTGCGTTCAGACCTTCAAGTTCTAGGGCCCCACTTGGTTGTTGTTCGTGTTGACCTGGGAGACGTGACAGTGACCAGGGCTCTGGGAATTAGCACTTCAAGGCTTAGGGGTGCAGCCTGTTTGAGGCGAGCCCGCGTTGCTGAGATGCCCTGGCCGCCCTGGCCGCCCTGGCCGCCCTGGCCGCCCTGGCCTCCCTCTTCCCCTTGCTGCAGCCGCCACAGCCGGTCTCCCCCCGCCGTCCGCCGCCTCCCTGGCGTGGTCACTGGCAAGACCCCTCTTGCCGGGCCGCCTCCTGCCTGGGGCCAGCGCCGCGCCCGCCGCTTCTGTGCAAGGAACATGAGGTTTGTGCGGTGGCCGCCGGAGAGGCATCGCCGGGCCCTACGGCTCCCCGGCTCTTTGTCCTGAGGGTCGGTCCGGGCCATGTTCCCCGCCGCGCCGTGCGGGTGCTGCCCGGCCCCTCCTGCAGGGGCCCTCCCGGCACTGCCCCTCGCGGGCTGGCCTCGCCCTCGGCCTATGTCTCGTGGTTTCCTCGTGTCAGGCCTTTGCCGCCTGGTGGGGTTAATCCCGGGTGTTTGATTCTTCCGGCTGCGATAGTGAATGGAGTTGATTTTCTTATTAATTTCTTTCTTCATCACTCACTTTAGGTGGATAAAATGTGACTGATTTTTTGTGTGGTTTTATGACCTGCCGCTTGCTTTGCTTTTAACGTAATAGCTTTTCGGTGAAGTCTTAGCATTTTCTACTTATGCCGGGTTGTGGAAAAGCCACGATGCATTTTTGCTTGAAAAAGAGAAAAAACACACCATGGCTTTTCTGACAACCCGGCACAGGCTTGGATCTTCCTGGTGTTCTTGACAGCTGACCTGGGCCCCAGGTATGGCCCACGGGAAGGTGGGAGCCGAGGCCTGTGCCGAGGGCCCGCCCGTTCCTGCCCCCGCACGCGCTCGGCTTCTGGTCTTTGCCCCTGGTTTGTTCTGTGGCTGCTTATACACCCCCTTTCTGACAGCCTCTGTGTCTGATGCGGTGTAGACGAGTTCTTTCAGCTCCAGCCTCTCAGCAAAGCTCCGCCGCCTTCCTTTGTCTTGGGCGATGATCTGGCATCGTCGTTCCGGGCCGCAGGCCCCTGCTGGACACGGACGCCTCTTGCCTGCAAGGTTTCCGCTGAGAAGTCTGAGGACAGTCTGACGGGGGTTCCCGTGTGGGTCGCTTTCCTTCCTCTCAGTGCCTTTACCGTTCTGTTCTCGGCCTTGGCTTCCGGCGGCATTTCTGTGTTACGTCTGGTGTGTGTGTGGATGTAATTTTTTGGGAGCTCGTTGGGCTTCTTGGAGCAGGACGTCTGGTCTGTTTCCCTGGCTGAGGTGGTCTCAGTGGCTATTTTCTCAGGAGGTTTCTTTGCCTTTCTGGTTCTCTTCTCCTGCTGGCGCTCCCTGATGCACGCACAGCCTGTCTCAGGTTACCCCAAAGAGCTCTCACTTTCTCTTACCTGTTTTTTCCTTCTGCTGCTTTCTTCGTGTGTTCTCTGCCTCTGGGCGTTCGAGTTTGCTGGCTCCCCTCCATGCTGCTGGGGGCCCATCGTGAGTTTTTGACTTCGCTTCAGTATTTTAGCTCTTTAGTTCTGTAGCGGGCTCGTCTTCCTCACCTGCATGGTCTTTCTGCCGTCAGCCCCGTCGTCCTCTACCCAGCGCTGCTGCCTCGGGCTCCTGCTCGGCAGGCCGTGGTTCTGTGCGCGGCAGTTCCCCTTGGAGTCCCCCCGGCATCTGAGGTGTGTTCTTCCACCTTTTTGTTTTGGCTGTTACTGGTTGCAAGAGGGAATCTCCTTACCTTATCCAAGTAAACTGGCTCGATTCCCTCTTGCAAGAAGCTTGGTGTAGCCCTGGCTTTCTGCCCAGGGTCTCCAGCCATTGCCTCATAGGCCTTTGCACCTGTCCAGGTGGCTGGGGAGCTGGCTGGGAGCAGCGGGCAGGGAAGAACGGGGCAGTGACCTCCAAAGGCTGCCTGCAGCTGGCTTCACGTGCTGCCGGTGGCTGGACTGTGGTGCAGGGCGGGGCGAGAGCTGAGGACCAGCAGCCACACAGGGCCAAAGGGCCATTCTCTTCACTGCTGGAGGATGGAGTGTTGCTCTCAGGCGCTTGCTCCCGTTGCTGAGACCAGACGCACTGGGCGGGCGCGGACTCTGGCCCCGGGCTGGGTGCCCCGGGCGGGGTATGGCAGGCTCTTGGCATAGCACCGCCTCCGGCGCCGATGGGGATGCCCCTGACCTCGCTGTGGTCCGGCTCCCTGTCCCTCTGTTCCTCCAGGACCCCTCTGTCTGGACGCTGCTGCTTTCCGCCCGTCTCCAGTTTAGTGCCAGGTTTTTAGGGTCCCCAATGTGAGTGTGTGCTCCGAGCCAGGGAGGCTGCCCCAGCAACACCCCCTCGAGGGGTCCATGGCTGGGCATCCAGCGGACCCTGAGCCCGCGAGTTGCTGCCTGGTGTGTTCCGGCCGCCCGCCGGCCTCTCGGGGCCTGTCAGCTGCGCGGCCGAAGCTTGGTTGTGAGCGCAGGCGGCAGGCGGCAGGCGGCAGGCGGCGGTGGGGGAGGCAGGCGCCCGCACACCGTTGCCTGTCTGGAAAGTGCCTCCGCTCCCTGAAAGGCGCCGCCTCCGGGTGCAGCCGTGGGGCATCCCTCCCATTGGTCTGTGGTTTGATGCAGTTTCAAAGTCCCCGTGACGTGACGTCCTTCTGCCTTCCTGCTGTCACGCACGTGCTTTGGAACCTGACAAGCTGCCTCTAAGCTCTGGGAAGGAGCGAGGCCCCTCCCCTGGTTGCCGGGGAGCTGGGGCGCAGGTGCCGGCCTTGGGGGCCAGGCTGGCACGGGCAGCCCCTCACCAGGGCTGAGGAGCCAGGACAGGCTGGCGCCTTTGAGAGGCTGACGCAGTGCTGCGGTGGGGACGGGCTCTGCGCCCGCGGGGGTCAGCAGAGGGAGAGCAGAAGCTAGACGGCTCACGCCACCCACGAAAATGTCTTCCAGTGGCTGGAAGGACAAGTTTGAGACCAAACTGGAAACTCCTGGAGCAGGCGCAGGAGATGATTTCTGAGGCCCTGGCTGGGGCTGCTCCGTCCGTGCAGACAGCACCAGCGAGCCGAGAGCTGTTCTGCCCCGTCCTGTTCCTCAGGAGGCTCAAGTCTGGGTGGGCGTCTGCCCCACACTCCTTGGTTTTTGCACCGACTGCTCAGGGCCTGCCGTGGGCGCCCCTGGAGCGGCGGGGTGTCCACTCAGAGCCCCCGGGCTGGGAGGCCGAGTGGGGGCTGGGCCTGGCCGGGGCCTTGGAGGGCAGAGTGTGCTCTGAGTGGGGCCGGGCCTGGAGGTCCTGGGGAAGGTGGGGGCACACGGCGCCCCCTGAGCCCTCAGGGACACTCCACACTATTTGGGGCACCCGGGCATCCGGGCACCGTGTGGTGGGTGCCCTCCGGGACGGTGGACTCCGGCCTGCCCCTCGTGGTTGTGCTGGGGAGAGGGCCAGGCAGACGCACGGCTGAGCTGGGCTGCCTCTACCTGTGGGTGTCTTGTGGCTCCGAGGAAACCGGGTGCGGACAGGTCCGTGTTCCTTGGGCTGCGTGAGATGTCTACACTATAGCGAAGTCGCCGAACCGGGAGCCAGATGAAAGGCTGAAGCTGCCACAGGAAAGCCAGCAGCGGGTCACCCCACTGTCCTGGGGCCAGCCCTGTGCCCGCTCACCCCCTTGGGGCCCATCCTGTGGGGGACCCCTCCATCCTGGGGTCCATCCCGTGACCCCACACCTGCTGTCCTAGGGCCCGCCCCAATGGGTCCCCCCATCCTGGGGTCCGCCCTGTGGCCCTCCTCCCTTCCCCCCTGTCCTGGGGTCCTCTCCGTGCCCTCCCCTCGGGCCCCCTGACCTGGGGTCTGCCCTGCCCCCCTTGCTCCCCGACCTGTGGTGCGGGAGGTTTTGGGGAGCTAACCGTGTTTCAGACCCCACTCCTGCACACGGGGGTCTTTGTTCTCTGGATACAGGCGTCTGAGCTGATGGCTCGCGCTGCGGGGCCGCGCTGCGGTGGCTGTGGGCGTGGGCCTCTCCCCGGAGGGGTCTGCGCTGGCCCCGCTGGCAGGCCTCGGGGCGAGCGGGTGGGTGCTCGCTGGGACCTCACTGGGCGGCCGAGCAGGGGAGGACCTCGCGTCCCGGGCCTCCTTGGCAGCCTCCGAGTCCTGGCGCCCAGCCAGGCCCCACCGCGGGAGCAGCCGCTGCCGTGGGGGGCACCGCTCCCGACTCCCGTGGCCTCGGCGCGCGCCCCAGTGAAGGCCCAGCCGGGCTGGCCGCCCCAGCAGTCCTGCCTGCTGCCAGAGGCGCCCACGGCCCAGGGCGGCGCCTCGGATTTCCCTGCCTGGAACTAAAACGCGAGCGCGAGCCGGCCGCGGGCCTCCGCGAGGCTGGACGGCTGCGCTGGCCGCGGGCTGGCCCTGCTTGCGCTGACGGCCGTATCTCTCGTTCTCTGTCCCCGCCCCCCATTCATCCACCGCCTGCCGACTCATCCATCGTCACGCCGGCGGCCTGTCTCGTGTGTGTCGTGCGCCATCACCCATTCACATAACTCACAACCGCCGTCCATCAATCACCGTGCAGGAAACGGTTGGTCCCGCGCCTCCGCTGCCCCGCCTGTAGCCCAGCCTGCCGCCCAGCCTGCTGCCCTGCCCGCGCCCCTCCGGCCTCCCGCGCTCTTGCTGGTCCTGGGCCCGCCTGGCCAGCCCTGCCTTGGGAGAGGCAGTGGCCCCCGACGGGTGGCTTCAGGGCCCTCCCAGCCCCGGTTTCTGTTGCCCCTTGGCCCTGTCCGTGAGTGAGGAGGCGTAGCTGCCCCCAGAGGCCTCAGACACGTCCGCCTGGCGTCCCTGCGGCTCCTGCCGGGCTGGGGCTGCAGACACGGCGAGACAGTGGGGTGCAGACTCCTGCGTCTGTGGCGCCGAGCCCTGTGGCCCCGGCCCCTGCCCCCTGCATCCGGCAGGAGTGCCCGAGAGGAGCCTCAGGCGTAGGCCCTGGCCCCATGATGGATGGAGGGTGGTTGTCTGTTGCCACTGGTGCGAGGACGTCCTGGCTGGCCCGTCCCGCTGAGCCCCTCCCTCGCCCTGCAGCTGACAGGGCAGGACAGCTGGGAGGGGCGAGCTTGGGGGTGCCGGGCCCCTGACCCTGGCCCCGCACTGCCCCTGTGGTGAGGCTGCAGGGGGTCGCTGCTCCCTGGGGCAACAGAAACCGTGGGCTTGGAGGGGCCTGTCCACGACGGGGCGGAGACCAGAGGAGGCCGTGCAGCCGCCCGCTCTCTGTGCTTGGCAGGGTCCTCAGCTCCCTGGGGTGGCAGCAGCCTGCACAGCGGTGGGTGGGGGGAGTCATTGAGGAGTAGGGCCGGCGAGCTTGGGCCCTGGCCACTGGCGCCCGCTGCCTCCTCGGGTCTGTGCGCCTGTCTCGGGGGCCTGTTCTTCGCCGGCATCTTGAGGGAAGTGCTTTGTTCAGCTGCTGGAGCCCATTGCTTTGTGCTGGGTGCTGCCCCTCCCGGGCCTCTCCAGTCCCTGAGAAGTGCTTTCAAAGTGGGGCCCCCCAGCAGGCACAGCCCCCTCTTCTGCAGAGGATCCCCTGGGCCCCAGGGCACTTCTGCCCACCCAGGCCCTGCAGTTCTTGGCACAAGCCCGTGCACCCCAGGTCACCCCACCGCAGCCGCCTGCTGGTGTGGGCCCCCCCCATCTCTGAGCTGCCTGGGCGGCTGCCAGTCTGGCAGCAGGGATGCCCGCCAAGCATGCAGAGGTGGCCGGCCGAGGCGGGCAGGCCAGGGGCCTGTCCCTGGAAGGGGAAGCCGAACTCCCACCCACCCGGGACTGTGCGGCAGCCCAGCCAGCCCCAGAGAGCAAGGCGTGGCTCCCCAGCCTGCTGCATGCACCCCGCTCTGCCCCTCACCCTCAGATGGCCTCTGCCCGCCTCACTGCTGCCTGCCTCACTGCTGCCCCCACCGCCCTGAGTCGGCTTCCGAGGCCGCCTGGGGAAGCTGCTCTGAGGCCAGGGTGGGCACTGCCCTCCAAGCGACCGGGCCAGGCCAGCACCGTCCATGTGGACTGTCCCTGAGGGCCGGGCCGGCTTTCCTGGTGCGCTGGGTGAGCTGGAGTCGGACGGTCTGCGCCTGAGCTGGGAGCGGCTCCTGGACGAGGGCAGGCCAGCCTCAGGTGCCCTGCAGCAGGCCGGGCATGGACAGTAGGGACCCAGCACTCCCGCCCCGCGACATCCCCGCGGGCGCCCCTTCGGGCCAGCTGGGGGCCCAGGAGGCAGGGGCTCTGCTGGCCTGTGGGAGGCCACGGTTGGCCCCAGCCTGGGCCAGCCTGAGGCAGAAGCAGCCCCCAGGACAGCCCTGGCTTGCGGGGTGGGGGGGCGCTGAGGCTGAACCGCGCTGGCCGCTGGGCAGCAGGGAGCCCCGCTGGGGCCACGGCCGCTCGACTGACCGCAGGCGGTGTCTGGCGGCCGTTACCGCTTGTGGTCCGCCTGTGGTGCCTGTGGTCCGCCTTTCCCCACTGCCCGGGCCGGCTGTCGGGCAGGGGGCGCAGGTGGAGCTGGCTGCCCACGCAGGCCCTTTCCCCACAGAACAACTTCATCAACCTCAGCTTCCTGCGCCTCTTCCGCGCAGCCCGGCTCATCAAGCTCCTGCGCCAGGGCTACACCATCCGCATCCTGCTCTGGACCTTCGTGCAGTCCTTCAAGGTCAGCCCCGCGGGCCGGCCAGGGGCGGGGGACGGAGGTGGGGGGCGGGGAGAGATGGGGGCCGGGCAGGCCCTGAGGTGGGCACTCCCAAGGCGTGGGGAGCTCAGGGGTGGGCAGGCAGCGGAGGGGCCCGCAGGGTGGGTGGGTGGGTGGGTGGCCGAGGGGCAGGGTGGAGGGGCGTGCGGGGTTGGGCAGGAGGTGGGGGTGGGGTCCCCAGCGGGTTGGGGGTGGCGAGCTCCCACAGCATTTGGGGCGCCGAGGGCGAGTGTGGACCGGGCAGCCTCTCAGTGGAATGGGGTCCTGAGGGTGGGGGCGCTGGCGGACGCGGCTTGCCCGGGCGCTCCTGGAGCTGCGTCCCGCTGCCCACAGGCCCTGCCCTACGTGTGCCTGCTCATCGCCATGCTGTTCTTCATCTACGCCATCATCGGCATGCAGGTGGGTGCGGTCGCCCGGGACCAGGGCGGGCGGGTGGGCCAGGCTGAGCTCCCGCGTGCCTGAGCGTGGACCCGGGTTTGGGCGCCGGCCCCGTGGTGGGTGCAGGGCCCAGGCCCTCGGGGGTCCGGAGACCGCCCTGCACGGCCCGCCCGGCCCAGTGTCTGCTGGCCCAGTGTCTGCTGGCGCGGGCCATGGTCTCTGGTGCAGCGGGGCCGCCGGGCTGGTCGGGTGGGTTCCTGCAAGCTCAGGACCGAGCGCTGACGCCACTTGACAGTTTTCTCCCTGCGTGGGTCTGTGAAGGCACCGAACATGCACCTCACTAGTCTGTTTTGGGGGTGTACGTGGCAGCTCACAAATTTCTCGGCTGGATTTTAGATTCTAAGCTAACTGTAGGTACTGGCTCCTTGAGGAAAACCGGTGTGGGTAAGAAGGCCATAAACGTCGGCACGGGCTTGGACGGAAACCCCAGAATGCGTCGCTAACCCATGCCCAGGCTCCCGGCCTTGGGCTCTCAGCCTTAGTGCCCCTGCAGCCAGCCTGCACCCCTAAGCCCCCCACCCACCCCGCCCCTGCAGCGTTGCCCTGCCGACCGAGAGCAGGCGCTGCCATGCCGGGCAGTGCGCCTGGCTACACATGAGGCACAGGCCCTCACCGCCCGGGGCGGCCAGCCTGCAGCTGTTTCTCTATTTCAGGTTTTTGGAAACATTGCCCTGGATGACGAGACCAGCATAAACCGGCACAACAACTTCCGGACATTTCTACAGGCCTTGATGCTGCTGTTCAGGTGGGCCCAGGCTCAGGGGGCCATCTGGGCTCGGGGCCTCGTTTGGGATGGAGAGGTGCCTGCGGCGGCCCCGGGAGACTGGACTGGGGCCTCTCGGTGTGAGGAGGACCTGGCGGCAGAGCGTCCCTCGAGCCGGGAGTCCACCTGCAAGGCCCGCGGAGGCTGCTCTGCGTGCTGCGGAGGCAGTGCGGGGGCTGCTGCGGGCGGGTGGGGCATACCGCCCTGGCCGCTGTCTGGGCAGCTCCAGCGTCCACTGCCGCGTCCCGAGCGGTGTGGCCGAGGTCCCCGCTGGTCCTGCCGTGCGTCTCTGGGCTTCACGGCCATGTTGGTTTCCATTGTTAAAGTGCCGCTTTCTGCGAGAAGACCTGTGGTGGCCGGCGGGCACAGCCTCCGCTGTCAGCCGCGGCGCAAGCTCTCCCCCTCCCTGATCTGCAGCCAGGAGTCCCGGCCTGGCGCCGTGGCCCCGCGGGCGCCTCCATCTGGCCACATCTAGAGGAAGGGCCCAGCCTCTGCCTCGCGGGCGCCTCCATCTGGCCACATCTAGAGGAAGGGCCCAGCCTCTGCCTGGGGCTGGTCAGGAGGCCCGAGGGGTGTCCTGGCATGTTGGGGGAGCTGCAGGGACGGTGCTGGGGGGGGCCAGGTGAGAGCGGGCTGTGGGCAGCAGGCAGCGGGCAGCGAGTTAGGGTCAGGGAGAGCCAGAGATGTGCCAGCGCGACTCCGGGGGATTGCCGCCTCCCCCGAGGGGGAAGGGCAAGGGCTGGCTGGGGGCAGGGCGTGGCGGGCAGCCGGTTGGTGTCTCTGGGCGGGTGCCCGGGCTCCTGGGCTGGACGGAGGTGCTGGCATGGCCTCGGCGCTCGCGCTCTGGCGACCCCGATGTTGGCTCCCAGCCGTGTGGAGATCTGAGCCAGGGGCTCTTGGTGGGAGCAGCCGCCGCGCCTGGGCCTGCCTGGGCGCCCTGGGCAGGGCCGGGCTGGGGGGGCCCACCCGCCGCCCCTCAGCTCCCTCCGCCTCTCTCTGCCCCCAGGAGCGCCACTGGGGAGGCCTGGCACGAGATCATGCTGTCCTGCCTCAGCAACCAGGCCTGTGACGAGCGCTCCAATGCCAGCGAGTGCGGGAGCGACTTCGCCTACTTCTACTTCGTCTCCTTCATCTTCCTTTGCTCCTTCCTGGTGAGCGGCCGTGAGCCCTGGCCTCCGGGCTGTCCTTGGGTCCGTGACGGTGTCACGGAGGCCAGAGCTTAGGTGTGCTCAGACAGCAGGTGGTAACTGTGTGAGATGATGCGTGGTAACTGGCCCCCCCCAGTGGGGGGTATTTTTTGAATGGAAAATAGTCCTTTTGGTGAGGACATGGAGAAGCAGGGCCCTGTTCGCTGCTGCCGGGAGCTCGGACTCAGCGGCTGCTCTGGAAAACAGCTTGGGAGCCCCTCAAGTCAAGCAGAAAGTCGCCATGCACCGGCCACCCCGAGAAGGCGCGTCCGCACGGAGACGTGTCCCTGGCGGGCCTCAGCGGCGTCTGCACGAGCGCCGGAGGGGCCGCCCGCAGGGGAGGGTGGTGCCTGGGTCTGTGCTAATGGTGAGCCGTGGCCACCTGGGCAGTGGGGCCTGCTGGGGTGGGTGCCGGACATGGACAGACGGGCTGCGCGGTCTCGGGCCCCCATGGCCCGGGCACTCTTCCTGGCTGCTGGGAGCAGGCGCTGGAGGGATGGACACCCGCAGGCGGGGCTTTGGAGATGGGGCTGCAGAGCCGGCCGGTCGGCCTCCGGGCCCGAAGCCAGGCCTGCCGAGGGGCTGGGGTGGGCCCAGGGAGAGTCACTGGACTGCGGGAGTCACAGCCGGTCCACAGAGGGCACGTGGGCCGCGCGGCCTGGGGACGGGGGCTGGTCCTCAGCGGGTGCGGCCAGGGAGGGTCGCCGGCCCCGCCTGACTGCCCGCCTCCCTGCAGATGCTGAACCTCTTCGTGGCTGTGATCATGGACAACTTCGAGTACCTGACGCGAGACTCCTCCATCCTAGGGCCTCACCACCTGGACGAGTTCATCCGGGTCTGGGCCGAGTATGACCCGGCCGCCAGGTGAGCGGCGCGCCCTGGATGCGCCGTCGGGCCCTCCCACGGCGGGGAGGGCTGGGCTGGCGGGCGGGTGCGGGAGCAGGCAAAGCTGCAGGCCCGCGGGCCACCCTCTGCCTGGCCACCCTCCGCCATGCTCCCTCCACTGGTGTGGGCCTGGCTGGCTCCTGAGCCCCAAGGAGGGCCCTTGTGCAGGGCAGATCGTCGGCCTGGCGCTGGCCGGGAGGGCTCTGGCTGGCAGAGGGCAGCGGCAGACCTCAGGGACACAGCGAAGCTGCAGGGGCAGGAAGGGCCAGTGCTGGCTATGATCCGAGCAGATGGGGTAATGGAGGCGTCCTGGCGCCCTCGGGGGCTTTTGCAGGCTTTTATTGAGTTTAAACCAGGTACACGGCAGGCAGGGTTGCCGGGGGCTGGCAGGCTCTCAGCCCCCAGCAAGTCTTCACTCTCTCTGGGCTCCCCGGCGTCTCTCGTGGCCTCCGCTTCTCTGCTCCTTTTGCTCTGCTCTGCTGGTGTCCCCTCTGCGTGACGCCGATCTTCTAACAGTCTCAGCCCAGGTGTCCCCACTTTCTCATGCCCACGCCCCACTCCAGGTGCCGCCATCAGGCACGCACTCAGGACCTCAGGGTCCCTCATCCATCCCAGGGGAGGAAGGGCCGAAAAGCCTGACAATTATTTCAGTCATTTACCCTTCAAAGGCCCTTCCGGTCTGGGCACGCCCTGGGCGAGGCAGCACCAGCCCCTCCAGCCCCGTCCTGCCTGTGGCGGCGTCTGTAGCGCAGACATTCTCAGCGCCGTGGAGGCAGCTGCCCACCCCGCGCCACTTCCCACCCGCAGGCTGCCGCTCAGGGTTCACCCCAGCAGAGGCCCCTCCCGAGGTGCGGCCGAGGGTGTGCTGGGGGCAGCAGGGCTGTGTGGGGCTGCGGGGCGTCTGGTCTCTGTGACCTGCAGACCCGGGACTTCCCGGTCACCTCCCTGGAGGTGGACACAGCTGGACACGGCCTTGTGGCCTTGCGTAGACCACGCCCGACGAGGTGAGTCCAGAGCTGGACCCTGCCAGGCGTGGGCAGTCAGGCGATGTGAAAACGTCACAGCAAAGTGCAGGCTCGTGCCAGCGGCCCCCCCCCCCCCCCGCCCCAGGGCGCCCCGCCCTCTCCTGTGGACCACCCGTTCAGCTGAGCTGGGCCTCAAGAGGGCCAGGCCCGGACAGAGCTGCCCCTTCTGTGGGCAGCCGGTACCCACCGAGCCTCTGGGATGCCTGATGAGGCCTGGGGCCCTGGGAAGAGGCGGGCCTGGACGTCAGGTGCCCCCCTGAGCCTGGAGCCTGATCTCATGTGTGCCCCCCAACCCAGGAGGGGGCAAGAGTGGCACCGCTCCAGTCACACCCAACTGACCCCCACAAGCTCCATGCCCCCAGCCCTGCCCCCCTGAGCAGCCCCCCAGAGGCGCCCAGTGCACCCCCGCCCAGCACAGCCCCCTCCAGCACTGTCCCCCCAGCCCAGCCCCCAGTGTGGCTCCCCTCCAGGGCAGCCCCCAGCGCACCCCACCTGTGCGGCCCCCAGCGCTGCCCCTCGTGCAGCCCTGCTGGGGTCCTGCCTGCTGGGGTCCTGCGCAGGTTTCGCTGCCCTCTCCGGCCCCGGAACGCGCCACTTCCGGTCAGGGGTGAGCTGGGCGCTGGGGTGACCTGAGAAGCCGTCGAGGCCGCCCAGCCCCGGGTGACGCGGGTCTCTTTTCTGCTTCCTCCCGCCGCCCTCGGACCCGCCTGCCCAGCGGGCGCATCAGCTACGACGACATGTTCGAGATGCTGAAGCACATGTCGCCGCCCCTGGGGCTGGGGAAGAAGTGCCCGGCGCGCGTGGCCTACAAGGTACCCCGCCTGCCCGCCCCCTGCGCCCCACCCCGTCTGCTTCCCTCCCTGACCCCACCTGCCTCAGACTCCGGGGCTGGCCGTCTCCCCACTGCGCTCCCTACCCGTCCAGCTGCCCTACCTCCCCCTTCTCTTTCCTGGAGGCGGTGACACCCCTTCTTGGACAAGAGCCATTCCTGCTCCGTCCCTGCCCCTGCTGTGGCGGGGCTACCTGCCCTCTGCCTGGCCGCCTGGCTCACCAGTGCAGACCCCTGGACCGGGCGGGGTCTCGGGAGCCCCTGGCCTGCCGGTCCCCATGGCCCATCTGCTCTGGGCCTCCAGGGGATGGGCTGGTCTCAGCTCCCCCTGCCATCTTCGGCCGGACCTGGCCGGATGGTGAGAGGCAGAGGCTGCAGCTGGGCCTTGAGGCCGGGGTCTCCCCTCCCATCTGGGGTCTGCAGCCAGACCCCAGCCTCCTGCTCAGCTCCAGCCCCTCCCCAGAGGGGAGGTTGTGGGGCTGAGGACGTGCTGATTCCCTGAGGGCCCCAGGCCCCTGGCCGGGTACCTGTTGCTCTGAAGCCAGGAGGGTCCTCTGCCCGGGGAGGGGCCGGAGCGGGACGGGGCAGCTGGCAAAGCTCCTGTCTGCAACCTTTGCTGGGCCCGGCCGGGGCCAGCAGCCCCGGGACCTTGAGCATAGGGTGGTGGGTGCCACTGGGCCTGACCGCCCCTTGTCCCCAGCGCCTGGTGCGCATGAACATGCCCATCTCCAGTGAGGACATGACCGTCCACTTCACATCCACCCTGATGGCCCTCATTCGGACTGCGCTGGACATCAAGCTGGCCCCAGGTGAGAGGCTCTCTCCAGGGAGTGTGTGGAGCTGGGGCTGGCCGCCGCCCTCAGGGGCCACCCAGGTGGGTGTGCTGGGAGGGCTGCGCCTGAGGACGGCTGCCCAGGGCATCTCTGTGGGGCCTGACTGCCCCTGGTGACCATCCCGCAGGCGAGCACCACAGCAGTCCTGTTTTCAGATAGGGAAACTGAGGCACGGAGGATTAAGGACTCGCCCAGGTGGCCCAGAGCTACCGGGCCAGATCCCACCTGGGCCCGGCTCCCGGGCCCACCGGGGCCCGAATCTGCTGCCCTGTGCCCTCCAGGGCCGCTCCTGGCTGGCCAGTGGGCCCTGGAGCTCCCCTCGCCGGGTGCAGGGCAGATGGCAGCCCCGCCCCCCACCCACCCCCTCCCCTGTGATGGACGCCAGCCCACCCCCACCTCTGGGCGGCCAGCCCCTGCCCTCGCTGTGGGGCTGCGCTTCACTCCAGAAATTTACGGTCTCAGGGTTCTCGCTCTTTGCTGGACTGTTGGTTTCAGTACGGAACACTGTGTGCGGCTCCCCCTCCTTCAGCCGGTGTCGCTTCCCCGCTCACCGCGTCCCTGCTTGCTTCTCCCTGCTGGCAGCCGCTTCCCCGCAGACTGCCCAGCCCCGCCTGCCCCCAGCCCCTGGCCCTGCGGCTCCTCGCTGCTCTGCCCGCCCCAGCGCCGCCCTGTTCCCTGCGGCTGCGGCCCCCACCCCCGCTGCCGCCCCCTCCATCCCGAACCCCCTCGTGTGCCTTCAAGACGGCTCAGGCTCTGGATGCAGGGAGTGTTCTCAGCTCCCCGAATTCCGTGGCTCTAACTAGCCGGTCTTGTGTCCAGACCAGGGTTCCTGCCGGGCTGCAGACGAGCGTCCGGCGCGGGTTGTTCGTGTCTCTGCCTGGCGCCCACCTTGGCGCCCGCCAGAGTTCACTGGCCCCAACTTGGGCTTCAGCCGTTCCCAGCACCCACCCTGCACCCCGCAGCGGAAACTGCTTCTCCAGCTGCTCAGGCCCGAGCGCTGGGGCTCGCTCTTCCCTCCTCCTCTCTCACCCACTTCTGCTCCACGTCGGGTCTCACGTGTCCTGTGCCTCTGCTGCCGCTGGCCAGGCGGTGTGCGCTCGGCAAGTGACACGCCCGGCTGGTCTGTCTGCTTCCAGCACGGCAGCCTGAGCGGTCGTGTTCCAGGTAAAAGCAGCGAAGTCAATAAACCGCTGGCTGCGCTGAAGCAGAACGAGAAGCACAGGAGGAGCCGAAGAGAGGCTCACGATGGAGGCTGTTGACGAGTGACTGCTGGGCTTGAGTGAAGGGGGGCTCGGTGGCAGCCGTCATGCTCCTGCGGAGCCAGACTGTCGTCCCGGGGCCCTCCGGGCCAGGGCAGCAGAGGAAGGCGGTGGCCGCCTGGGTCAGGCGAGGGTTAAGACACAGGAAGCGTGAGCCATCAAATAAGAAAACTTGTAAACTGAGCTTTGTCAACAGTAAACACATTCGCTCTACAAAAGACTTTTAAGAAAACGAGAACACAGAGCAGGGGCTGGACACATTTCCAAAGCCTGCGTCTGACCGGCATCCAGAGCTGCACAAGTCAGCGAGAACCACCGCGTACCCGGCTGGTGGCTCCACAGCCAGGGCCCTAGAGGGTGTTAGTGGGTGTTAGTGGATGGCAGGCAGCATGTGCCCAGCGTCCACGCGGGCCATGAGGGAGACCCCCAGGCGCCCCTCAGATTGCGTTCACCTCCCCTGGCGGTGGGGATGGGTGAGAGGAAACGCACTCACAAAGGCCTAAATGCCAGCATCTCCCGTGTCCTTCACCATTGCCCCAAACTGAGAGCGACTCCAATAGCTATCGGCGGGTGGACACTGGCCGCTGTGTCCATGTCCACACGTGGCTGGCGCTTGGCTACGAGGCAGACGTCTCCGCCGCGTGGGTGGACCGCAAGCCATTGTGCTGGGACTGGAAGTCACCCAAAGCCGTGCACATCTGCAGAAGGTGCAGAGGAGGCCACACGGCCATGGGCCTGGACAGCCGGCCCTGGACAGGGCCCAGGGGCGGGTTCTGGACACGGGGCCAAGGGTGCGGCTGTGCTGAGCGCGCACTGGCTGGTGCACGCCATGGCCTGGGTGTCCAGCCTCCACACGCCGGCGCCAGGCCTCCCCAGAGACCTGCCCCGCCCCCGCCCAGCTTGAGGGGTATTGCGCTTACACCCCGCCTGGGGGAGCAAGCCCAGCACGTCCAGAGGGCAGGGTTTGTGCTTCTGTCCCCGTCCACGACAGCTCCTGGCCGTCGGGGAGTCCGACAGACGGCGCTGGATGCCACTGGGTGTGGCGCGAGTGCCGGGCACGGCCCTGGCTCCCGAGCCCGGCCCGTCACTGCCTCCCGGCGGCGTGGGGCTCTAACCCTGTCTCCCGCCCCCAGCTGGCACTAAGCAGCAGCAGTGCGACGCGGAGCTGAGGAAGGAGATCGCGTGTGTGTGGGCCAGCCTGCCCCAGAAGACGCTGGACCTGCTGGTGCCGCCCCACAAACGTATGTCAGCCCAGGCCGCTGTGCTGGCCGCGGGCGTGGCGGGTCCAAGTCCAGCCTCCGGAGGCGTGAGCTGCTGGCGGGGCGGGGCGCGGGGTGTGGGGGGGGCCTGGCTTGGGTCTCCTGGCCGCCTGTGCAAGCCTGTGCGGGAAACCACTGCCATGAGCCAGAGAAATGGCCGGGGGCTGGCGGCCGAGCCGTGAGCCAGGCCGGCTGCCGCCGTGCAGGCACCCCTGCCCAGCCCCTGCCCAGCCACAGCCCCTGCTGCACCCACCTGTGCTTCTGCCCCTGCGTGCTCAGTCCACCTGCCTGCTCCCCTGCAGCCGACGAGATGACAGTGGGGAAGGTCTACGCCGCCCTGATGATCTTCGATTTCTACAAGCAGAACAAGAGCACCAAAGACCAGAGTCACCAGGCGCCCGGAGGCCTGTCCCAGGTACTGGGTCTACAAGCCCTGGACCTTTCTCGGCGGCTACTTTGGGTGCTGGGCAGCAAAACCACACCCTCTGGGAGAAGGCGCCTCCCCTCCCTGGCCCAGCCCGGCTTCCTCTGGGGGCCGCAGGAGGCTGGGGCCTGGGTGAGGCCACGTCTCTGAGTGGGGAGCAGTGGAGCATGCCCGGACAACCTCTGTACCCGGACATCCTCTGTGCCCGGACATCCTCTGTGCCTGGAGACCCTCTATGCCTGGCTTGGGGTGGGACGGGGGTGCCAGGTGCTGACGGGATGGTCGTGCCCACCCTTCCCAGGGAGACCTGCTGTGGCCCTAGGGAGACCTCGGGTGTGCTTCACTCCAGGCTTTCCACTGGACACGGTCCTGATGACCGTTAGTCAGACTCTGTCGAATGCCCAGGCGAGGGCTGGGCCCCGGGAAGCAGCCCCAGGAGTGGGTTAGCTCACGGAGATGGGAACTGTGAGTCTTTGATATTAAGAACGGGAGGGGCTGCAGCTCCCCAGGGCTCCGACTCAGAGCCTGCTGGCTCTGGGCAGGCTGTGCAGGCCTCGGTCCCTCCCTTTTAGCAGGTGCCCACAGCACACACAGGCTGGCCTGGCCCTCGCCCCTGCCCAGGCTGCGAGTGGGTCTCGGACTGTGCAGGGCAGTGCTGGCCGTTGCCAAGGCCTTCACGGGCGTCTGCAGTGATGTGGCCAGCCACCCCCTGGAGCGAGACACTCCTGGGCCTCCTTGGTGCCCACCCGCCAGACCCAGCAGCCTCTGCCCGCCAGCCCGCGCTGATGAGGTCTCCCCCTCCATGAGTGGATAGGGAGACGTAGGCGACGTGGCTGTCCTGAGTCCCTGCAGCCAGGACGGAGAGGCCGCCTCGAGGGGCGGGGTGGAGCGGGGCAGGTGCCTGGGTCCCGCCCTCAGAGCCGCCGCCCCTGCCAGCTGCAGATGGGCCCTGCGTCCCTGTTCCACCCGCTGAAGGCCACGCTGGAGCAGACGCAGCCGGCCGTGCTCCGGGGAGCCAGGGTTTTCCTTCGGCAGAAGAGCTCGGCCTCCCTCAGCAACGGAGGCGCCGTGTGAGTGCCGGGGTACTGGCGGGCGGGCAGGCGGGGCCAGGGATGGGTGAGCAGTTTGCGATGAAGTCCGACAGGAGCCTCGGCAACACCGACGGGGTCCCACGGGTCGTCCTCACCTGCACCCGGCGCGGCCTGCTGTCCCCACCCCGGCGGCACTGCCCCAGGCCTCTGCTCCACCCGGTTTCTAGAGCGGGCGTGGGTGGGAGCTGGCCCCGGCAGGTGCGTCGCGTGGCTCTTGCCGCTCCCTGTTGGTGACTGGAGTGGCCGCCTTCTGCCGGGGCATGGCCTGATGTTAAGAACGCCCAGCTCCTTGCCAGCTCCCGCCCAGCTCCTCACCCACCTGCCTGGTGCTCCTGGAGTGGCTGCCTAATGGCCAGGCTCAGGCCCTCCCTGGGCCTCAGTACCCGGCTAAGAGCTCAGGTAGGGGGCATCACAGATGGCCGGAGGGCCTGACTGGAACCCGAGTGGGCGCTGACCACAGGCCCGGACTGGCCATTGAGCCCCAAGGCCCTGTTCTCACGAACTACCCCCGTGCTGGTGCTGGTGCCCCCAGGGAGCACTGGGTCCAGAGAGTGACCGGTCAGGGGCGTGGGGGGGTCTCTGGGCTGACCTGAGCTGGCTCTTAGCTCAGGAAAGTGTTGATTATTCCTCAGTGATGTCTCTGTGTGATCAGTTGCTACCCTTGGACGGGGGTCATGTGTGCCCATCTGGCTGGGCAGTGGACAGTGTGCGAGCACGCCCGTTCTCACACGGCACTGCCTCAGGCCTGCTAGCCCACGCTGTTCCTCTGCCGAGCCACCACGGCTGCAGTGGCACATGGTGGGGACAGTCTGCAAGCCTGGGGACAGGGTGCCCTGGGAACCCCAGGCCCGCCTGTGGGGGCCAGGCTGAGTGTGGTGGGCGCCTCTGCCTGGGTGAACATGGTGCAGTTGAGGGCAGTGCGTAAGGAGGACGCTGGTGGGAGAGGCGGGTGCCCCTGGGGATGGAGCCTGGGCCTGCGCATGCAAAGGCCTGGCTGGGGCAGGGCGTGGCGTGCCGATGTGGAGTGTGGAGTGAGGTGGGCAGGCGCGCGCGGGCCTCGGGGGAGCAGCGTGTGTGCTCTGCTGCCCGCTTTCCGGGACAGCGATGGCGTGCATGGCCTTTCCTTCCCATGCCCCGCTCGCCCACTGTGGGGACGAGGGCTTGCCAGCCGCGCAGGGGCCTGCTCGTGCGCGGGCTGGGGGGCCGCCGCTCCTGCTGGGGGCCGGGGTCTCCGCCGCCCCCCTGGAGCCTGGCACCGGTCCGTGCCCCTCCGGGGAGGCCCCACCCTGTGCTCCTGCTGTCCCGGGCCTGGCTGAGGCTCGGGCAGGGGGCCGGGCAGGGGGCCTCTGCAGCCAGCAGCCTCCAAGCAGCTCCTGTCCCCACAGACAGAGCCAGGAGGGCGGCATCAAGGAGTCTGCTTCCTGGGGCACCCAGCGGACGCAGGAGCCGGCCTGCGAGGCCAAGGCGCCCCTGGGCCGCGGCCACTCCACCGAGATCCCGGTGGCGCAGCCGGGGAAACAAGTGAGGCTCCTGGCCACGCCAGAGGGGTGCGGTGAGGAGGGGGCGGGGTGGGGGCCCGCGTGACCGCCGCTGTACCCCCAGGCTGGGGACGTCCAGATGCAGAGTGTGGCCCTGAGAGACGCTGATGGGGAGCCCCACCCCGGCCTGGAGAGCCAGGGCCGGGCGGCCTCCATGCCCCGCCTGGCCGCGGAGACGCAGGTGGGTGCGGCGGGAGGGCGGGCGGGGCGGCCCGCGCAGGGGCTGGTGTCCGCCTGGGCAGCCCCGGACTCCCCCGGCCGCGGCCGCCCTCGCGGGCCTGAGGGGCGGCGCCCGTGCTCCTGGGGATCCGCCCGCGGGAGGGCCGGGTCCTCGCGGACAGGCCCCGCCCAGCCGCGCCCCTGTGCCCGCAGCCGGCGCCCGACGCCAGCCCCATGAAGCGCTCGGTGTCCACGCTGGCGCCCCCGCGGCCGCGCGCGCCCCCCCCCTGCGGCGCCCCCGAGCGCGCGCCCGGCGCGGCCGCCCCGCACCACCACCACCGCTGCCACCGCCGCCGCGAGCGCAAGCAGAGGCCGCCGGAGCGCGGCCCGGGCCCGGCCGACGCCGACGGTGCGTGCGGGGACCTGGGCGGGGGGCGGCGCCCCAGGGCCCCCCGCGCGCCCCGCTGACCCGCCCTCCCCGCGCAGCCCCCGCCGGCGCCGCGGGGCCCGGGCCGCCCCCCCAGGGGCCCGCCGGAGGAGGCCGGCGCGAGCGCAGGCAGGAGCGCGGCCGCTCCCAGGAGCGCAGGCAGCCGTCGTCCTCGTCCTCCGACAAGCAGCGCTTCTACTCCTGCGACCGCTTCGGGGGCCGCGAGCCCCCGCCGCCCAAGCCCGGCCTCAGCAGCCACCCCACGTCGCCCACGGCCGGGCCGGAGCCGGGCCCGCCCCAACAGGTGCGGCCCCCTGCGCCCCCCCAGGCCTCGTCCAGGCCCCCCCAGGCCCTCTCCGCCCCCCAGACCTCCTCCAGGCCCCCTCCAGGCCCCCTCCGCCCCCCAGCCCCCCCCAGGACCCCTCCAGGCCCCTCCAAATCCCCCTCCCGACCCCCTCCAGGCTGCCTCCAGGCCCCCTCCAGGACCCCCTCCAGATCCCCCCTCCAGGCCTCCTCCAGCCCCCGCCAAGCCCCCTCCAGGCCCTCCCAGATCCCCTCCAGGCCTCCTCAGGCCCCTCCAGACCCCCTCCAGGCCCTCCCAGACCCCCCTTCAGGTTCCCTCCAGACCCCCCTCCAGGCCCCCTCCGGCCCCTCCCACCCCCTCCAAGTCCCTTCCGGTCCCCCTCCAGGCACCCCTCCAGGCCCCCCCAGACCCCCTCCAGGTCCCCTCCAGGCCCCCCCTCCCCCCTGCCCCCCAGACCCTCCTCCAGGCCCCCCCAACCCCCTCTACGCCCCCTCCAGACACCCCTCCAGGCCGCGGAGTCCTGCGCGGCCCTGCCCCCATCACAGCCCACTCCCACCAGGCCCGGCCCGCCCCGCCCCCAGCCCCCAGCCGTGGTCCCCTGGGGCCCTGGCCCGCCAGCCGGGTGACCGTCCCTTTTCCGTTTCCTGGCAGGGTAGCAGCTCAGTTAATGGGAGCCCCTTGCTGTCAACATCTGGTGCTAGCACTCCAGGTCGCGGTGGGAGGCGGCAGCTCCCCCAGACCCCCCTGACCCCCCGCCCCAGCATCACCTACAAGACGGCCAACTCCTCGCCCGTCCACTTCTCGGGGGCGCAGAGCAGCCTCCCCGCCTTCTCCCCCGGCCGGCTCAGCCGCGGCCTTTCCGAACACAACGCCCTGCTCCAGAGGGACCCCCTGGGCCAGCCTCTGGCCCCCAGCTCCCGGATTGGCTCCGACCCTTACCTGGGGCAGCGGCTGGACGGCGAGGCCGCTGCCCGCACCCAGCCCGAGGACACGCTCACCTTCGAGGAGGCGGTGGCCACCAACTCGGGGCGCTCCTCCCGGACTTCCTACGTGTCCTCCCTGACGTCCCAGCCGCACCCGCTGCGCCGCGTGCCCAACGGCTTCCACTGCACGCTGGGGCTCGGCGCGGGCGGCCGGGCGCGGCACAGCTACCACCACCCCGACCAGGACCACTGGTGCTAGCTGCCCCCGCAGCCCTGGCGCCCGGCGCGCTCGGCACGGCTGGCCCTTGGCGCGCAGCCTGCCCCGAGGCCCAGCGCCAGCTGCCGGCGGGGCCTGGGGCCGCGGGGGGCGCCCGGTGCAGAGGAGCGGGGCCCCGGGACCCTGGGGCTCTGGGTGGCGGCGTGGGGGTCCGGACCCATGTCCGGAGGAGCCGGACCGAGGGGCCAGCGGATGCGGGACGCGCATGCCCATCTCTGCGCCCCCAGACGCCGTCAACTCGACAGGGACCAAATCTGGACGTCGGGCTTGCGGTGGATTTTGGTTTTCGTTGCAACACCCTTCACTCTTGTCGATTCTGTATTTTGATCCAGAAGAAAACAAAACCAGGAAAGGGGGGAGGAGAAGCCGGCCTGCTTCAGGGTGCCCGCTGCGGCAGCGCCTCCACAGGGGTGCTGACGGGGTGCTCGCGCCCGCCCAGGGCTCCGGACGGCCCTGGTTCCCGCTGCTCTTGACCAAGTGCCTGACCTCCGGGCCCTCGCGCTGGCTCCTGGGGCGCGAGGGAGGCCCGTGCGACTGTCCAGGGTGGTCGTGTGGAGCCGGAGCTGGCGGCAGCCAGGTAGGGAGGCGGTGGCGCGGGCGGCGCTCGGGGAGCACCCCTCGGGCAGGGTATGGGGACCGGGGACGTCTGGTCCCCTTCCCCAGGGGAGCGTGGCTGCCAGGGCGTTTCCAGTCTGTCCCCGTGGGATTCTCAGGGACGCGCGCCCGCCAGGCGGGAGTGGCGAGGGCTGGGGAGGACAGGCCGGCGGGGAGTGCCCGTGGGGTCCCGCGGCCGGCGGCACCCCTCCCGCGGGAAGCAGGTGCGTGTGGTGCGTGTGTGCGAGTGCGTGTGCGTGCGTGGAGGCGTGCCCGGGACTGGATGCCGTCAACCACAGGGCTATGCAACACAGACACCGTGTCTGGACACAGCACAGCAGACCGCGGCCTGTTCTAAGTTTCAGCACGATTGTGACCAAACCTTTTATAGAATTTCCTCACTCGAAGGCACAACACTCTGAAACTTTCCCACCGCAGAGCCCCTCGCCTCGGCGGGCGGCCCGGACGGCGTGTCCTCTCCCCGCGGCCTCCGGTGCCCCGGGCGCGCCCTGGGGTGGTCCGGGCGGCTCTGCCAAGGGGCGCGGGCAGGGGAGGCGATGCCGCCTGGACTCTCAACTTTGGGTTTTTATTTCTGTACTGTCTTTTCTGACTGTCACGTGTCTCCTGAAATCTCATAGTGAGTTGCCAAATCTGAAATGCATCCACCAGTTGTCTGCATCTGGAACCGGTCAAGACGTGGCTGTAGTTTGAACAAGTTATGTGTGCATGTAAAATATATACATATATACATATATACAGGTATGTGCATGGAAACGGCTATCTTCGTACTTTTTGATACAATGTATTCATTTGTTAATTTTTAATTATATTTGATATAAATCAAAGGTTTGTTGCAAAACTTTATATTTAAGAACAGTGTTAAAAAAGATGTCCCAACCACGCAAACTGGGACTCGCTTTAACAGATTCTGTGATTGACTAGTTTGCTGCCTGAGTGATATTTATCAGCCAAACTTTGGATTCCGCTCTTGTTTCTACAATGACATTTTGTATGAAGCAAAGTCCTTGGATTAAAATAAAACTTAGCAGAAAATCAAAAGCCGAACCTCACCTGTTGCTGCTGATTGTGAGGGCTGAGACGCTGCCAGGCGGGCGGCAGGTGAGCGCGCGAGGGTCGTGGACGGGGCCTGTGGGCCAACGGTGCGGCTGAGGTGCCCAGGGACTGGACAGACATGCAGTAGGATGGGCCGGGGTGTGAGGGGGGTGCGGGGGTTGGAAGCACCCCGGGCCTCCAGGGCCCGGTGCCCCACCCCTGATGGAAGGGACACCGGGGGAAGCCTTCCTGGGAGACTGATCCCGCGGGCTGGGGTTCAGGGGTGAGGTGAGGGCGCGGGGCACGGAGCGCGGCTGGCCGGCCCCCCCTCCGCCCTCTGTGGCCTCCAGGGGGGCCGGGACTGGCCAGGGGACCGCGTCGCAGGTGGCGCTGGCCCTGGCTTTCCGCCCCCCACGCGCTGCGGCGCGGGCAGGCCGGGCCCGGCCCGGGGCAGGCCGCCGTGCGCAGGGCCGGGCACGGGAGGCACCGTCCGGCGGGGAGGCGGCAGCGCCGCGGGGCCGGGCCGGGCCGGGCCGGTCAGGAGGCCCCTCCCGGGACAGCCGCCTGCTCCACACTGGCCGCTGCGCGAGGTCGCGCGAGCCGCAGCCCGTCCTCGGGGCGCCGTCCACTCGGCGCCCCTTCCGTGGTCGGCCTCCTCGGCCCTTCGGGGTCGCCCCGCGCCTCGGCCCGGCCCGGCCTCCCTGCGCGCTCGCGGCTTTGCCGGACGGCGCGGACGCCGGGGCGGGGGGGGGGGGGGACGCCGGGGCGGGGGTGGGGGGACGCCCCTCGCCGCCCGCCAGCGGAGCCCGGGCCCGGCCTGCAGACGCCGCGAGGCGCCGGGACCAGCCCGGGGGAGGAGCCGCCCGGGAGCCGCGCGTGTCCGCAGCCCGCGACCCGTGGCCCGGCCGGGCGCGGCCGAGGGGGCGGCCGCGGGTCGGGGGCGGCCGCGGGTCCGGGGGCGGCCGCGTGTTGGGGGGGCGGCGGCGGGTCCGGGGGTGTCGAGGGGGCGGCCGCGGGTCGGGGGCGGCTGCGGGTCCGGGGTTCCGGGGGTGTCCGCGGGTGGGGGGACCGGCGCGCAGGCCCAGAGGCAGCACCTCGCCCCGCGCCCCGCGCCCCGCGCCCCGCGCCCGCCTCTCCCGAGGCCAGGACGCCCGAGGCTCGGGGAGGACGGGCGGGCGCGGCCCGTCTGGGGGTCGCTCTGCCGGGCTGGGGGGCGGCCTCGCGTCCGCCTGCGTCCCCGCGCTGCCGGCCGGGGGTCCGGTGGGGCCGTCCCCGCGCGGCGTCCGCCCTCGGCTGGCCCCGAACCCCAAGCGCGCCCGCCTCAGCTCAGGACGCCTCCCCCGGCCCTGCGGGGGGAGGGGGGAGGGGGAGGGGAGAGGGCGGGGGGAGGGGGGAGGGGGGGAGGGGGGAGGGCGGGGGGAGGGGGGAGGGCGGGGGGAGGGCGGGGGGAGGGGAGGGCGGGGGGGGGCGGCTCGGGCGCGCGGGCTCCGGGTTCCTCCGGACGTGGCTTCGGGCGCAGACGGCCCCGCCCCGCGCATGCGCGTCCCGCCCCCGCCGGCCACGAGGCGCGGGGTCAGCGGGGTCAGCGGGGTCAGCGGGGTCAGCGCGGAGCTGGGTCCAGTCAGCGCTCGGGCTCCCGGCCGCGGGGAGGACGAGGTGAGCGCGGGGCCGGGCCGGGGCCGGGCCGGCGGGGCCCGGGGGGAGCCGGGGGGGCCGGCGGGGCCCGGGGGGAGCCGGGGGGGCCGGGGCGGGCGGGCTTTGGGGCGCGTGTGTGGCGGGGGCGGCCGAGCCGTGAGGCACCTGAGGGGGCGGGGCGGGGGCGCCGGAGCGGCGGGGTCCACAGCAGCGCCGCGCGGCGCCCCGACTTTCCCGGACCGGGCGACGCTCGGGGCGAGCGGGAGGCGACTCGGCGGCAGCTCCCGCCTCTGAGATCCCGCGCCGCGTGGACGCACCTGGCACCTGCCCGCCTCGGGGCGGCGGGGGGGGGTGGGGGTGGGCGTGGGGGGTGGAGGCGCGGCTGGCCGCGCTCGCGATGGCGCCTCCTCGGCCTCACCCTCGGGCGCGGGGCTGCGGCGGGCCGGCCCGGGGCTGGCGTGGCGGCGGGGCTCGGGGTCGGTGCGGGGTGAGGGCCGCGCGGCTCTGGCCCCCGTCGGCAGCTCGGCGAGCAGGGGCCACCGCGACGCCGGCTCGCGGGCTTCTGGGCTGCGCGCTGCTCCCTGGGGAGGCCCAGGCGAGGCCGCTCCCCGCGCGGGAACAGGCGTGACGGTGACTGCGGGGCTTTCCCGCCGGAATCGCGACTCCCGCCGTCTCTGGGCGAGGCCTGCAGGCGGAGCCGCCTCGTCAGGGAGCCGCCCCTCCTCAGAGCCACGGCCTCAGGGTGCGGTTTCTGGCTTTTGCCGTAGTCCCGGCAGCGGCTGGGGGGCTCTGCATGGCCAGCGGGCAGTTCACAACAGGGGTAGAGCTTTAGGGCCGCCCGGGGCCCGGGGTCTGTGCACGTCCGCGGCCGGGCCCCGCATCCTTGGGCCCAGAACGGCCATCCGCTCCTGTGCTCGGAGGCGGGCGGGCCAGGTGCTCCGCTGACCTGAGGAGGGCACCTGAGGGGACACCTGAGGGGACACCTGAGGAGGCCAGGGCGTGGGGCAGCAGCAGGCACCCTTAGTCCAGGCACATGGAGCGGCTGGGCCTCGCTGGTGGCGACGAGGCCGCCGCCGGGGATCACAGCAGATGGCATTCCCAAGCCCCGAGTCGGCCGTCCCGCCGCGGGGCCAGCCGCGCGTGGAGTCTGGAGTGGGGGGCGCGTCTGGGGCGGGGGGCCGAGCCCACATCTCCTGACGGTGCTCCCCCCAGGGGCTGTTCAGCGCGGACAGGTGTGACGTTCACGGGCTCTGTCAACGCTCCTGACGAAACGAAGTTCGAGACCATCTTCGGTGCCGCAGTTGTCCTCTTGCTTGTTTATTCCGTCCTGTGTCCAGTTGTCTCCCATGCGCTGACCCAGCAGCCAGGCCTCTGCGCCCTGGGACGCCTGCAGCAAGGGCGCGAGGGCAGAAACCGTGCTCACGGGAAAACCTAAGGAGCGGCCGGGCTTTGTGGAGGGGCAGCTCCCGGGCCGTGAGAAACGCCGGCGGGGAGGCTGGCACGCGAGGCGGCAGCAGCTGTTGAGACCCTCGGTGTGTTCGCTGAGCTCCCCCCGCCTCCCCACGCCTCGCCCCCCGCGCAGGCCGGCTTGGCTGGGGGCTTCTCTCCAGGCCAGCATGGCGGCCTCACCCCGCGCCCGGGAGCTCTGCTGACTCTGGCGCTGGCGCCTGGGCCCGCGCGGCTGCCCGTACCCTGCTCGCAGAGCTGGCCGCCGCCTCGGGCTGTGACCATTCGGGGCCCAGCTCCAAGGGGCCGGCACTTCCAGTCCTGCTGCTCCCACGGTCCTCAGTGCCCCGAAAGCACTTCGCAGTGTCCCGCTGTCCGGGCTGTGCGACCAGACGGTCTCCTGGCGGCAGCGGAGACGGTGGGGCGGCCCGGCTGGGGCGTGCAGGGGCCGAAAGGCTGACCTGAGGGGGCCTTGGCCACATCCCTGGAGGGGAGGCACCGCGGGCCTGTCTTCACGGCCCCCCGTGAGGCGGACGAGTGCTGGGGAGACGGGAAGCCAGCGCCGGAGCTGCGAAGACCCCGTGACGGGCCGTCGCCCTGCGGTCGTGTTGTGCAGACTCGCTGGAGCCGCCGCGCCCCACCTCGGCGCTCGCACATGGGGTGCAGCGGGTCCGGGCTGGCGGTAGAAGACGCCCGGGCCCCGTGTCTGCGGACGAGCGTCCTTTGTGTTCTCAGAATAGAACCAGCAAGCGGCCGAGACGCAAAGACGTTTCTATTTGGGAATGTTCTTGCAGCCCAGGACTCTGTGTCCTCTCCGTGCTGCAGGAACAGCCCGATCTTATTATAGCTTTCCATTGTGCGTGGAATGTATTCTGGGGGAAAAAGCCGAGCAGCACAAAAATGAAGGAATGGGACGTGCCTGGAACCCGTGGCCAGGCTGGGCGGCGGACCCGGCTGGAGCCTGCTATCGCGCGGCTCCTTGGGGCCCTGTTGTGGGCGTCAGCAGCTCTCGGGGGTATTAGTAGGAGAGACATGGTGCCCACCCCGGCCCGTCGGGGTTCTCTCCAGCGATGTCCGGCGTGTTAGACCTGATTAGAGGTTTTCCAAATGTCCTTCGCTGCTTTTTGTCCCCCCGCTTCTATCCTGTGAGACCAAGCGCCGCGTGCGGCTTTGTGGAATGAGAGTCATCGCGTCAGGACAGGGGCTTGTGTCTCATTTAAGTTTGATTCTGAAGCTCAGTGATGATGCGGCAACGCGCTGACTGAGCCGCTCCCTGCCCAGCCTGAGGACCTGACGGTCAGCAGCTTAATGCTGACCTTAAGTCATTTTGAGGGGTGACACGTGGACCCGGGCGAGGCGCGCTGGGGTCTGATGCTCTGATGCGTGTCCTCTGCTCTGCGCCGACGAGCAACGCGCTCCTGGGGCGTCCGCCGTGACTGAGAGAGACTCGACGTGCGTGTGTGAAGTGTCACTGGCACATCTGTGTGTCGTGACGAGGTTGCTGTTGTTGCAGAGTCCGCTCCTGGCTCGCGGGAGGGAGCAGTGGGGTTCCGGGCTGTGCAGGGCTGGCCCCTCTGTGCACCCCAGGCTCCCCGGCGCAGGCCCTGCCCGCCCCCAGGTGTTACCTCCCGGCCCCCCCTTTCTTTGGCTGTTTGATGTCACTTCCGAGAAGTCATGCCAGGCGTGGGGAGCGTGGTCCGAGGTTTTCTGTGGTTGGGTGTCGGTCCCGCACCCGACTCGTCCTGTTCCCTGCGTGTCTCTGTCCCACCGGCTGTACACAGCGGCCCTCCCCTGTGCTGCCGGCTCCTGTGGGGCGTCAGCCCAGCGGGACCCCAACTCCTGGATATGCGCGCGTGCACCATGGCGGGCGGGGGCAGCCCCGGGGTGACTGGCCGGGCTGCTGAGGCCTCTGGCGGGCCCTCCCTCAGGGTGGAGCTTCCCTGCGCTGGGACGGCCTTGCTGCTGCTCCACGGGGTTCTGGCGCCTCCCGCTGGCCAGGCCGCGCAGCGCGCCCAGGTGGCCACGTCTCCCTAACCCTAACCCTAACCCTAACCCTAACCCTAACCCTAACCCTAACCCTGGGGCCTGCCTGCTGGTGCCGGCCATGTCCTTCCTGGCCTCCTCCCGCTTTGCCCTCCACCCCATGGGGTCTCCTGCCACTTTCCTCTCCCGGCAGCGGCTGCACCCCCGAGCAGGCCATGGGTGGCTGGGCCTTGTGGTCGGTCCCTCCAGCTCCTCCTGCTGGGGCTGAGTTTGGGCGCAGCCGCCCTGGGTGTCTCCCTGTGGAGTTTCTGGGTCGCTCCCTTCCTGCTGTTTCTCGGCTCTAGATCTCTGCTTTGGGGGGCGCCTTCTTTGTGCAGCCGCTTGGGCAGGCGGACGGTAGGCGCCTGCCCGACAGCAGTTACGGTTACGCAAGGGCTCAGCATTCTGCCCCATGCCTGGCGGCCTCCGTGACTGTGTCCTCTAGAATGATGGCATTGGAAGGAACCTTAAAAATCGTTCGTGAGGACGCGGATACAGCTCTCGTTGGACACTCCTCCCGCCGGCCAGCTTCGCCTCACGGTCCAGCGTCCGCCCTCAACACGGCGTGCGCTGCGCAGGCCTCAGCCTCGCTGCCATCTGGCCAGTGGGCAGCCTGCCTAGTCGCCACCAGGCCAAGCGCAGGGAGCCCCCGCCGCAGCCCCGGGCCCAGCTGTGTCTCCTGCCCTGCCCCACCCTGGCGCAGCCAGCTCTGCCTCTTGCTGCAGGCGCGTCCCCCCGCGGGCGTCTGCGGCCAAGCGGTGGCCGGGCCGCGGGTCACGTCTGCTAACGGCGCAGGCATTGGCTTCCCTTGGGGAAAGGTCCAGAAGCCGCCGGCGCACCCACTAGCGTGCTCCGTGTTACGCGAGCTGCCGTTTTCCTTAGCGGTTCACACCCTTCACATGCCGCCAGCGGAGTCAGGCTTCACGTCCGCGCCATGTTCTGGGTGAACTTTCAGTTACTTTAAGCTTTTGCTATTTGATTGGAGCTTTTTTGTTTTATTAAGTACACTTTTGTGATGAAGCTAGCGACTGTTAAAGAGCCAAGACACTCCCTTTGCAGGTGAACAAGGTGCAGTCTAAAGTAAGAAGCTGACACGCACGCTTGCTTTTCAGGAGGCCTGAGTCATCGAAAAGAAGGACAAAGGGTCCTCAGACACGGTGCCACGTCCCACGCGGCCTCCCGGCCCCTACAGCCCCTCCGCCAGGGTGCCCGCGGCCGCCTGCACCGTGAAGGCTGCCACGGCGATGTGCCTCTTCACCTCCCTCCAGGCTGCGCGGGGGTCGGCCTTGCGCTCGATGTCAAACAGGGCGTCGTAGATGCCGGGAAAGGACTCCCCGGCGTACTTGTTGTGGCTGCTGGGCGCAGAGATGACGTGCCTGCAGGGAGGACAGAGCGGTCAGCGCGTCCTGCTCCCGGCCCGCCCCTCTCACCCCGCCCTCTGCGTCGCCTCCCGCGGTCACCTCTATTACTCTCAAGCCCTGACCAGGCCACGGCCGAGACACCCGCGCCCTGGCGGTGCCCAGCAGGGAGAGCTGGCGGTGTCCAGTGGCCAAGGTGCGGTGGCGGCGCCAGTTCACGCCGCACGTTCGGAATGGGGCCGCCGCGGGGCCGGAGACACGGCCGTCTGTGAGCTGCCTTTGCTGGAGCAGTCACGCGCGAACAGGCAGTGACGGAAGAAGCCGAGTCCCCAAACTTCTCCAAAGGCCAAGTGTGGCCGTGTCGGGCCCGCACAAGGACATGCTCACTTTCTGACCCAGGAGGAAAATGAATGTTGCGTTGATTCCCCGCCTCGTGACAGCTCGAGGCTTGAACTGCTCCCTCCGCAGTGCGTGGAGTTCTGCCTTAAAAGCAGACGTGCTTTTTTAGACGCTTATCAGAATGAGCCAGAGCGGCTTTAGCCTGCCCGGCCAGCGCGCGGAGCACCAGGGGGCCCCAGCCAGCCGCATGCGCCAAGAGACGGCCGTGTTGCCTTTTGGGTTCCCGGAGCGCCTCGCGGCTCAAGGCCCACGCGTGGTGACTACGCGGGGCTCGCTCACAGTCCGTCGCCTCAGAGTCCATTCTCGCGGGGAGTCTCAGCAAGCCCTCAGGTGGGCCTTGAAGTTGCAGCTTCAGTCCAGAAGCTCTCCCTGGAGGCATCTACAGCTTCTAGTTTTTATTAATCCACCGTGACTTTGATGTATCTTATTAAGTCGACACAAGCAAATGAGCTCCCAGTCAAGGGGGCAAAACAGCGTGTCAGAAGCCGCGCCCCGGGGAACTTGGTTCTCCAGGATGGGCCCACGTGGGGAACGCGGCCCGTGTGCGCTCGAGCTCTGGGCCTCGCAGGCCCACGCGAGCCGCCTCGGTGAGAACTGACAGGGGGGGCTCCCGGGGCGACGCGACAGTGAGGCAGGCGGGCGGGGAGGGACTTGCCAACATGCGCGGTGCTGAGGCGGAGCGAGCCGAGGGCCACGGGGTCGCACCAGCCGGTGTGGGCGGAGCTGGGGCCACTCCCCGAGGATGTGGCGCGGGCTGGCCAGCGGCTCAGATCGTCCACACTGGGGACAGGACCGCCGAGACGCCTGGGGGAGGCTGCATGAGGCCACATCACCGCCCACGTTGGGTTGCAGCTTCTGAACCAACGCTCTGGTGAGCTGGAAGGAAAAACTTCTGATGACAAGAGATTTGGGAAAAAACCCAAAACCCAAACCCACAAAAGCCAACTGTCGGGCCAGCCACCGGTACTGTCCACCGCTGGCCTCTGGCCGCCTCTGGCACATGGTCAGTAACCGCCGGCCTGATCACCATGCCGCCGCCGCTCACATCACTGCCCGCGTCACACAGGTGCTGGTCATCTCGGGCCACAGGCGCCCGGGCAGTGTCTGAGGGCGCCACCGTCAGCAACTCAGACTCGCGCATCATGACGTGCTTCCTGGCTCCGGCCGCCCCTCGCTGTGTCCGCCATGAGTCCACTACTGCTGGTGCTGGCAGGGTCAGGCGCTGGCTGCGCGTCAGTCCTGTGCGGGGTCTCAGGCCCCATGCACGGGGGTCTCCGTGCTGTGCTGTGCCGGGAGCAGTGGGGCGCGGGCGCCCACTTCTGGCTGTGGGGGCTTTCAGGGTCTCTGTCCTGTGTCGGGTGGGCCCACCCCGCCCCGCCCCGCCCCCCCCCGCCCTGCCCTCTGTGGACGGGGTCGAGGACTGTCCCTGCTCACCCCACGCTGTCGGCATCTGTTGCAAAAGGGGTTTTGCTCCGTGGAACGCGCCCCTGTGTCTGCTGGGGTGACCACGTAGCCTTTCCCTCCGTTTCGTTAGCGAGCGATGCTGCTGGGTCGTGCGCTGGGCCACCCTTGCTCCGGGGCGAGCCCCACGTAGTCACCACGCGTGGGCCTTGAGCCGCGTTCCTGACTCTGGTTCGCCGTTACTTTGCCGAGAACCTCCGCATCTCTCCGCAAGACGCCTGTCTGCGGCTCTCTCGTGGCCTCTCTGGTTTCGCCAGGGCCGGTCCCGACCGGCCCTCTCAGCGCCGGAAGTGCCCAGGAGGACTGGCGTCCAGTTTTCTGCACGTGTCTGGGGGTCTGTTCTAGTCCTTGAGTCTCGTGGGGGACGTGTTTTGATTTTGGGACGCGGTCGTGCTTGAGCGCTGGCTGCTGTGCCGCAGGCCCTGCTGTGGAGCGTGGCGGGAGCGCGCGGTGTCTCTGCATGTGCCGCTGCGAGCTGTCCCCGCGCGGGTCCCTTTGCTGCATCCCGCAATGGGGCGCGTTTTTCTGTTTCCACTTGACTTTTCATTTCCCTTTTGATTTCCTCTGCCCCAGCAGCGGTCAGTTCGCACCTCGCAGGCCTCGTCCTTCCCGGGGACGGCTTTGGCCTTGCCTCTGTGAAGACTGGGCTGTGGCTCCCGTCTGCTCCGTCCCGGGGGCCGCCCCGTTGTGACGGTCTCTGGCACCTCCCGGGCCGCTCATGCCCGACGCGCAGCCGGTGCCAACATGAGCCCCAGGGCCCGGCCCGGCGAGACGGCATCTCCCTGCCGTGGCGGCCCCGTCCCACTGCCTGTAACCGCGCTCCTGTCTCAGCGCAGCTGGACCGAGGTCGCCCCATGGGTGCGGCTGCGCCTGCAGCTCCTGCGGCAACTGCTGCCGGGCACCGCCCTCCCTGCGGCCTGCCGGCCTCGGCTCCAGCCCGCCATGGCAGCGTCTGCCCCTCTTGGCTTCTTGGTCCACCCAGTCACCGCATTTGGTGGGCGGGTTCAGCCCCTCACGTCCAGGGCAGCGCGTGATAAGGACAGGACGGGCGCTGCCTCTGCGGGGCAGGAGATGCTCTCCGGGCCTCTGGCTTCGCCTCAGAGAGCAGCCGCCCCTCAGTGGTCACGCCCGGGGTCAGGCTGCCCGCGGCGCCCCGTCTCCTTGCCAGGAGGTGCTGCTCAGGCCAGGCCAGCCCGGCCTTTCCTGGCGTTGCCGGCCTCGCCGTCACCCCTCCCACCGTCCTCCCTGCCCGCTGCAGGAGCACCGGGTCACCCCACCCCCCTGCCCTGGGAGCCGGGGAGGCCGAGCAGAGTCGCTGCCGCTAATACCCGCCGCTGAGCCAGGAAACAAGGGCCTGGCTCTGTGCCGGCCTCCCCCAGCCTGACGGCCTGGGCGGGTTCCCTCCTACCCTCTCCCGTCCCCCGGCGCCCCACACAGGTCCGCGGGGACAGCACCCGCTCCTGGAGGGAGAGCGGCCTCGCCCGGGGGACACGCAGGCGCGGGGCAGGGACCAGGCAGGTCGAGTGGGGGGACGCGGCAGAAATGCCGCCCCAGGGTGGAGGCCCACGAGGACATGGCGCGGGAGGCGGCTGCCAGGAAGCGCCCATGGAGAGCAAGGCTCCGGGGACAGGAGGCCCCAGGACTGCCGCGGGCGAGGAGTGGGGGGGGCAGTGACCCCCGAGCCCGCCATGGAGCCACGCGGGCCCAGGGGCGCCGGCACGGGGAGCACGGTGGCCAGCGAGACCGTCCGCGCGGCTGGGACGGGAGAGGGAGCGTGGCAGGCACAGGCAGGAAGAGGGGGTTTCCGGGAGCACGGCTGCCGTCCCCCCAAACCTGGACGTCCTTTGGGGGCAGGTGCAGGCCCAGCAGACTGGGGAAGCAGCACAGGGTGGGGGACAGTTACAATATAGGTCTGTAGGAAGAAAATCTGGCCGTTTTTGTAGACGGAGGGACCTCGATCTGCGCACGTGCAGTGAGCCCCCCCGCTGGCCCGTCCACTGGCCCATCCGGGGCCCCTCCACTGGCCCCCTCGCCGGCCCCTCCGCCGGCCCCTCCGCCGGCCCCCTGCTGGCCCCTCCGCTGGCCCGTCCGGGACCCCCACCCATCGGCCCCTCTGCCGGCCCCACCCAGGGCCTCCCCAAGAGCTCGTAGTGAGGTCAGCCGGTGCCGGAGGCCCCTTTTGGGTGAGCTCTCGGCCGCGCAGACGGGGCCGCACGGGGCTCCGGCGTGAGGTGCCTTGTGTGCGCTCACCTGTAGAAGCGCCGCCCGGGCAGGCCCAGGGGGTCGACGAACGCCCTCTCCAGGAGCATGAGCTGGTCGTTCGCGGCCCGCAGCGCCAGGGGGCTGAGAGACGGACAGTCACTCGCGGAGTCGGGTGCCACGTGAGGCGAGGCCCGCGCCCGCGTTCGCGGCCTGTGGAGACGCCCTCGGGGAGCGGATTTGTGGATTTCCGAGAGCCCAGACCGGTCAGACATCTGAGACAGCCTCCGCCCCCCCCTCCCGACGGGGCCTGGGCGTTCCCCGGGAGCCGGCAGCGCTGCCGGGTGGGGCGGGAGCCCCTTGCGCTCCGGAGTGGGCCGGCTCTCTCGGTGGAGCTGCTCAAGTCCTCCAGCTCTGCTACAACCCAGGGGCAGGGCCCCTCCAAATGACACGTGGAGCTTTCCGCCACTGTGGGCGTGGGGGGGCAGTTTGTGCTTGTTAACGTCCTGCTTTGTGTGAGGTGTGAGTTATCACCCCAAAACAGGCAAGACGCCAAATGAAATGCAAAAAAAGCATCAACGAAAACAAGTCTCTAGACTGGCCACGGGAGCCCTGAGAGCGGGGGAGGGGGGAGGGGGTGAGAAATGGCCGCTGCCCGTCACCCCGCAGAGCCGTGAAGCCCCAGCCGGGCAGAGCCCCGACCCTGCAGACCCCGGGACGGGTCTTCGTGGCCCTCGTCCTGGGCGGGCTTTCGGCCCACAGCGCGGTTTGGGAACCAGGCCGCGTTCAAGGCGGTGGGGGCTGCACGCGTGAGACTCACTTATCGAGATCCACCTGCAGGAGTCTCCGGTGAAACTCGGAAGCAGCCTCTGAGAAGTTGCTCACGGCAGAAAACAAGGAATCTTTTAAAAATAGAAAAATGGAGGCGAGATCAGTAAGTGCTGCCCCTTGTGGGGACCCCCCCAGCGCAGGCGCGCTCAGGAAGCTGACACCAGGGCTGAGGAGCTTCCCACGGCCGCCCCGTGACCGCAGGGGAGAGCCCGCGGCGGGGAGCCCCCGGCCGCGCACGCTGTAGGCCGGCGGGAGGGGCAGGGGCCCGGGAGCGAGCGGTCGGCGCCCTCTCACCGAAGGACACCCCGTGCGCGGCCAGCTGCGGGGCGTGCCTCCGGGCCAGGCTGTAGATGCTGGTCGCGTAGCCCCTCAGCGCCGCCGCGTAGTCGCGCGCGTCGAAAGGGATGACCGCGGAGTCGGCCAGCTCGTAGACCAGGGCCCCGCGCAGCTGGGCCACGGCGAGCTGCTTCCTAAACGTGGGGTCGTAAAACTGCTCCACCAGCTCGAACGTCTCGTAGGCTGTGTGGTAGACCGGGTAGCTGCTGTAGGTGTCTGTTTTCTGGAAACACACGGAGGGAGGGCTGAGCGGACCATCCCCGTGGGCGCAGGCGGGCTGGCAGGAAGGATGCCGACGCCTGGCGCCCGAGGGTGTCGCCGTGAAGGGGGGAGGGCTGAGCTCTAAGGCAGCAGACCCCGCCAGCTGTGCTCGGAGGCCAGTGTCGCCACCCCCCGCTTACAGCCCCTGAGCGCCTCCCTAGAAATACCGCTTTTTGGGGACTCCCCACACTGCTTGCGGTGACTAAAATCTGGGTGCGCTCCGGGCCGCGTGGGACCGCACGGACGGCCAGCCGACGGGGTGCGGGCGGGGGAAGCTGTGTCTGCGGCTGCCCCCCTGCATCCCCAGGAGGCCCCGAGAGACAGCGCGGCAGCAGGCCACAGCGCTTGGGCGGGCGAGGGCTCCCGACTCCTGCCTTCAGCCTTTCTTTGTTCGCTGCTTCCCAGAGCCTGGAGCCAGGCAGGGGTTCCGGCTGCTCACAGGAGGGAAGGGAGCCGACTGGGAGAGCGGCGTGCCCGGCACCAGGCGGGGCGGCCGTCGGCAGGCTGTCCTGGGGGCGAGCGAGCGCGGGGTACACCTGCGAGACGGCGGGGCTTACTGATGTGACTGCACCTGGTTTAGGGCACCTGGGTGGATTCAGCCCGTGCTGACACGTCATAACCGGTCACTGGATTTGCTGTATGCCCCACCCAAGAGCCGGGGTCAGCTGCAAGCAGAGCTCCTCAGCCGGGCGCTCCCCGGATGGGGCGGTCTCCACGGGCCCAAGAGCCTTTCCAGGCGACATCGCAAAGGGCACGGTGAGGGCCGCCCGTCATCCCGCCAGCCGCCCGGCCATACATGGTCAGCTGCCATGTCTTCCCCTGCCCTGGCAGCGGGAGCCCAGAAGAAGGCCCAGCTCTCTCCTCGCCTACCCGAGGAGAGAGGACATCCCTGCGCCTGCAGCTCTTGCCAGGCCACGCCCCGCCCTGGTGCCGGCTGCTGACAGAGTGGGCACTGCGTGTCCAGCCCAGCACAGCCACTTACCCTGTTCTTGGTGTAGCGGGCCCTGCCCGACGCGATTCCGAGTCTCTGAAAATAAGTCTCAAAGTCACTGCCGGACCCAAGCTTGTTGATCCTGGTGCAGCAGACGAGCCGTGCACGGAGAGAAAAGAGAGAGTGAGGCCAAGTCAGACGTCTGCGCTGTGCCCCCGCCCCCGGGACCGGAGGCTGAGGCTGGACGCCACATGGCAGCCCCATGCCCCTGTGTCCACTGACCCAGAGCTGGCCTGGCAGCCATGCCTGTCCCTGTCCCGGTGTTTGTGTAGAGGAAGTGCCTCGAATGTGGCGAGGGCTGCATGCGTCTCATTTCAGAAATAAACCTGCCACATGTTTATTCGCAGGTGGTTGAACCACTTTATTCACATGCCGAGTTGTGGCATAGGAAGCCCAGGGGGCAGGCCAGGCGGAGAGGCAGGACAGAAGGGGCCCGTGTCCAGCGCGGAGCTGTCCACTCGCAGGACACAGGGCACGTTTTTGAGACCAAGACCCTGAGTGTTTGCAGAATCTTTCTAGTCTAGCGCTTTCTCTGGAAGAGCATGTGTAACTTTTTAATTAGAAACATTTAAGCCACCGCAGCACGTACTGGGGAGAGAGGTGTGCCACAGGCCACCACCCGCTGGCGCGAGCGTCCCAGCAAGAGGCACACATGTTGTGAGTCAGGAGGACATGACCCAGACAGGACCCAGCCCAGGGGTCCCAGCCCCTTGTCAAGCCCAGAAGCAAGAATCCATCCTTTATTTCTTTGCCTCTCCGGTTACCTGCTAGTGCGTCTCACACACCTGAATGCAGTCTTACGCAGAAACGGAAAATAATGCTGAACAACAAGGCCAAATAACTGACTAAGAGTTGGCAAGACCAGAGCTCTCTGCCGCGAGGGGAGGCTCCTCACCGCTCTGGCAGGTCAGAAAGGCCACACAGGGGGCCTGGGCAGGAAACGCATCTGCCAGTAGCTCACCTGGGGACACGTCCATCTTCTGGCGACGGGTCCTTTTCCAGCCAGCTTTCATAGAGTGACCTGCTCTCAAAGCCGTCGTCGGGGCTGGAAATCTGAAAGACATTGAATGCTGGGCGGGGGCCAAGGCTCCGCTGCCCCCACAGCCTCGCCCTCCTGGTGGTGTCTGCCTGCTGGAGACTCTGCCCGAACCCCGACGAGATTTCCTTTCATTTGGATTTTAAACAAGCATAATGGCTTGGGTGTTGGGAAGCTGAGACCTCTTTTAGTGGGCGTCGTTGAAGGAAAGCTGTGGATACGATGTGTGCTTCGGTGCGCTGCTCTGTCCAAGTCCACCGAGAGCCCTCAAGGCCGCAGGTGTAAGAAGCTGAGCCTGACCCTGTGAGTCCTGGGTCTGTGGCGCAGGCACTAGTGTTTCACATGTTCTAGTCGTATTTAAACACAGCTGGCATTTGATCAGTTCAAAAAAATCTATATAAACTCAGATTTCAGTCTGGGTATTTTGACAGCTTCTGCGTGTGTAAATACAGGTTTTACTATCCTCGTTAAAAAAGTATGCTAATTGGGCCTCCCTAGTGGCGTAAGGAGTTAAGACGCAACCTATGAAGCTGTCTGCAGCCTCTGCAGCATGAGTGCGATCCCCTGCCAGGGAGCTACCCACATGGCTCAGCAGACCTCTCCTGTCTCCCCGCTGCTCCCCTCAGCCGTGTGTTTCAGTGGATCCACCTGTTGTGCTCCCCACTCTGTCTCTGGTGAATCCTCCCACCACCCACACCTCTTGCCTGTACCCCAGTTCTTGATGCATAAATAAATCTTTTTAAAAAAAGTATAATAATTAACTCCTCTCTCCTGAGACTCAGAAAAGCAGGCCATGTGGTAGAAAATTGTGGATTGTGTGGAATATTTCGTCTACTTAAAAAAATTGCTAAAATAATTATCAATACGAATGTCCAGGACAGTCCAGCCCACTGCCTTCGTGGCTGGCGTGCACGCGTCCAGCTTGTTTGTGCAGATAAGCTCCGTCTGTCACTGTCTTTTTTTTTTAAGAGGCATGTTTTATTTATTTATTTGTTTGTTCTGTTTATACATGCACTGGGCACAGTCAGAAGCGCGGGAGGGTGAGAGAATTCACCAGAGCCAGAGCGGGGAGCAGAGCAGGCAGAAGGACCCAAGTACACTGCTGAGGGGAGCAGCAGGCGGCAGGAGAGGTCTGCGCGCCATGTGGGACCCTCCTCTGGTGGCCGGGGAGCAGCCGGGGATCGAACCGGCGCCGCAGAGGCCGCGGGCAGCTTCGCAACCCAGCGCTCAACCGCTGCGCCACCGGGGAGGCCCATCATCTGTCACTGTCTTGAAAGTAAGCTCCATTAACTAGGAAAACAAGCAGCGTTCACTTATCCACTGACCAGAAACATTCAGGCAGTTCACGTCATACCTCCTTTGTCAGCTTGTATACCAGCTGGTGGAGAAGGGGCGTGCAGTCCACTCTGAGCGTGTAATTGCCTAAAAAAGAACACATGTCACTGCCTCATCCCGTGAGTGAGGGCCCAACCCATTCTGATGTTAACTGCGCAGAGCTGAGGTACTGGGAGGTGGGGGCCGGAGGGGAGAGACCTGTGGACTGGAGGCGGAGGAGGGTGCACTGCCCCCAGGTCATCATGGCTGGAGGCCAATGTCACCGCAGTTAAGAAAGTGCAACTTTTAAAGACTTAGAGCAAGACGTCATGGATCAGATGAAGGCAGCTGGTCCGGGGAATGAGACATGGGGTGGTGGCGGCTGTTGGAGCAAGAGGCCCCAGAGCACACTGGGCGAGGGGCGAGGCCTGGCCATGGGCAGTGCCCGTCATCCTGGAGGGGCTGGCCCAGGGCAGCAGCATGGGTGCTTGGCCGGGGGTGACCCAGCTACAGTGCCCACCTGGCTCGTTCGTAGCCAGCTGTGTGTCTGGACGTCAGCCCCGGGTGCCCACCAGTGGGCTGAGGATGCTGGGCTGGGCCCGCTCGGTGGGCGCCCAGACGGGTGTCATGGCCAGGCCCTGGCCTCGGCCCACCGTGGCTGTTCCCACGATGGAGTCGAGGCCCAGGCGGCAGACAGCAAGTGCCAAACAGGCAGAAGGTAGACGGGCTCGCACGTATGGTGACCCTCACTTGCCCCAGGCAGCCCCTGCAGGGATACCCGACCTCGGCTCCAGCCCGGGGTCCCTCTCTGCTAAACTGGAAGGTGAAAGCATCAGGGAGACAATCGGGAGGGCAGCCCCAGAGAGCCGGCCTGGCCACGGCTGACAGTGTTGGGAGAGGCCCACCTTCTATGGAGGAGTCTGAGTTGATGTAGGCGACGCTTCTCGCCTGCAGTGCCTTCGCGTTCTCCTGCGTTGGGAACAGAGTGGGTAATTGATTCGCAGTCACGAGCAGCCGACACATAAGCACAGTAAGAAACCAGTGGGAAAGCGGCAGGCACAAGCCTTTCTGAGTGGAATCCCTATGCCTCCGCCAAGTTTCTGGGATGGCCGCGATAACCGGCTGGCGGCAGTGTTAATGTGATGCCAACAGGAAAGACTCTATGGTGCTTCACTGCAGTGTGCAGCACTAGCAGGCCCGGGAGGCCTCTTCTCCACGTGGGCTCGGTCCCTGTGGGGACCATGGCGGGCGAGGCCCCTCCTGTCTCTGGGGACCCTTGCAGGCGATGAAGGTGGAGTCTCAGATCAGCCTCCCAAGTCAGCTGACCATTTTAAAAGTGAAATACAGTGTTTATTTTTTAAAAGAGAAGATCTGGAGAAAAAGAAAGAAGAGGACAGAGACTGAACAAGAAGGAGAGAAAGGCTGTCAGGACAAAGACTGGTCTCGCGCGCCGCGTCCCCCCCGCCCCCTCCAGACAGACTCAAGGAAGACAGGCTAACTGGTCACCTGGCCGGGACTGCCCAGACCCTGGCTCTCCACCCGCGCCGGTACTTGGTGTTGCCAGTCTCTGTAATGTGGGCTGATGCGCTGGGACGAGGGGCATCTCGCTGCGTTTTGACTTGCATCCCCTGGAAACTAGTGCTGCCGAGGGTTTTTCCCTATACTTGGCCATTTGCCATTCTTCTTTGGAGAAGTTTCTTTTTAGTTCTTCTGCCCACTTTCTGACTGGGCTATTTGCGTTGTTTTGCTGAGCTGTGTGAGCTCTTTGTAGATCTTCGATATCAGTCCCTTATCTGTCACATGGTGTGCAAATTCTTTCTCCCATTCCACGGGGTGTATCTAGTTAGCTTACTGTCTCTTCTGCTGGACAGAAGCTTTTTCATTCGATGTAGTCCCAGCTGTTTGTCATTTCCTTCATTTTCTTTGCTTCTGGGCACGAGTCCTCCAAGGCGTCTCTGAGATTCATGTCATGGAGTGTCCTGCCTGTGTCCTCGTCTGTGTGTTACGGTGTCAGGTCTTACAGTCCTGTCTTCTAGCGTTGTGAGTTGACTTCTGTATGTGGTGAGAGACAGTGGTCTAGTTCCATTCTTTTGCATTCTGCAGTCCAGTTTCCCCAGCACCATTTTTTTCAGACTGTCCTTGTTCCAGCGTATGTTCTCCACTCCTTTGTCATACGTTAGTTGACCAACATTACGTGTAGCTATATTTTTGGGTTTTCAATTCGATTCCATTGGTCTGTGTGTCTGTTTTTGTTCCAGTACCATGCTGTTTTGTTATTAGGGTTTTGCAGTATAGTTTGAAGTCTGGGAGTGTAATTCCTCCATTTTCCTGTTAGTCAGGAGTGATTTGGCTCTTTGAGGTTTTTTTTTCCTGATCCTATATGAATTTCAGCAGTATTTGTTGTATTTCTTTTGTCCCGACCCGCGGGATTCGGAGGCACGGAAAGAGAAGGGCTGAAGATTGAAATGAGGAGCTTGAGACGACTTGCCGCTAGCGGTTGCTTCTTTATTTTTCCTTTACCTTCTCTTACTTTTACATGTTTTTCTTTTCTCCGTCTTTCTACCTTCCCTGGCCTTCTCCCTGCTCCTCTCGCAGTAACCTCTCTCAGTATCCTCTCTCGAAGTCTCTCTCTCGAAGTCTCTATGCAGTATCCTTTCCGCAGTCTCCTTCTCGAAGTCTCCTCGCCTTATCCTCTACGCAGTCTCTTCTCCTTGTCCTCTACGCAGTCTCTTCTACTCTCTCCCGTGGTTCCCTTCTTATACCCTCGTAGCTCCTCCCATCGTACCTCCCAGCCCCGCGTGATTTACAGGAAAACCCAGTGGTTTCTCAGAAGGCGAAACGGTAAATCGAAACTTAACTTATCGCATGCATGCGCAACACGGCGCATGCTCCAGGCGGCTCCGGACATCTTTGAGGAATGCCATTGAGATTTTTATTGGAATTGCATCCTGTAAATTGCTTTTGTAGTTTTCCTTGTATAGGTCTTTCACCTCCTTTGCTAGGCTCATTCTCAGGTATTTAATTTGTTTGGGTACAATTGCAAATGGGATGGTTTTCTTAATTTCTTCCTCTTTATACCGATTGTATACAGGTAGGCCACTGATTTTTGTGTGTTCATATTGTAACCTCCTACTTCACTGAACTGGTTTATTGTTTTAATTAGTCTCAGAGGAAAGCATTTTAAAAGCTAAACACAATGAGCCTCCCCTAGTGGCGCAGCGGTTGAGCGCTGGGCTGCGAAGCTGCCCGCAGCCTCTGCAGCGCCTGTTCGATCCCTGGCCGCCAGCGATGGTCCCACATGGTGCCACAGGCCTCTCCTGCCGCGCCCACTGCCCCCCTCAGCAGTGTACTTCGTCAGTCTGCCTGTTCTGTTCTGCTCCCCACTCTGGCTCTGGTGAATTCTCTCACCCCCCCCCCCCCCCCCGCACTTCTGACTGTACCCAGTGCTTGTGTAAATAAATAAATTAATCTTTGAAAAAAAAAAAACTAGACACAATGACAAGACATGGATGCCCTGCTTTGAAGCAGTTCTGTGAAATCTGAACTTAAGGGTATGGTACAGGGAGAGTGACTGTGTCCTGCACCTGCATTGTGCATTAGCGCTGTGGACAGAGAGGCTCGGGGACGATGCAGGAAGGGCCTGGCAGGGACACGTGGCGGAAGAGCGCTTAGAGCCAGTAACCTGTGACAATCTCCGAAGAAAATGATAAATCACAAAATCATAAAGTAAGTCAATTTACTAAACTAGATTCGCAGTTCACAAAATTAACATCTTATGCCTAGTGATGCAGACTTACGTGTGTGAAGGATAAAACATACCTGTGAAATTTAACCAAGTGTACAGTCATCTTACTAGAACAGCTTAAGTTTTCCTGGACGAAATGCAAGGACATCTCAGAAACTTGAAAATTAGACACATTCATTCACTTGTCAGAAGTGTCTTGCTAGTTAGGGTTATTTTCTAACCACGCAGAGTTTACTTATTTTTCACAAAACAAATAGAAACTAAAATATTTTGAAAGCAATGAATAAATCTGCTTGTAGCCCTGGAACAAAGAGGTTTTTCTGTTTGCCAAACTGATGTGAAAGTGAAAACAAGCCGTTTTAAAAATTCTCTTGCACGTTTCTCCACATTGAATCCACATTAGGGACTGTTAGGGTCTGTCTGGAGCCCCCTGAGATGCCTCTCCCTGGTGGCCAGGAAAGGGCACGCTCTGTCTTCCTTACCTCAGCCCATTCTGTGGAACCCAGAAGTCCAAATTCTTCTGCATCCCAGCTGGCGAAGATGAGCGTTCTCCTCGGCCTCCAGCCTGGAATCATGTGGAGCCAGGTTAGGGGCAGTCCTCTAAAGGCACAAGTCGCCCCTTTCTGTGATCACCTACAGGAGACCACACTCACCTCTGCTCATCAGTTTCCCAAAACTCCGCACAATCTCCTGCAGGGCCGCAGCCCCACTGGTCGGGTCGATTGCGCCGAACACCCAGGAGTCCCGATGGCCTCCCAGGATGACGTACCTGTCTGGAAGGGACACATACACTGGGGGCGCGGTAGGAACACCTGCGGTTTGTGCCTAAGTCGAACTCCCTCCTGAGTTTTCTTCATCGGGGAAATCAACACTATAGTTTTTTTCAGAGTTGTACAGTTTTCCAGATTTGGTTATTTCACATCTGCCTGAATAAGACTGATAGCTGACAAAGGTCTATCTACTCTGAATCTCAATTCTTGTAAAGAAAGGTTTAAAAAAAGGACTGACTCACCAGGTTCCACAGCTCCTCTGATAGTTCCGATGACATTGTAAATTCTTGTGATTTTATTGGTATTGTGAACATGCATTCTAACCTTCCTGGAATTTCAAAGGAAGTAGATTACTTCAGAGTGTTATGTGTAAGTTGTCTTTCATATTTTATTACGAAAAATCTCAGAAGCACAGGAAGCCAACAGGATGATGACTCCATAGCCGTCAGCCTCCTGGATCCTGTGTCTGGCACCACCAGCCACTGCCGGCCACGGGTGAGACCCTTCGCTCCCACCCGCTGAGTGCACACCTGGTCATCAGATCTTAAAACTGGAGCCGCTCTCCTGCATCCTGCCTCCCCCTCATAATTGCTGGGATTTTAAAATCCAAAACATTTCCTTTCAAAATGTCTTGGGCGGCCTAAAGACTTTCGCTATGCCCTCAGCCCCAAAGAAGGATGGTGGCTGTGGCCATCCGGGGTGGGCAAGTGTGTGGCCAGCTCATCTCTGCGGCTGCCTCGCATCCTTGGTTAGGCAGCGCTGCTGGGCACCGGGCCAGCACGGGGGAGTTGGTAACTTGGCCCCTGCTCGCCTCTTGTCCTCCCGGAGGAAGCCTGCTGCTTGGCGTGTGTAGCATGTTGAGAGCTGCCCACCTGCCGGTGAACGGGGAAGATGTTAACCTATAGTGCAAATGCGGTCATTTTTGAGACCGTGAAATGTCCTAAATGTATTTCCTAAGTGAGAGAAGATCAGTTTTTGGCTGTGGAAAGTGAGGAAAAAACAAGTAGCGTGCCCCTGACGCAGGAGTCGCCTCGGCCTTTCCCCACCAAATGCGCAGACCGTGCGTGACGAGAATTACCTGAAAGAAGCCTCCCCTGAGAAGCCCGGCCCGATGTTGTAGGCCACATCCAGGCGCCCCTTCCAGCTCGTGTCCGGCGGGGCCGCGCCCCCCATGTGGCTGCCAAAGAGAGGAAGGAGAGGGCACTGAGCCTCCTCCGAGGCCGCGCGGCTCTCCCACGTGATGGGGGTTTGTCATCGATCGTTTCGGCGGAGCACCAGGTCCTGTCCAGGTGCCTGTCCTACGGGCCTCCACTCTGGCGGCCACAGAGGTGAGAAAGTGACACTTAATGTGGCCGCGATATGTGCCCAGGGGGAGGGGAGCGGGCAAGGCCGAGGCACGCGAGGAGAGTCAGCCAGGAATTCTGCAGACGGGAAATACGTGTCAGAAGAGATCTGGTTAGAGAAGCTGCTGGTCACCTAAGAGACTCAAAACACGACTGTGTCGATCCATCTGGTGACGAGGAACGGGTCTGTGAGGACTCCGGCCGCTCACTGCAAAGAGGCACACAGCAGCCAAGTGCGCACCTGTCCCCGACGTGTCACAGACACGGTCTGCACGCCCGCCCCTCAGGGAACTGACTTCTCTCCTCATTTGCAGACAAGGAAGCTAAGTCGGAGGAGAACCGCAGCAGAAAGGCTGGCTGTCTGGCTGGTTGAAGGCAGCCCGTTTAGCGATCGGGGGGCAGTATGTTTTCAAAGTGCAGGAACATGCAAGCACCCCATGGATGTCAAGAAACCCAATGGCCTGAAATATCAGTATTTTTATCTCTGGACATAGTTTTGCTTTTGAGATTTTTCCATCTGTAGCAAAGAGTTTTTTTTTTTTTTAAGAGTTATTTACTTAATGCTTACAAGAACCAGGGTGCAGGCCAGAGGTGCGGGGCGGGGGGTAAGAGGATCCATCAGAGATAGAGCAGGGAGCAGAACAGGCAGACTGACTGAAATCCACTGCTGAGAGGGGCAGCGGGGGAGGCAGGACAGGTCTGCTGCGCCATGCGGGTCAGCTCTCTGGCTGGGGATCGGACTCGTGCTGCGGGGGCTGCGGACAGCCTCATAGGTTGCGTCTTAACCCTCCGCCACCAGGGAGGCCCATAAAGAGTCATGTTTTATGTCTGAGTTACTGAAGCAACTGCTCTTCTTGAATAAAACGGCTGCTCTTATTCTTGCTTCAGGTACTATTTTCATACAAGCCTTGACTTAACATATTTAGGTTACATTAGCGTGTGTATGTGTGTATGTGTTTTACATTTTTTTTTTTAAGATTTATTTATTTATTTATACAAGCACTGGGTACAGTCAGAAGCGCGGGAGGGTGAGAGAATTCGCCAGAGCCAGAGCGGGGAGCAGAGCGGCAGAAGGACCAAAGGACACTGCTGAGGGGAGCAGCGGGCGGCAGGAGAGGTCTGCGCGCCATGCGGGACCCTCCTCCGGTGGCCGGGGAGCAGCCGGGGATTGAACCAGCGTTGCAGAGGCTGCGGGCAGCTTCACAACCCAGCGCTCAGCCGCTGCGCCCTCGGGGAGGCCCCTGTTTTACATTTTAAAAGGACATGTTTATTTGGGAGAGGAGCAAAACAGGCCTGCTTATTCAGAAGCGACAGCAGAGCTGATGTGTATTCGTTTTAGTTGGAAAATGACATATTAGTGCAAAATCTCTTATATCCATTAAAAACTATACCGTAATAGTATTTCTGCATCATGATACCCGATGGGATGTACCGGGATTTGGGGGATCCCCACTCCTTCTTCTGCATCAAGTCTGAAGGCATACTCTGCAAAAATCACATGAAAACAAGACAACTGGTGAAAAGGACTTGATTTTATTACTATTCCATATTTGCCAAGTATTTGAAATGATACTAAAAATACATCAAGTGTCCCCAAAGCCAATGGTTGTTCTACGAGGGCCTGATTCAGCAGTAAGACATGAAATCATTCAGGTTTTAATGGAACATGTTGGTTACTGAGATTTTCAAGTTGGTTTTGCCACCTCGCTCAGTTCTCTTGGTTAATTTTATAAGGTTTCCTCAAGGATATGTGTGATTCTTGCAGAAGTTACCAGATGTCTGGAAAATGTATCCAGGATTTTTGAAACAAGAAGCCAGTGAAGAAGTCAGGGGAGGCCGGGCGCTCGGGGGACCCTGATGGAGGCCTGTTCAGCAGCCACACAGCCTGCCTGGAAGGGGGGGCGAAGGCGGCCCAGGACCTCCCTGGGACTTCCGCTCTCAGCCCAGAATTTAGGAAAACAAGGAAATTTGCAAACAAACAACACCGGCTTCCAGTTACAGAAACTAGGAAAAAGAGTTAATGAGTAAAAAAAAAAAATAGTAAAAGAGCCCACAACATGGGTCAGAGCAGGAATGTAAGAGACGGGAAACACACTATTAACGAAACCCAACCCAGGCTACTTGAGGTCAGTAAAACTGACACATCACTAGCAAGACCGAGCCTAAGGAGCCGCGAAGTGGCCAGGGCCAGCAGCAAGAAGAGAACGTCGCCCCCCTGCTTGCGGCCCCCAAGAAAGAAAAACGACTCTGAGCAGCTCCGTGTCCGCAAATCCGACAGCTCAGATGAAATAGACAAGATTCTTGAAAGACACAAGCTACCAAACGGCAGGACAGACAGCGTGCCTGAGCGGCCGTCCGCAAGCGAGGAGCTTGAGCATGCAGCAGAGACTTTCCATGCAAACGGGACTGCAGGCCCAGGCGGATTTTCCGGCAGGCAGGCGCGGCAGGCAGGGCTGCGAGGACCAGGTCCATGGGAGAAGATGCCACGAGGACAGCCTTCCTGGCGGCAGGAATGGGCTCACGGTGACAGACAAGGATTCTCGGAATGTCAACACAAGTCCGCAATGCACTGATGACGGGTCAAAGGGGGTATGTGGTGACCAGGGTCTGGTCTGCCCAGGAGGCAGGTTGGTCAGTCAGCGTGACCTGAGAGCAGCAGTCATGGTGCAGGCACATGGCGGCGCAGCAGAGCCCCTGGAGGACAGCTCCTGGTGCCGCACCCGGTGCTGACCCCCCATCCAGGAGGGGCGTGGACGTCCGCGGACCGACAAGAGAGTCCAAGAAAACCTGTAGCTAATGTCCTACTGAACAGAGAAAAGCTGTGTTTTCTCTCTTGGGGCAGGAACAAGCCAGCAGTCTCCTCTCACGGCCGTTTTCAGCATGCATCGGAAGCGTCAGCCGATGGTGAGGCAAGAAAGAACTTGAAAGAGACAAAGCTGAGTCTGCACACGGCTGACCTGCTCGGAGAGCCCTGACACGACCCACGGAGACCCCACCAGCTGGCGACCCCTGGCTGCAGGGCCCAAGGCCGACGCGCCGACTGTGGCGCTGGGGAGTGAAGCTGGGCCGGCGTGAGCGTGTGCGGCGCCGGGTGAGCTGGAGACGGCTCCCCGGGTGTGGGGAAGCCACAGGTGCTGGGAAGCCTTTTGGGGTACCTTGACAGCTGGGGAGGCCCCCGGCACTCGTTCCTGCACCCCAAGATTTAACATGTTTTAAGATGTCAGTTTTCTCCAAGCTGGTCTATAAGCCACCCTGTGGAAACAAGGGGCTTCTTTCACCACTGATTCCAAACGCCGCGCGGAAGCATCTGGACTAGCGCTACGGACTCTGAAGAGGAAAAAGGCAGCGCAGGCTGGAGGGTGTGCGGCCCCGCTGGAATAAAGTTCAAAGGTGGCTGTGGCTGGTGCCTGCGGCCGGCCTCTGGGCGTAGGGCCCCCCTCAAAGCAGTTGGGATTCTTAGAAAGCCAGGCACCCCCTGGGCCTGTTTCCTGCGAACCGGTTTCTGTGTTTGCCCGAGAGAGAGAAGCCCACGAACACTTTCCTGAAACCCTGCACGGCAGCCTTCGAGTGGTAGCTGCTGGGACAGAGGCAGCGCGGGCGTCTGGCTGTCCAGCGCCAAGTGGGCAGCAGACCCAGGGCCCGCCTGCAGGAAGCCGCTCAGTGGGGAGGGGCTGGCGCGGGGGCCAGGATGGGGCGGCGACACTCTGGGTGACGGCAGAGGCGACAGCGTGTGTCCCGTGTCGCTCCCAGGGGAAGCCTCGGTGTCGTCACAAGATGCGTGCGGCCGAGAGCAGGACATGCCGAGCCCGGGCGGCGCTGGGCCAGGACCCCCTCCTGGCGTCCCAGGCACGACGCGGAGGGGCCGGGCCGTGTCGCGCGTCCTGCAGGATGGGGCGTGGGCTGGGGTACCTTTGGCTGGGTAGCCCGGGGTGAGCGGGTCCCCCGCGCCATCCAGGTTCAACACGTTGCCTCTCTGGACAGCGGTCCCAGGCAGGCTCCACCCTTCGGGGTACGGCTGCACCCCAGGCGCAGAGTAGTCGGCCGGGTCTGAGAACAAGATGACTCCTGAGGCCCCCGCCGCTGCGGCGTTCCTGACCTGAGGGGAGAGCGGGGGGAGCAGGGGATGCTGGCTGGCCTGGGGTGCCCGGGTGCGAAGCAGACTGGGAGGGGGTGCCGTGCGGAGCCCTTGGGGCAGGGTGGGGCACCGGCTGATGGAGAATTGTGGGTGCCTTGGGGGGAGGAGGGGGTGGTGACGGCATCTGTGGAGCTGTCAGCCTGCACCCCTAAAACCTGCCAACCAGTAAATGCAATTTCCAGGGGTCTCAGGCAGCAAAAGGCAACTTTCTCCAGGACAACACAGGGCAGACTAGGGTTAGGGTTAGGGTTAGGGTTAGGCGGGGCGGCCCGGGGCACAGGCACCTTGTTTCCTCTGAAGACCTTCCCGTATCTGGCGAGGACGATCCTCCCGGCGCAGCTGATGCCCATCTCCCTCTCCAGCCGCAGGAAGTCCTCGGTGCGCCCGTAGTTCACGTACACGAGGTCCCCCTGTGGGCGATAGCTGCGTCAGGCCTGGACCCCGGCCAGACCAGCGCCCAGCTCGGGCCTGAGCCGGTGCGGGCGGGCTCTGTGCGGCTGGCGGGGGCACTCGTAGCCCTGCGAAGCTAAAAAGGGGCAGCGTGTAAGACAGCCTGGGCCGGCCCGAGTGGCAGGAGCTGCCGAGGAGAACGGGAATAAAATAACGGCCACACCCCAGCTGCTCAGTTTCCACCCTTGGCCTTGGCCTCGTGGTGAGTCGGTGAACTCCGCCCCATGAATCCGCAGCAGGACCGGTGCAGGGTCCCTGCCCCAGGATCACAGGCAGGGGACCAGCCGTCGCAGGGCGCGGTGCAGGCACGTCCAGGACTCCCCCGGGCACCCATGCTGGGGCGTGCGTGGCCCACCCACTGCCTTGGCCTGCCTACCACGCAGGTTTATAAAACAGGCAGCTGTGAGGGGCTGAGTGTCTTCACCTCTGGCGTGCCCTGGGCTGAGAAGGCGTTATATGGCGGGACGATATTTGTGACGTTCTCATAGCCGCCTGGTGCTGCCTCGAGGCCTGAGGTCTTGAAAATCTAACAAGAAACATACGAAGTTGGACAGGAACATTCCAGATTGCTGTTGAAGAATAACGCATTTTGCCCCCAACTATCCACTTAAAGTTATGCTTCCTGAAAACAGGGCCTACCTTGCACAGGCCACCCTCCCAGACAGCGGCGAGAGAGAGCTCTGTCCTGTCTTCAAAGCAGCAGCTTCTAGAAGTGCCTGGCCCTCTGGCAGCTGGGTGCTCAGGAGCCAAGGGGGCTCCAGAGGCGGCACCCGCCCCTCCACCTCCCGCCACGCGTGGCCCCTTTGTCTGCCCCAAACGAGTCGCCCCAGCCCCTGCCTGCCGCCTCCAGCCCTGCCCGCGAGGCTGAAATGACTCAACATTTCACCCGGATGCTTATGATGGGCCCGTGGACGACTGAGCTCAACACGCCAAAGCCTGGACTTGTTGCACCCCGGGCCTGTGTCTGGTGCCCTCTGACCCCAGTGTCATCGGAGGCCCTTGCCCCCTCCCTCCAGGGAGCCACTGCCCCGTCCCGCCTGCTCCTTGATCCCAGCCTCCCCCTGCCCTGCCCCACGGGCTGTGCCACCTCTCGGCAGGACTCCGCACCCAGCCCCTCGCCTTGTCCAGCCTGACGTGCCCCCTGCCCGGGCTGTGAGCGCCGGCCACACCTGCGGGCTCAGGGCTGCCAGTGGCTCCTGCGGTCTGAGTGGGGCCTCAGCCCCTCGGACAGCACAGAAGCCTGAGGACACACTGTTGGGCGCTCTCCGCGGCCACTTTGCACCTGACTGTTAAATAGAGAAGAGCTTATTCTCCCGCTCACGGAGCCACTGTGTTTCCCAGCCTTTGCCGATACAATTTTCCTGCCCAGAAGTAAGCTTTTTGTTTGCTTTTTCGTGTCATCAGCTCCTGGGGACATTAATACTTTCAGGAAGGGTCTCTTGACTCCTGGGCTGCGCTGAGTGACCCTCCTGTGTGAAGAGCTGGCCCTGTCCCGTGCTCACCCCACTCACTTGCGGCATGTCCTGCACCTGCCTCACTTTACCTACGCAGAGGAGCCACATCCTCGGGTTCGCTCTGACTCACGACCTAGTGCCGTGGGGGCCAGCACTGGGCCCCGCGGCATCAGCCCACAGCCCATGGGCTCCTAAGCTCAGGAGCCCGCTGCGGCCTGGCAAGTGTCCATTTGGACTGTGCCCACGTCCCATTTCACAGAAAACGGTGGACACGTAAAAGCATGAACGGTGTCCGTGGTGCTCTGTCACCTCCAGCCCCTGTGCGTCCACGGCCGACACGTAGTTGGGGTTCGTCTCGTTGGGGTAAGACAGGAGAACGTCGTAATGAACCAGCTTGACCGCATCCAGTCCAAATTCCTCCCACTGGCTTTGGATTTTCTTGGCAAGCAGGAAGTTCTGTTCTGTTCCGGCCAGGTGAGGGAGCTTTGTAAACGAACTAGAATGAAAATGAGATAGAAGCTGGGTTACAGCCGCCGTCCGGACTCCAGGCCGAGTGCACACTCTCCTGCAGGCGTGGCGGTGCCGCGTCCACCCCAGGTGGAAGCTGCACTGGCGGGCGCAGGCCCGCGCCCCGGCCCGGAAGGCGCACTCTGCGGTGAGCAGGGAGTTGCATGATTAGGGGAAAGTGAGATGGAAGAGTAACAGCCTTCCTTGAGGTGGAAGAGTAACCCTGAACTTTTGCCTGGTTGTTCGCTTGTCTCTGTCTGTGTTTAACAGAAGAAAACTTTGTGTTTATTGTCGGGAATAACAACGTAGCGCATTATCAAACCAGAATCGCCAGAAGGGAATCACAGCCATGGGTAATGGGCCATTCAGGCCTCCTGGGCTGGAGAGAGTGGGGCAAGCGCTGCACAGCTTGGAGAAGCCAGACCAGCTCTATGGCATTAGCCCCTGTAGCTGATCCTTGCTCCCTCCTGCCTCCCGCCACCCGGCCTGTGGCCAGTCGACTCCGGCCCTTCCACGTTGTCCGAACCTCCTCCCGGCCTGCCGGTGCATTGAGCACCCCATGTACCTGCACACAGCTTTGCTTTCTGTGCCCGCAGGTGTCTCGGCTAGGAGGCCACACCCTCCACTGGCCCTCTCGCATATTTTTCTTTCTTTCAAAAATAACAGAACACTTGAAACGCCTACCAAAAGCCCCCACCTACTCCTCCTCCTAGGTGCTGGCAAGACTGAGGGCCACGCCTCTTTGGTCCCTAAAGTCTCGGGCTCTTCATTTAAGGCCCTTCACTCTGGGCGTCGTCCTTGGTGAGCAATACCTATGTCGAGGCGGGTGTGGAGGAAGGAACGGCCGACCCCAGCGAGGTGACAGGCTGCAATCCAGCTGCTCACACAGGACACCGCCCCTGCGCTCTTGCGCGCAGCCCCAGTGGAGATGAGACACAAGTGTCACGTCGGTCGAGTGTTTTCACTTGCTCCAGTTACACTTGTGGACACTTAAAGTGGAACTTCGTGACCCCTGCCCAACCACAGACACGTGGCGGGCTGTACCGCGGTCCCTCACTCCACGCATCTGCTTCCGTGGTCTAGCTGGAACCTCGGAAGGGAGAAGAGACGGAACACTGGCACCTCTCTGCGGAAGGTCAATTGTAATTGTAAAGAAAACAACAGGTTGACAGGAAGCGGAGGGAAGAAGAGACAGCACACAGCCCGTAAGAGCTGGAAAGGCCCGTTTACACCAAGGGAGGCGGACTGACGGGCCTGCCAGACACAGAAAAGGACATTCTCGAGATGAAGAGCAACATGACGCCATCACTGTGGGAACAACAAACAGGCCTCAACATACTTGGCAACAATTTCCAGTCAGCGGGAAAAACAGACAATTTCACAGCCCGGAGGAGACTGTTAACCGTCATCTTGGTAGAATCTGGTCACCCCGCAACTCAGAAACTAAAGAAATGCGAATCACGATGCCAGTCAGCTTCAGAAGCTGAATCATGCGACCATATCAGCTGATGCAGGAAAGCGGTTTGCTAGACTGTCCATTCCTAAGTTTAGAGCTGTGGCACCTTCGGCCCTCCTGGGGGAGAGGGCAGCTGCCGTGACTTCATGGCGAAACAGAATCCTTTCCCCTGAGGTGCCAAGAGGCGGGATGTTTGCTCTCCTCAGTCTTCCCCGGGACAGTGCCGGGGTTCTGTTCAGCACAAGTACACAAAATCATAAGAGACCCACAGTTTGGAAAGAGAAATAAAAACTCCCTGCTCAAAGATGCAGAGCCCTAACAAACGAAGAAATAACTTCTAGACCTAACGAGAGCTTAGACAGGCCACAAGATGCAAGACGGCGCGCAGAATCCAACAGTGTTTCCACGTATTAACAGCAAACATGAAAGCATGAAGTGACTCACAGTGGATTTATACTTGACCTAAAGACACGTCAAACTCGGACGGCCGCCTCGCACACGCCTCCTGAGAGCCTGGTGCCCCGGGGGCTCTTCGGTGGCCAAGCCTCGCTGCCACGTTCCCAGCAGGGACTCGCGGACAGCCACACTCATTGTGCGTGTTATAGGGAATAAGCGGAGCAATCGTTGAGAAGAGTACAGTGGTGGGAATCACCCCACACGCTGCTGAGGCTCCCTGTGGACCGCGAACGCTCGAGGCGGAGCAGGACATCGGGGGACTCAGCAGATCAGAGAGCCCAGAGGCGCGCACAGCTATGCCCGTGTTCTTAATAAAGGCGCAAAAGCAGTGAAATGAAAGGAGAAACGTGTCAGCGCATGCTGCTGAGCAACTACACAGCCAGAGGCAGAGAAAGCTTCTCCGCAGACGTGCACCCCGAGAGTAACTGGACGCGAGGCAGAGAGTAGAGTGTAGACGGTGAGGTCAGGACAGTGTAGGGAGGAGGCATGTGAGGCTGAGGAGCTCTTAACCTGAGCCCGAAGCGTGACCCCTGGCAGGGAGGACCAGTCCCTCAGGCCTGACTGAAATGGATGGCAGGTCACCCTGTCTGACAAGATGCCCATGGAGCCCAGGCCGCAGGGCGCAGGACGAGAACTGGCGTGGGGGGGCGCGGGTCACAGGCACCGCCAGCACCACCAGAGTCGGCCGCTGGACGGGGGGGACATGGGTGGCCAGGGAGGGCCAGCCGAGCCCCACCACTATCCAGCTGGAGTAATAAAGCCAGAGTGAAAACTGCTCAAAGCAAGGGCCGGGCGTGTCCGCGATGGCCCCGCTGGCGCTGCGGGAAGCGGGGAGAAGGTGGCCGTCAGGCCCCGCGGGACTCACCGGAGGAAGGACCTGATGCTCCCGGCGTCCATCCCCGAGACCAGCTTCCCGCGGACGCTCTGGTGCCGGCCCGGCGCCCGGGCTGCTCCCTCCAGCAGCTTCGCCATCCAGCCTGGGGGAGGGGTTGTCAAGGCCACCCCAGCCAGCCCGCCCGCCCCGCCCGCGCCCCAAGGCAGACCCGGTGCGCACTTACCCGCCAGGACCCCGGCCAGGAAGGCCGCCAGCACCGCCAAGCACAAGCCCAGGCACAGCCGGCCCCGGGCCCCGGCCATGGCGGTCTTGGCTGCCGCCTGCCGGCCCCGACCACCCTGCTGGGCGGGGACGCTGCAGAGAGGACGCGGCTGGTGAGCGCGCGGCCGCCAGGAAGGGGCAGGGACAGGCCGTGCTGGGCCCAGGCGGGGGAGGCTGGGAGGGCCAGGCTGACCGTCCTCCCCCGGGGGCGGGGGCGGGCCTGAGCCTCGCCCTCCCTGTGGGTGGCCCTGCCTCTGGCCTGCCTGGTCGCTCTGGGAAGTGTCTCCGGGGGCAGGGGCACCCCGTAAGCCTGAGCTCCTTGATATCAAAGCGGATGCAATGGGGCTGCTTGCCGGCCCCCATACTGGTGCCTACATTTGCATCAGTGAAATAATGGGAGGCAGCTCGGGCCTCTGCTCTGCTTGTAGGGCACAACCCCCAAGCCCCCCTCAGCTCAGAAGAGCGCGGGAGCCTCTACTCTCCCCTGACCGGGCTCCTGAAGTGCTTTGACAGGCGGGCGCAGGGACGGCTCTTGCTCCACTGAGGCAGCTCCTGGTGGCCCCTGAGGGGGCTGGGCCAGAAGACCGACATGCTGGCCAGCTTGGAAGATTCTGCCCTTCCCTTGCCTCCATTCTCCAGAGAAGGGAGCCCCCCCCCCCCCCCCGAGTTAATAGCTGGTCTGGCCTAGTGAGGAAGCCCCGGGAACCCCGGAAGTGCAGGGTTCTCGGGGCTTCCAGGCCAACAGATGCGTCGACACCCGAGGGTGATGCACCCCAGGGAGGAGTCCCCACCTCTGGGGACAGACACCCCTGCCCAGGCCCCTTCGTCCCTGAATCTCTTCATTTGAACTGGGAGTGTGTTTCCAGAGTCCCGAGAGCCCCTCTGGCAAAGTGACTGAGCTGAAAGGGGGTTGGACCCTCTGGCCTGTAGCCCGCGGGCAGGCGACATCCTGCACTTGCCCTGGCCCCTGAGCACAGGTGGGTGAGGAGAGCAGCGGTGGCAGGGGCGCCGAGCCGCAGGGCACCGTCTCCAGGCTGGTGTCTGGGCTGAGCCGCGTTGCCGGACATGCAGCTGGTGTCAGAGCTGGCCCCCCCCAGGGAGGCTGAGGTGTCTGTGAACTGGGGGTGTGGCTCAGGGAAGTCAGGCCCTGAAGATGGAAAGCCCATGTCTGTGAAGTTGTTCTTACTCTGATCTCGATAGCTAATTACAGTCTGATAAGAGAAATCAGTATATTAGCAGTTTTTAAGCTTGATTAATCTAAAAATCGTATTGTTTTAATACTTGAGAGGCTACACAGCACGCTACACACTGAAAACTTCTGGGGACACGGCCCTTGCCTTTGGGGAGCCTCTAGCACGACAAGAAGACCAATAAGGAGCACATAATCAAGGGCCAGGTGCTGTAAGGTGCGGTGATACCTTAGGTAGGAATGCTGCCGCCGCCGTAGCTGGTATCTGCCGCCTGCATCTTGCCAGTCCATGTGTGGGAAGCTCGGTTAGGTGGTTCGGCAAGACTCTGACCTTTCGTTAATACAGATATAGATACGTTATTCCAGCTTAGAAGGCTGTGATCACAGTTGATAGTTATTAGCAGCTAGAAAGATACTTGCATCTGCAAAGGTCATTTAAGAAAGGAACGTAGTTGATTTGGGCCAACTGCATTTTCTTCAAAACTAAAAAGTATGCTGGAAACTGCCAGCGTTGTGAAACCAGTTTCTCAGTGAAACTGTTGAACACATTTGGTTTGCTCGTTATTAGATGGATTTTGCATCACAAAATGCATCATCTTCTTCCTTCATAAAGCAGCTTGCTCCCACATGACCTTCCTCCTGCCTCCCAGGGTGGAGGGGGTGACCCTGCAAGGTCCCAAGCCCCAGCCTCCCTGAGGGCTGCAGCAAGGCCTGAAGCCAAGCGGCGTGTGTGCAACAAGTAAGTTCCTGGGTGACCGTGACAGCTGCGATTTACCAGAAGGGGTGCTGTTCGCTGTCACAAAGGTGGTGTTTGGTCTGGAGACGTCGTCGTCTTTCATGCGAGAGGCTCACCGGCGTGCTCGCGCCGCGGACGGCGATGTCATAAGGTGACATTACTGGAGAAGGGCGGGCAGGTCAAGTGCAGGGTCCGCTTTCTGAGCAGTTCTGGGTGGTTCGCGGCAAGATTCCACTTCCGGTGGATTACTTCTAGCGTTCTGGGTCCAGGAGCTGCCAAGAACCAGGTCCAGGAGGCATCACACTTGCTGACTTGAACCGTGTCACACAGCAGTAGTAATGAAAACTGTGGCTCTGGGACACAGACAGACAGACAGGCAGATGAGCTCAAGCAAACGGAAGGGAATCGAAAGCCCACAGATAAACCCACACAGACAGCTCATTTCTGGCAGAGGCGCTACGGCCAGACCATGGGAAAAAGCCAGCCTCTTAGATCAGTGGTTCTGGGAAACACGGATGGCCGCTTTCAAAAACAAACAAAAAACCCAGCAAGACAGGACCCATACTTAACTGCATGCACAAAAGTTAATTCAAAATGGATTAAAGGTTTGAATATAAGAACCAAAACCATAAAGTGCTTGAAAAAAATATGGGGGACACCCCAGGATATCTACCACAAAGATGCATTTCGGGACTTAACCCCAAGAGCAAGGGAAACAAAAGCAAATACAAACAAGTGGGAGGATGTTAAACTTTTGTAGCTCAAAGGAAACCATACAGGGGCCTCTCTGGTGATACAAAGGGTTAAGTGTCAGCACTCGGAGGCTGTCCCAAGCCACCGCAGCGTGAGTTCCATCCCCACCCAGGGAGCTACCCACATGGCGCAGCAGACCTCTCCTGTCTCCCGCTGCCCCCTCAGCAGTGTGTTTCTGCCTGTTCTGCTCCCCACTCTGTCTCTGGTGAATCCTCTCACCTCCCCCCCACCTCTGGCCTGTACCCCAGTTCTTGTGGGCATAAATAAAGCAATCTTAAAAAAAATCACAGAAACAAAAGGCAACCTAAAGAATGGGCAAAAATACTTTTACATCAGACATCTAACAGAGGGCTAATTGCCCAAATTTACGAGCTGCTTACATAACCCAACAACAAAGAAACAAATAACCCGACTGAAAAATAGAGGACCTAAATAGATACTTTGCTAAAGAAGACATCCAGATGGCCTCCAAGCATATGACAAACTGTCCAACCTCTCCTCTCAGAAGGGGAAGGCCAATCAAAAGCTCTTCGGATGCCGCCTCACCGCTGGGAGATGGCTTGCGGAAAAAGGAACAGAACCATTACAGGTTGGTGAGGTGGTGGTGAAGGAGGAATTCGCATCCCCTTTTGTTGGGAGTGCAAATTGGGGCAGCCCCCATGGAAAGTGGCATGGAGATTTCTTAAGAAAATAAGAATGAAAATTCTACAATTGGCAATCCCTCTATTAGGTATTTATCCAAATAATAAGAAAGCAAATATGGGTCCCCCGTGCCTGTGTTCACAGCAGCACCGTCCAGAATGGCCAAGTCATGGGACCATCCCACGTGCCCTTCCCCAGATGGGTGGATGAAGAAATCGGGGAGCGTATGTTCAGCGGAGCACCACACGGTCGCTCGAAAGAGGGCAAAGGGCGTTTGGGAGACAGCGGATGGAATTTTGAGGTGATTGTGTTAAGTAAGTCAAAAAGCAAAAGAAAGATAGCGGAAGGCTTCACTCGTCTGTGGAGTCCAAATAACCAGAAACATCCACAGGCCGAGTACAGTCGGGAGAAATCGGGAATTCAGTGAAAAAATAGCTTGGTTACCACCGCGAACAAGGGGCAGGGAGGGAGGCACGTGGGGCGCGGGTGTGGGCGGTGGGTCGAGCGTGAGTGTAAAGTGCACACGTGGAAGAGCAAACGTGTAACCCCCAAATAAAAAACAGTCGGGTTTAACCTTAAAATAAGATGCTGGCCTGTCAGTATGTCGCGCGGCCTGTCACGACCCGAGGCGCGGCGGGTGGGGCGGCACGGACGCTGGGAGAAGCATCACCGTGAGCCAGAAGCTCTGGAAGGAAGCCGGGGCACCGTGACTGGAAGGCTTCCTGCCGGCGCCAGGACCCCTCCGCTCAGCGGGAAGGGCAGGTGTCAGGAAGGACCCACCCGCCGAGACAAAGGCGTGAGTCTGCGAGGAGCCCTCCGGGTCTCAGGGTGCGCCCAGCCAGGCTCCAGGCGGGACCTGGGGCTGTGCCTGCTCAGCCCTGCCAGCGCCACGCGCCTCTGCCTGCAGCGGGGGAGCCACGGCCGGGGGTGCTGACCTCCCGCTGGCCCCAGCCTGGTCAGAGCAGACCCCTCCTGCCTGCTCTTCCTCCTCGCGCCCCGCCTGCCCTGTCCTCCTGATGTCTGCTTTCCCTGGACGGCGCTCCCTAGAGACACAAGACCTCACTTCTGTAGCTCGAGTCTCCCTGGGGCCCGGGGTGGGGGGTGGGGGGTGGGGGCGGGGCCACAGTCCTCCTGCTGCCTCCTCGTGTGCATCGCGCCCTGTGGGGACACTTGGCTCCACAGCCCAAAGCCGCCTGGACTCCAGCTGCTGCGCCACACTCCCCTGCTCTAGCCGCACTCCCAGCTGTCTTGGGCTCAACAGCAGGACCGTCGGGACAGTCCAGGGACTTCGCGGCCCCTCGCCGGTCTGCCTGCCTCCGGCCTCGCTTCTGCACAGGCCACGGTCAGCTCGGTACAGTCGCTTTCTGAGACTAGCCGTCACGTCGTGTGCTCGCTACAGTCCCTCCAAGGGCGTTTCTCATGGAACTTACAGCCCCAGGCCGAGTAGCAGCCCCCCCCAGCCCTGCTTCGGAGGCTCAGCCCCCACAGGCAGACACTCGGGGATGCGCAGACCAGACGGCAGCGGCAGCGGCAGCGGCAGCGACCAGGGACATACCTCAGCAGCAGAGACTGCCGGCATCACAAAGAGCCACACAGCCCTGGGCCTGCGGCCCTGCGCTCTCCTGGCCAACCCTGTGTCCATGGCTACGGAAGAAGGCGGTTGGTAAAGGCACCATGGCCCGGGCAGCTCCTGGGCTCCCACCGGCCTGCCCCACGGCCCCTCCTAAGGCTAAAGAACAAGAAAGAAGAGTCCAGGAAGCTCACACAGGGAGACCGTCGTCGGCAGAGGGAAGGTACTCCCCGAACTTACTCCAGTGAGCCGAGACCAAGCGGTGATGGGCGGGTCCCTGGGCTGACCAAGGACAACGCATCTCATAAGGGCGGACAGGGGACCCCGTCCGCCTGCCCTGGCCATGATGGAGGCGCTCCCCGGTCGCCCGGGTCTGCGTGTCGGTGCGGGATCGCGAGGCGTGTTCCTGCCCTCTGCCCCTTGGGCCTCCCTGACGGGCTGCTGGACCGCCCAGGGCTTCTCGCCCGCACTGGCTGTGTGCAGAACGCCCTCCGCCCCTGGCCCCGGCCAGCGAGGCAGCCAGTGAGGAGGTCAGGGGTGTCAGAGGAACAACATGAAGCCGCTGCCGACTCCGTTTGAGCCACGAAAGGAGTGACTGCAGACACAGAGGCCCGAGCGCCCGCCCTGGGGACGTGGCGTGCACACCGTCCAGCCGTTAAAAAGATGGAGTCAAGCCTTTGTAGCAGTTCAGATGGGGTGGAGGTGGTCACCCTGAAAGAAAGAAATCAGACAGTTAAGGATGGTGTCGGCATCTGTGGAGGAAACGCACCGACCAGGCACGTGAGCCAAGCGGCAGGGATCGGGGCACTGGAGAGACGCGTGTCACCGGGGCCGGCGGCTCCGCTGGGCGAGGGGTCCCGCGGGGGCTCAGACTCCTGCCGGGCTCAGGCTCCTGGCGGGGAGTGGGTTCGGCGAGGGATGTAGCTGCCGCCTTGGGGGTGCCGCTGTCCTCTCAAGCCATGGAGCGATATTTAAATAAAATTTGATTTGAAAAGTAAAGGCGGATGAAAAGGGAACAAGGAATGATGAGACAAAGTACCTGAGGCCTGTGCCGTGGCCGAGGTACGAAGGTGGTCCCTGGGTGCCTTCCGGTCCTACCACGGCCACGGAGACCGGGGCCTCGGGTCTCCAGCACAGGCCCCCGTCTGCAGTGACGGCTGCGGCCAGCAGACACCTCACTGCTCGGAGCCCCTGCTGACAAGCAAGAACGTTGTTGGAGCATTTCATGAAAATCCTCAAAGGTGGGACAGAATGCCAGAACACCTGCAGGGGCTGGGGTAACAGCCCCCCAGTTAAAGAAGTGGAATTGAACTAAGCGTGAAATCAAAAGATGACTCAGCTGCTGCAGACACTGTCTTGTGAGTAAAGGCCGCAGGGGAAACGCACCATCCGTGTTGCAGCCTGTGTGTTTGCACCCCTGGCCACCTGCACCCCCTACTCTGACAAATGAACACCTGCATCAGGAACCTGAGCCCAAACCATTCTGGGCACAGACCATGGTCCTGAGCCCAGATGGACTATGGCGCCGGAGCCTCCAACAGGTCCAGACACACTGAAGCCACGTCTCGGCTCTCGGCACACAGGCACGCCTGCGGGCTCCACCTGCTGCCGTGGGCACCGACGGCCACGCGCCTGACGCCAAAACGCTATGGGCGCCCCGAGAGCCCCAGTGCGTCACACTTGGGCCTGTGTCTGAGTGTCTGTCATCAGCACTTGGCTCGTGGCCCCGGTGCCGTCAGCCCATAGGATACAGAGCCAGTGTCCGAAGCCCTGTCTGCAGGAGAGGAGCAGGTCATGTGCCGCCCCTCATGCCATGGGCCCTGTGACGCCTGGTGTTCTGACCCTTCCCGAGCACAGGAGCACCCCCCCGTGGGGGTGCAAGTGCACAGCCAAATCCCGTGGCCACCACCAGGCCACTGAATCACGTCCCCAAACCACCACCACTAGTCACCCAGAGGCCAGATGCCCACAGGTAAGCTCAGAGTGGGAGCTTTTTTAAAATCCTTTTTTTTAATGGTTTATTTGTTTATGCACACAAGAGCTGAGGTGCAGGCCAGAGGTGCGGGGGGTGAGAGGATTTAGCAGAGACAGAGCAGGCAGAAGTACTGAAACTCACTGCTGAGGGGAGCAGTGGGTGAGGCAGGAGAGTTAGGGCTCTGCCTTCTGGAGGGACGAGTACTTGGAGCTGCCCTCCCCACGTCAGGGCCGTCGGAGGCCTCCCTCATGCTGGCCGGACTGACCCTGCGTTCCTCCTGGGCTCTGTGGCAACCGGTGTGGGGTCACCCTCCTCCGGGGGTGGAGTTCTGGTCAGGCGAATGCGGATGGTCTCGGGTGACCACTGAGACCTGAGTCAGTGAGCAGCCGGCCCCCTTCCCGGCGGGACCCATGGCTGTGCACGGAGCTGCAGGGCGAGGCTCCTGGGAGTGGCATGGTATGTTATTACCTTGTTCCATTGATTTCTGTCTTCAGAGTGCTCAGCACAGCGCAGGTCTCCTGGGGATCCCTCCCAGGGCAGGTTCTGACCCAGTCGGCTGCTCAGGAATGAAACCGGATACCTGTGTTCTCCAGGCACAAAAAGAACCTCAAACCTGACAGCATTCACACCCAGCCTTCCCTCCAGTGCGTCCTCCCTCTGGACGCCCCTCCACAGGCAGCCGCTGCCCACAGGGAGATGCTCCTCACCTTCCCCTCCCTCAGGGCACCCCTTCTCCCCAGTTCAAAGTGCAGAGGGCGCTGCCCTGCTGGGTCCCGAGGGAGGGACCAGGTTCCCACCAGCACGGATGTCACTCCAGGTCCAGGAGGGCCCGCTGGGGAGGTTGGGACCCCACATCCACACCCACGTCAAAAAATGCCCGGAACCTGCTCCATCAATAGTGTCCACCTAAGAAGCCTGAGTACAAAGCGGAAGGCTCAACGCCCCCATAGGCCTTGGCAGACATGTTGGGGCGTCAATTTTATGTGGTTTGTACACAATTCAATTTCAAAGTTGCTAAAATGTGTTGAGCTTTTGACTATAACGATGTTGTCCACATTACTATGCTGAAAATGACGCTGTAAAAATAAAAGGGCCAGGATAGACATTGCAAAAGGCAACTGCAGTACGTTAGTGACCTCTGCTCACTAACAGTTGACATAAATTCATTGAGACTGAAATATTTGAGCCCAAAATAAAATTGCCTATTTATTTATTTATTTATTTATTTATTTATTTATTTATGCATACTGAAGCTGGGGTACAGGCCAGCAATGCAGGGGGTGAGAGGATTCACCAGAGAGTGGGGAGCAGAACAGGCAGACTGACTGAACTACACTGCTGAGGGGAGCAGTGGGCGAGACAGGAGAGGTCTGCTGCGCCTTGTGGGTTGCTCCCTGGCCGGCCAGGGATCGAGCTCGTGCTGCAGAGGCTGGGGACAGCTTCCTAGCTCTGTGCTTAATCCCTTGTGCCAGCAGGGAGGCCCATATTCTGTCCTATTCTTTTTTGTGGTTTGTGTTTTGGTAAAGGCAATGAACTAGTCAGAGCAAGGATCTTTCAGTCATTTCAAATTTTGTGTTATGAAATATCATGGCTCCAGCATGTACGTGTACAACTTTCAGAACTCTTGTATTGGAAAGCTGAATGGGTGTAGACTTTGGATGAGTGTCTTATTTTACTTTTTTTAAACAAATCAAATCAGTATGAAACTTCTGCATAAAACAGAATAAACTTAAAATTTTAGAAATTAAAAAAATGGCAAAATGTGTTTATTGGTATTTATAGACGAGCAGGAGTCTAGGTTCAGGCCAGAAACACAAACCCCTTCACCAAAGTAATTGAGGTGAGCTTGACACTCTCTCCAAATGAAGCCGCTCTGCCCACGCCTGCCTGTCTAGCAGGGAGGCCACATTTTCATCCTTATTAAAAGCTCTTGTATGACCACAATGGAATGATTTAGTTTAAAAATCGTGTTCCCGGTTCCTTTCCCCCTGCCAAGGACGGGGAAGTGAATGCGCTGATGATGTGTTCGTCCGCTCTAGTGGACTGGCTCCGATCCTAAGAGAGAGCCGTGTACCTTCTAGAAAACATGAGCGGTAGAATAAAACCGAAGTGATCAAGGGTCAGCTATGATTTTTCATCCAAAGAGAAATGCTTTTATGAGTTTGCTGACTTTCACCCTCGTCATTTCCAATACCTTGAATCGTGAACTGCGCCACCCGTGTATCAGGGCAGGTAGGACACATGTACGGTTTAAGAATCACACAATGAACTCCCCTTCCCTGGATGAAGAAACATAAAATCCCATACCGTCCTCTGATTCTCTGAGTCTGCACCAATAGGGGACCCCCTCAATCACCGTTTCCCTTGCTCCCCAAGACACATCCCCACACGATCATGTATTATTGAATGTATAGTAAAAACACGCTTTTTATTTTGTCTGGTGTTTAAAATTTAAATAAATCATATGTTCATTTTCTATCTAGGCTCTTTCACCCAACAACGCGCGGGCGAGGCGATCCACAGGGTTGGCTGTAGCCAGAGGCGCGTGTCTTCTCCGCCGTGCAGTGTTCCCCGGGGCCGGTCGTTGGACCTTCTCTGGTAGGGCCGCGAGATCATGTCAGGCATGAGTCTATGGGAGCTGGAAGAGCGGGGCCTCGGGAGCTGGCGCGCCCGTTGCTCCACCGATCGCGGTGGCCGTTTGCGTGTCGGGGCGGCACTGGCCGGTCCTCTGGGTTTCCACGGAGATGGATTCCCGGCGTCTGTTCCTGTAAGTAATGAAGGGCCGGGCGTCTTCGCAAGCGCAGCGTTTTCTTGTTTCAAAGTCATTTCCCAAACACCGAGTGACGCGCTCCGTGGCGCGCGTTCCCGGCTCCCGGCGCCGCAGGAGGCGGTGGGGACAGACGCGGTGCCGGGGCGCGGCGCGGGGTCCGGGGTGCCTCCTCCGCGGCCCTCGGGCCTCCGCACGCCGACCCCGGCGGCCGGCCCTGCTCCGCGCCCCCTGCCTCGCTCTGGGCCGCCCAGAGCCTCCGGCTCGTCGCCGCCCTCCGGCCCCGCGTGGGTTCCCCGCGTGGGTTCCCCTCCTCCGCCCGCGGCTTGGGGGGCCCGGGGGGCCGGGCCGGGCGGGGCGGGCGAGGGCGGGGCGGCCTCCCGCTCCCCGGGCCGCTCCTGCCCGCTGTGGCCCCGACCCCGGGCAGCGGGACGCTCCGCCCCCGCCGGCTCCGCCCGTGCGGCCTCCTGCGCTTCTCGGCCCCGCTGGTCCCCGAGGCGAGAAGTCCCCGCGAGGCCGCGCGGGCCGAGGGCCGGCCCCGGGGGAGTCGGGGCCGAGGAAAGGCCCGTCGCGGGGCGCGGCGCCCCCTGGCGGCGGCGGCGGGGGGCGGTGCGGCCCGAGGGGCGGGGGCGGGGCGCGGCGGGGCGGGGGGCGGGGCGGCCCGAGGGGCGGGGGCGGGGGACGGTGCGGCCGAGGGGCGGGGGCGGGGGGCGGTGCGGCCGAGGGGCGGGGGCGGGGCGCGGCGCGGCGGGGCGGGGCGCGGCGGGGGCGGGGCGCGGCGGGGCGCGGCGGGGCGGGCGCTGCCCCCCGCGGTGTCCGAGGCCTGCGGACTGTCCCGGGCGCCCCCTGAGGCCCGGGGAGCGGGGCCGCCCGGCACGGGGCTCCCCCGGGCCCGCCTCTGCGCTGCCCGCAAAGCTCCGGCCACCGGCGGCGCCTCCCGCGGGGCCGCTCCCCGGCCGCTCGTCCGGCTCTGCGGGCGCGGGAGGAGCCGCCGCGCGCCAGCCTCGCCCTCGCGGCCCCGGCGTCTCGGCCCGTCCGGTCCGGGCTCGGCTGCGCCCCGGCCGCGACGGCGCGGCCCCCTCGGCGCGGCCCCCGCGACGCGCTTCGGGCAGTGACGCGGTCACGCGCGTTCGCCGCTCACGCTCGCCAGGCGCTTCCTTCGCGGCGCGTTAATTAGCGAAGCGAAACATCTCCTCCCCCCCGTCCTCGGGCGCCTCATCCCGCGGGCCCCGGGCGCCGCCGCGCAGTCCCCGGCGGGAGGCCGGTCCGCGGCGCGCAGGGGGCCCCTCCCCGCGCACGGCAGCCCCTCCTCTCCCGGAGTCCTCCCCGGCCTCCCCGGCCTCCCCGCGGCGCCCGAGCAGGGGCGGAGGGGGGCAGCCGAGGGGAGGATCTGAGGGGAGGATCTGAGGGGAGGATCTGAGGGGAGGAGCCGAGGGGAGGATCTGAGGGGAGGAGCCGAGGGGAGGAGCCGAGGGGAGGAGCCGAGGGGAGGATCTGAGGGGAGGATCTGAGGGGAGGATCTGAGGGGAGGATCTGAGGGGAGGAGCCGAGGGGAGGAGCCGAGGGGAGGGGCCGAGGGGAGGATCTGAGGGGAGGATCTGAGGGGAGGATCCGAGGGGAGGGGCCGAGGGGAGGATCTGAGGGGAGGAGCCGAGGGGAGGGGCCGAGGGGAGGATCTGAGGGGAGGATCTGAGGGGAGGATCTGAGGGGAGGAGCCGAGGGGAGGGGCCGAGGGGAGGGGCCGAGGGGAGGATCTGAGGGGAGGATCTGAGGGGAGGGGCCGAGGGGAGGATCTGAGGGGAGGAGCCGAGGGGAGGGGCCGAGGGGAGGATCTGAGGGGAGGGGCCGAGGGGAGGATCTGAGGGGAGGATCTGAGGGGAGGGGCCGAGGGGAGGATCTGAGGGGAGGATCTGAGGGGAGGAGCCGAGGGGAGGAGCCGAGGGGAGGGGCCGAGGGGAGGATCTGAGGGGAGGATCTGAGGGGAGGATCTGAGGGGAGGGGCCGAGGGGAGGATCTGAGGGGAGGAGCCGAGGGGAGGGGCCGAGGGGAGGATCTGAGGGGAGGATCTGAGGGGAGGATCTGAGGGGAGGAGCCGAGGGGAGGGGCCGAGGGGAGGGGCCGAGGGGAGGATCTGAGGGGAGGATCTGAGGGGAGGATCTGAGGGGAGGGGCCGAGGGGAGGATCTGAGGGGAGGAGCCGAGGGGAGGGGCCGAGGGGAGGATCTGAGGGGAGGGGCCGAGGGGAGGATCTGAGGGGAGGATCTGAGGGGAGGGGCCGAGGGGAGGATCTGAGGGGAGGAGCCGAGGGGAGGGGCCGAGGGGAGGGGCCGAGGGGAGGATCTGAGGGGAGGATCTGAGGGGAGGGGCCGAGGGGAGGATCTGAGGGGAGGAGCCGAGGGGAGGGGCCGAGGGGAGGGGCCGAGGGGAGGATCTGAGGGGAGGAGCCGAGGGGAGGGGCCGAGGGGAGGATCTGAGGGGAGGAGCCGAGGGGAGGGGCCGAGGGGAGGATCTGAGGGGAGGATCTGAGGGGAGGAGCCGAGGGGAGGGGCCGAGGGGAGGATCTGAGGGGAGGAGCCGAGGGGAGGGCCCGAGGGGAGGATCTGAGGGGAGGATCTGAGGGGAGGAGCCGAGGGGAGGGGCCGAGGGGAGGATCTGAGGGGAGGAGCCGAGGGGAGGGGCCGAGGGGAGGATCTGAGGGGAGGATCTGAGGGGAGGAGCCGAGGGGAGGGGCCGAGGGGAGGATCTGAGGGGAGGAGCCGAGGGGAGGATCTGAGGGGAGGAGCCGAGGGGAGGATCTGAGGGGAGGATCTGAGGGGAGGAGCCGAGGGGAGGATCTGAGGGGAGGATCTGAGGGGAGGAGCCGAGGGGAGGGGCGAGGGGAGGATCTGAGGGGAGGAGCCGAGGGGAGGGGCCGAGGGGAGGATCTGAGGGGAGGATCTGAGGGGAGGAGCCGAGGGGAGGGGCCGAGGGGAGGATCTGAGGGGAGGAGCCGAGGGGAGGGGCCGAGGGGAGGATCTGAGGGGAGGAGCCGAGGGGAGGGGCCGAGGGGAGGGGCCGAGGGGAGGATCCGAGGGGAGGAGCCGAGGGGAGGATCTGAGGGGAGGAGCCGAGGGGAGGGGCCGAGGGGAGGATCTGAGGGGAGGATCTGAGGGGAGGGGCCGAGGGGAGGATCTGAGGGGAGGATCTGAGGGGAGGAGCCGAGGGGAGGGGCCGAGGGGAGGATCTGAGGGGAGGAGCCGAGGGGAGGGGCCGAGGGGAGGATCTGAGGGGAGGATCTGAGGGGAGGAGCCGAGGGGAGGGGCCGAGGGGAGGATCTGAGGGGAGGAGCCGAGGGGAGGGGCCGAGGGGAGGATCTGAGGGGAGGAGCCGAGGGGAGGGGCCGAGGGGAGGATCTGAGGGGAGGAGCCGAGGGGAGGGGCCGAGGGGAGGAGCCGAGGGGAGGGGCCGAGGGGAGGATCTGAGGGGAGGAGCCGAGGGGAGGGGCCGAGGGGAGGATCTGAGGGGAGGATCTGAGGGGAGGAGCCGAGGGGAGGGGCCGAGGGGAGGATCTGAGGGGAGGAGCCGAGGGGAGGATCTGAGGGGAGGAGCCGAGGGGAGGATCTGAGGGGAGGATCTGAGGGGAGGAGCCGAGGGGAGGATCTGAGGGGAGGGGCCGAGGGGAGGATCTGAGGGGAGGATCTGAGGGGAGGGGCCGAGGGGAGGGGCCGAGGGGAGGATCTGAGGGGAGGAGCCGAGGGGAGGGGCCGAGGGGAGGATCTGAGGGGAGGAGCCCGCACCTTCGGGGAGGCCTGGGGGCTCCCTGGCGGTTGGGACAGCCTGGGAGCGAGGAGCCCGCGTCTTCCCGGGGTCTGCGGGGAGGGCCGGGTGGAGAGGCCCGCGCGTCCCCTCAGGAGCGCTGGCTTCGCGGAGGCTCGGCTGGGCTCCCCGGGGCAGGTGAGAACGGTGGGGGCGGCTCAGGGGTGAGAGCGGCTCCCCGGGGGAGGCCGCTCCGCCTGGGCTTGGCCCCTCTGGACTCTGCTCCCCGGCGCTCGAGCCCGCGGGCGGGCGCGGCCTCCCTGAGCCTGGAGGAGGGAGCGCGTCTGTCTCCCCAGCGGAGGCGCCGCCCCCCCTCCCGGCGCCGCCGAGCCCCCACGGCGCGAGCCGGTCTCCAGACGCGGAGCCCCGCGCGGACGACGTTTCCCCGAGTCTCGAGCTTGTCCAGTTCATCATTTGAGGCGGAGGCGGGGTCCCCTCACACCAGCGTTTTGCCATTTGCTCTTTTGGCGAAAATAAAAAGGGTATTTCTAAAAATGGTCTTCCAAGTGCACTCGAAGTTGTCCAGGTTTGCGGAAGTGGGTCGCGCGTGACCCTGAGACTAAAGGGGTGACCCTGAGACTAAAGGGTTCTTATGAAACAGCATCAGCCGCCAGCGGCGGGCGGGCGGGGCTGCCTGGGCCTTTGCTCCAGGGCTGAGATCTCCGGCAGGTCTCCGCTGCCTTCCTGCCGGGGCCCGGGCTCTCTTTCTGCCCGCCCTGAGATGCTTTCTGGTCTGTTCTGTAGGTAAAAAAAATTCTATTTCCCTGTGGCTCCTACTACATGATTATTGGTTGACTGTAAAAAATTTTTAAAATTTGCTTATTGGGCAAATAAAAGGTAAAAGGTTGAGATTCTTGTTACAACTAATTATCCTGGTAAAAATATAAAATGAAAATACAACTTTTTTGAGCTAAATTTCCAAACCTCGGATTTTCATAAAAGTCTAGAAACGGGCAAACTGCAAAAATCTACCCCTTCTCCTGTCCTCAGAAAACTTCTTTTTTTCTCTTAAGAATGTGCTTGGGGGGCCTCCCCACTGGCGCAGCGGTTGAGCTCTGGGTTGCGAAGCTGCCCGCAGCCTCTGCGGCACCGGTTCGATCCCCGGCCGCTCCCCGGCCACCGGAGGAGGGTCCCACAAGGCGCGCAGACCTCTCCTGCTGCCCGCTGCTCCCCTCAGCAGTGTCCTTCGGTCCTTCTGCCTGCTCTGCTCCCCGCTCTGGCTCTGGTGAATCCTTCCACTCTCCCACACATCTGGTCTGTACCCTGGTTCTTGTATGCATGAATAAATAAATCTTAAAAAAAAAGAATGTGCTTGGTCTCAGTGAGATAAAACAGTAACAACTTAAAGCCTAAGAATCATTTCTTAGAACTATAAACTCAAAAATGTTTTCTTACCTAAAAAGTTAGTAAAAACTGCATGAATCATTGTGTTCTTGAACCCTAGGTCTTTGGTAATGATTAAGATTAGACACTTAGTCTATGTAAAGATTTTTGCTTTTCTTTCATTAAAAATCTTTAATATAAAAAAGTATTAAAAAACTTGGTCAATGAGAGTATTGAACTTAAACTAAAATCTAAGGTAGTTCAAAAACTAGTTTGAATTGTTTTATGAAGAACCCTCCTCTACAATTTAAAAGAAGGTTTTTTTCTAGTCCTAAAAAATCAATGGGGCCTCCCCAGTGGCACAGCAGGTTGAGCGCAGTGCTGTGAAGCTGTCCACAGCCTCTGTAGCGCAGGTTCCATTCCCTGCCGGCCAGGGAGAAACCCACATGGCGCCGCAGACCTCTCTTGTCTCGCCCGCTGCTCCTCTCAGCAGTGTATTTCAGTCAGCCTGCCTGTTCTGCTCCCCACTCTGTCGCTGGTGAATCCTCTCACCCCCCCACACTTCTGGCCTGTACCCTAGTTCTTGTATAAATAAATAAATTAATCTTTTAAAAAAATCAGTGTAAATTCTCTGTGCACAACTTCTTTAAAGCCAAAGAGTCACTCTTAAAAATACAAATTTAGAAGATGGTTGATCAAAAGGGGTTGCTAAGAAACTGAAATTAAATCAAAACCAGGTTTCTCAGTGTCTTTTTTTTTTTTTAAGATTGATTTATTTATACAAGAGCTGGGGTACTGGTCAGAGGCGCAGGAGGATGAGAGGATTCACCAGAGACAGAGCGGGGAGCAAAACAGGCAGACGGACCGAAGACACTGCTGAGGGGAGCAGCGGGCAAGACAGGAGAGGTCTGCTGCGCCATGTGGATTGCTCCATGGCCGGCTGAGGAGAATCGAACCCGTGCTGCAGAGGCTGCGGACAGCTCCACAGCACTGTGCTCAATTACTGTGCCACCGGGGAGGCCCCAAGTTTCTCAATATGTGTCTTAACACATATTGGTAAAATAATGATCTCTTAAAATTAGTACACATTTAAATGAGAATCAAGAGATCTCTGTGTATGTCTTTATTTTTTACCTCTGGAGAGTTCATTATACATGGTGCCTATATAAATTGTAATAGAAACAAATTTTGAGATCACGATCCAGGATTTTTGGTAAACAACAGCTAGTTCAAATCTAATTTTATAATTCAAAGCCTGCATGTCTTAAAGTTACCATGTTGTATATCAATACTTGATTTATGTTTAAACGTCTTTATTTTAAAAAGAAGTTCATAGTATTTGAAAAAATAGTGATTCATCTGGTCTGTATTAACAAAGATAAATTTGTCTTTTAATGTTTATATTAAAACTTCTCTTGATAAAGTTCCTTTCCCGGAAAACGTATCCACTTATCTTATAATATTTTTTTTTTTAGCAAATACCCTAACTTCTTTCCTTCTGTAGCTAAAGAATTCAAGAGAATATCTAAAGTCACATGGACCAACTCCTTAGTCATACTGAGTCTCTCACAAGTGTACAAGAAATGTATATGATAGTAACTCTGTTTTTGAACTTGTTTTTTTTTTTTTTTTTTTTTTTTTTTTTTTTTTTGTCTATCCAGTGATTGCCTAAGGAAGAAACTTGGTTTCTGGCATTGTTACATTTGGCAACTCTGTGATTAATTTAGCATAGCAGTCCTAAGAAAAACTGAAAGATACATTTGGTATCTCTTAGCTTTGTTCTTTTATCGTTATTTAAATAATGGCAGAATTCCTTATAAAACTGAGGTTTTACTAAATTTAACAATGAAAGTTTCTTAAATAATTAAGTCACTTTGTATAAAATCATTGAGCTTTCAGGTAACCTTTTATTTCTTGTCAGGTAGGAAGCTAATTTTCAATCTCTTTGAAAGCCTGTGCTTATGTCTAATTTATCTATTCTAAACAGATGATAGTGTAACAGCCATTACATGTTTTACTAAAAACGAAAGATACAATAATGCTAAATAGATGCAAAGTGAGATGAGTGTTTGCAAAGAAAAGCATGTATTAACAATAGATATTTTAAAGGTAAAGTAAAAAGTTTTAAAGCAAGTGTTAAAGGTCTGAGAGAGGGAGAAAAAGAAATATTAAGAAAGCAAAAGTGTTAACCAATAAGAAAGCAAAAGAAATGGTCAAAGGTCTGAATGACAAATTTTAGAAAAAGAAATTTTGTGTGCTCGAGTGACTTATGGGAAAAGATTTTAATTGACTTAAATATCAGTGGTGTACCTATGTAACACCAAACTTCAGTCTTTTTGTATATAACAATCAAGGTATTGGGCCTCCCCGGTGGTGCAAGGAGTTAAGCACAGCGCAGCAGGACGTCAGTTCCCCAGCCCAGCAGGGAGTGACCCACATGGCGCAGCAGACCTCTCCTGTCTCCCCGCTGCTCCCCTCTGCAGTGGATTTCAGTTCAGTCTACTGGGTTTTTCTCCCCTATGTCGTTGCCATGTCTCCTGAGTGTGGGGAGGGGTCATCTGTGCTTTGATATTGAATTTGCTCTTTGAGCTGCTGTCCAGGGCACCCCAGGACTGACTTCTAATAGGAAGGCTTGAACAGATCAACCCTAAAGTGGTACACAAGGCGTGTGGCTCTTTTGTAATTGCTCTAACTGAGCTTACCGTTTTCCAAAGTCTTAGGCTTGTAGGGTGACGACTGGATCCATGCCCGGTATGGCTGTGCCCGCCAGTACAGGGCCAAGGCAGCCCCTGTGCCCCAGGGGAAAGGCCGTGGCCCGCCTGCAGGCTGTGGACCCGGGGCCCGTGTCTCCTTACAGTCACCTCCCCTTAGAAGCCAGGGGACCTCAGCGTCTGCTGACCCGGGCAAGTCGGCTTCTCTGAGTTCTGCCCCAGCTGGGCAGTAACACGCGCCCCACGGACCTGCCTGCCCCTGCACCCCCACATTGGCACTTGCTCTTCCACCTTTCCCCAGCAGGAAGGGCCCGGCCTCACCTACACGACCCGCGGGCCCCCGGCCAGGGAGGCTCCCCTCTCAGACTGAGGAGCCTGTGGCCACTGGCATCCGGCTTCCCGCCCTCCCTGCCTCCCCAGGGTCCCTTCGGAGCACTCCTGGGCTTTCTGCCCACCCCAGGGGGCCCCCAGGCTCCCTCCAGCCATCCTCTCCGCTCTGACTCCCGGTGCAAACTGTGTTCTCCCACCTGCCTTTCCCCGTCCGAGATGGGGGTGTCGTGGGGCCGGCGCCCCCTACTCCCGAGGCTGAGGGTGGCCCTGGGCCGGTGGCTTGAAGGACAGGGGAGCAGGGGAGGGAAGTGGGGGGGGGGCGAGCGCATGTTTGGAGCACGGGGCGCCGTCTGGTGTGTGTGGGGGGCACCAGTGTCAGGGAGAGGCTCCAGCTCCTGCTCCATCGCCCCCTCTTCCCCCATCTCCTCTCATCCAGAACCCTTGCCCACCCCCGCGTGTCTTCCTCCCCACCCCCTCCTGCCCCGCAGCCCCAGCTCTGCCCCTGCCCTTCGCCCATCCTCTCTGTCCCTCTCCAGCTGCCGGCCCGGCGGCGGGCGAGTCACCTGTCCTGAGCCCCAAGTCCCCCGCGACTCTAGCCAGACACCCTCTGCCGCGCACCTCCCTTCCCGAGCCTGCGGGGGGCTGTTCCATGACGGGGCTCCCCAGCCCCGCCTCGCCTGTGGCTCTAGTCTGTGGGTGACACAGCCCAGCGGGCCTCGGCGACCCCGGTGCCCCCCATGGGATCGCGCCTGCCCTGCCCTGTAGACGTCTGTAAACCCACGCGTGTGCATGCACACGCACACACATGCACACACACGCGCACACGCGCACACACACACATCTCTGGTGCTGGGAACCCCGTGCTGTCCCGCAGGCGCCCCTGGCCCAGCTGCAGGAAACGCTGCGCCCCGCCCCGCCAACCCCTGCGGCCTCTCGCTGCGGGCAAAGCCCATTTCTGACCGGCGGGAGTGACGGGCTGCGGGCGGCTGTGTCCCGGGGGTTCAGGGGGAGGGAGGGTTTAAGCACGGGGTGGGGGGGGCGCAGGGGTGCCGGGGAGGCCCCCGTCTTTCCCAGGCTGCCCTGGAAAGCACCTGGACGTTTGCTGGTGGTCTTCTGAGCCCTGCTGTGGCCACGGGGGTAGGTGCCAGCCTGGAGGCCGCGCGGGCTGGCTGGGCGCCCCAGAGGAGCAGGGGGAGAGCAGAGATGCCTGTGGAAGCCAGTGCCTGGGGTGCTGGCACCCCGCTTTCCTTCCACAGGACTCAACCGGGTTTCCCAGCCTTGTCATCCGAGCAGGGCCCTGGCCCTCCCGGGCGGCGCGCAGCCCACAGGCCCGGCAGGCGGGAGAGCTGAGCGGGGCCGGACACGCCGACACCGCGCGGTGCACCTCGCCACCCCGAAGCCTGCCCTCTGCCCGCGGGACCCACCCCCGGCGCGGTGCCCAGCCCAGGTCCCAGGGCCGCCGCCGAGACACACGAGTCCAAGCCACGCGGTGAATTCGGTTTATTCAGAAACAAAAGTGCAACGGCCGGAACCACCCCCTGTCCCGGCCTCCTCCGTCTGGCGCAGGCGAGCGACAAGTAAGTTTCCTCCGTGCCAAATAATTCACAGACGCCTCCTCCCCCGGGGTGTCCCAGGCCAGCGTGCACGCCGCGGGGCGCCCCTGCGCCCTCCGCCCGGCCTCCACCAGCCACCGCGGCCCGGCCTCTGAGCCAAGCCCAGTTGTCCACATGGCTGGGGGAGTAAGTGTGTACCCCCAAATTGCCCAAATAAGCCACACATCCCCTCTATGGGGACTTTTTGTAAAAGCAGCACCAAAGGCCACCCCTCTGCAGATCTGGGGTGGCCTCCAAGATATGTAGGCACAGAGGCCCACGGGACTTTTTAAAGACTGCAAGTGGAGGCCTCCCCTTTGCGGACTGGGGTGGCCTCATGCCCGCGGGACTTTTGTGCGGGGGGGATGAGGGAGGCCACCCCTTTGTGGATTGGGGTGGCCTCATGCCCGCGGGACTTTTGTGCGGGGGGGATGAGGGAGGCCACCCCTTTGCTGATTGGGGTGGCCTCATGCCCACGGGTCTTTTGTGAGGGTGGGACAGGGGAGGCCACGCCCTTGCAGTGAGTGGGGACAGGGGATGCCACCCCTTTGCAGATTGGGGTGGCCTCATGCCCGTGGGTCCTTTGTGAGGGGGGACAGGGGAGGTCACCCCTTTGTGGCTCTCTCTGGCTAGTCTAGACAGGTGTGCAGGGCCTTCGAAGTGCTGCCCCGCTCCACATGGTCGGGGAGGCACCTTTCCCTAAGATGGTGGGGTCTGCTCCTGTTTCCCCCATTGGATGGGGGAGTTATTATCCCCCTTTTGTCAGCCTGGGGATAGGAGGACAACCAGGACGGGGAGCCAAAGGACAGGGTGGGAAATTCCGGGGAACGGGGATGGGCTGGTGAGGGCCAGGTTGGGGCAGAGCTCCAGGCCCCATGCTGGTGGCCTACACCACCATTGTTTTCACCACCTCGATGTGGTCAGCCCAGTAGAAGAATGGAAAGAACAGGCTGGTTTTGGTGGTGACGCGTTCCCGGGGGCTCTGTAGCTCCAGGGGAGTCGGGCCCAGCTGGGCCTCTCCCTGGGTCGGCCGCACGGCGGCGGCGAGGCGCACCTCACTCGGTTCTTTGGAGAGACAGAGACAGGGCGCTGAGTGCCGGGCGGAGGGGGCTCTTCCTGCCCGGCCGCCCGCGTGGGGCTTTCCTCACCTTGGCCCTTGGCAGCACCGGGCTCCTTGGGGGCTGGGGGTGCGCCGGTGGGCTCAGCAGCAGGGTTCTGGTTGGCTGCTTGGAACTTTGCCCGCCATTCGCTGCGCTCTGCCGCCACCCAGAAAAGCAGCTTTTGCAGATTCCACAGCTTCGCCTGGAAGGAGAGACGCTCGAAGCCCGCCCCACCCCCAGCCGCACCACCCAGGAGCCAGAGCTCCGACTACCTTCATCTCCTCTTTGTCCTGGGCCAGCCGGCTGATGTGCTGCTCCTTCTCGCGGCGCTCCGCCCTCATCAGTGCTCTCTGGTGCCCGTAGAGCGTGAGGTATTCTGCTAGGGGGAGGGCGCGGGCAGCTCAGCTGCTGGGGTCTCGCCAGCCTCGGCCCCGGCCCCAGGGCGCCAGCCTCCCCGCTCACTGATGGTATCTTTCTCTCCAGACAGCTGGGTGCGTCAATGCTCCAGCTCCTCCACCCGCTCCTTTAAGGCTGCTTTCTCCTGCAGGAGCCCCTGCGGCCAGACAGCGGGCTCAGGGCGCTGGCCCGCCCAGCCCCCGGCCCGCCCAGCCCTCCGGAGAACCACACTCACCTGCAGTTTGTCCATGGCTCCCTGAAGGGCCTGGTGGGTCTCCCCAGGCACATGTCCCCCCCCCCCCCCGTCCTGGGGGCTGGGGCCTCCATCTTCTTGGGCTCCTGGTCCGATGGGGCCACCTGCTGAGCGAGGCGCTGGCAGAGCAGCTTTTGCTCCTTTAGCTGCCCCCGCAGCCGCGCCCGCTCTTCCTCAGCACTGGCCAAGGCCGCGTTACAAAATGCCACCCGTGGGCCAGAGGTGCAGGCAGGGGCCCGGGAGGCACACCTCTCGGGCCTCATGGGCACACCTGAGAGTCAAGGCTGGTGTTGGTGCCTGCCCGCTGGTCCCCAGCAGAGGTGGGGGGAAGGCGTAACCAAAGGGAGGGAAACCAGGAAGAAGGTGTGCGGGAGGGAGGGAGAAGGTGGGGCAGGGAAGGGGCCTGCGGGCCGAGCTCACCACGGCCTCACGGCTGTCCAGGTTGTCCGGGATGCGTAGCTTCAGCAGGGGACCCTTGTCCGCCTCTTCCTCCTCCTCCTCGCCGCTCAGTCCATTTACTGTTGGGGGGCAGCCAGAGGGGCTCAGAGAACCCCTGGGTTCTGAAGCAGCCCTGAAAGCCAGCAAGGTCTGCCCCCTCCTCTCTCTGCAACCCTGCGCCAGCAAGTCCCCAAAGGAGAAGGATCCAAGTTGTCCGAGGGGTGGCTTCCCTCTCTTGCACAGCCGCCCTCTGCTGACGTCCCACTCACTTGCTCCAGTCTGAGCCATGAGCTTCAGCTGGGCCTTCAGCTGCTCGTTCTGCTTGCTGGCAGTCTCCAGGCGGCCCTAAGGGGTCAGGAAAGCAGGAGGAGGGATGCCGCTTACAGGGCTTCCTGCTCGGGTGGCCCCCTGGGGGTCTGGCACTCCAACTGCCCCACCTGTGTTTCCTGCAGCTCTTGGCGGGCCAGCTCCACCTCCATCTTGTTCTGCTCTTGTTCGTGCTGCATCCGGTGGACAAGCTGGGTGTTAAGCAGCACCTGCTTCTGCAGGACGTCCCTCTCGTTGGCCAGCTGCTGGTAGGCGGCCACGTGCTGCTGAAGGTGACCGAGGTACTGGTCCCGCTGCTGCTGCAGCTCCTGAGCCTCTTGATGTTTCTCCTCCACCTGCAGGGGAGACGCGGGGAGGGGAGGGTGAGGGCAGGCGGTGGTCGGTCTCCAAATTGTCACCGGAACCCAGCTGCCTCAGCTAGACACTACCACAGGGGGACTGGTAGTGACCATCACTACTGGCCAGTGCTGCCCAGCACTCCTGGTGACGGGGGACTGGAACTCTGCTGGTACTTCTGGTGGACACTACCTGGGTGAGCCAGACACCACTTGTGGCCACAGTAAGCTGTTGCCCATTTGTAAAATGAACCCCAAGGTGGTTGTTCCCAGAGGCTGAAGTCTCTTGCAATTGTGCACACGGCTGAGAAGCACAGTGATGAGTCCCCTATGGGCACTAGCCTTCCCTCGGCTCTAGCCTGTAGGCCCCTATCGATGGGGACTGTGTTGCTACGGCCCTTGGTTTTGGCACTGGGGCTTTTTGGCGGTTCTGTTGTCTTCGAGCCCGGGCAGGTGGGTGGCCACTGCGGCCTGTCCTGGCATCCCATCTTCATGCCCTGTGACTCCCCTTTTCAGTTGGGATCCCAGCCGGTGTCAGAGACACCAAGCGTTAAAAGCCCTTGGTGAGTTGCGGGACAACACCGACAAGCAGCTCTTTCGGACATGAGGCCCGAGCCTTGGGCGCCCCCTGCAGGTGATGTGAGACACAGGACTGGAGGCCCAGACTCTGCCAGAGGTCGTCATCCTCTCTTCCTCCCGCGCAGGCTGGCTACTGGATGCTGCTTTTCTTCTTTCAGCTTCTGGTCCTTCTTTCTTCAGAGGCCAGGAGCAGAGTCTTCCCCTTCTTTCTTTGGAGGTGGGAACAGAGCCCCTCAGCTCCCTCTGACCCTGGCTTCTATCACTCTTCAGGGTGCCCTGACATCAGTCTGATTGGACCATTTTTCCTTTTTTGTGCAGAAGAACCAGGGTGCTGACCAGAGGTGGAGAGTGAGCAGAACAGGCCGACTCACTGAAATCCACTGCTGACGGGAGCAGCCGGCAAGGCAGGAGGGGTCTGCTGCGCCCCGTGGGTCGGCTCCCGACCAGGGATCAAACTCAGGCAGTAGTGGTGATGGTGCCGAGACTTAACCCATGGGCCACCGGGGAGGCCCTGGACCATTTTTCATCCTGCGGCTGACCGGACCATCTGGCCCCCATCAGCTCATAGCCTGCACATGTTTGGTCCTTTCCATCACCCAGGAAGTGTGCAGAAAAGGCCAGTTCTGAGGAGCAACTGCCACAACGGCCTTGTGGTGGAGCGGCAGAGTGAGAGACCACCACTGCTGCTGGCTCCCGCCACTGAGGCTCCTCCCAGATCTGCGCCCACAGATGCAGGAGACAGGCCGGGCCCCTCTTCCTGAGGCAGCACTGTGGGACTTTGCCGCCTGCCCAGGCCCCTTCCTTAACCCTCCTCAGAACTGCCTGCGAGTGCCCTCTGAAGGGAAGGATGCCGAGGCTTAGCACTGTTCAGTGAAGAGCGAGCCTGGAGCCGAGTCTGGAATCCAGGATGTCTCCACGTCTCCTCATCTCTCCGCTAGTGGCTCGTGCCTCCAGCAGGGAGGTGACCGACAGTCCCAGGTCCACCGCTCCATGGCAGAGCCTAGGGCACAGGTGGCCATGGACCCAGCAGGACACAAGGTCACCGTGCCCCCTGCCCTGAGTTGGGGCTCCCTCTGTCCTGGCCTAAGGGCCTCCCTCCCGGAGGCCTCCGAGCCCTTCCCGGCTGGCACAGGGCTCACCGTCTCCTGCAGCTCTGCCAGCTTCTCCTGCAGCTGACCGAGTTTCTTGGCCAGCTCGCCCTTGAGATGCTGCTCCGTTTGGAGCGAGCTGGTCACGTCCATGTTCTGATGGGACTGGACAGACAGAGGACACAATGAGACGCCCCCCAGTGCAGTGGAGACCTGGAACTCAGTGTCCCCTCCCACGGCTCTGGGACCCCTGCACTGCACGGAACTCTCGGCTCAACGGTGCTTCAGGCACCGTTTCAGCAGCTGCCTAGCAGCAGCGACCAACCAGGACCAGCCCATCTAGCAGGTGGGGAAACAAAGGCCCAGAGGCGCTGGGCGTCTTGCCCTGCATCCCAGGACACGGCACGGAGGGGAGGAGGGCGGCCTGCTCGGGCTGGAGGCTGCGGACCAAACAGATGAATCTGTCCTGCAGCTCAGCCAGCTGCGCCTTGAGCTCGCGGTTCTGGAACACGGCCCGGCTGATCGTGGCCCGGCTGCTCTTTATCTCGGCCAAGACCCGTTTCCGGGCCTCGGCCTGCTCGTCCCACCTCTCCGGTCGAGCTCCCGCAGGCAAAGCTTTTGCTCCCGCAGGCGGAATTCCTGCTTCTGGTTCAGGCGGCTCAGGTCTTCGTTGTCCCGGACCTGAACCAGGAGCTTCTCCTCCAGGCGCTCCAGCTCCTTCCGGAGCGCCTGGGCTTCCGCCTACTGCTGCTGCTCTGCATCGGAGGGCCCCGCTGGTGTTTCCGGGGCTGGGAGCACAGCTGAGGAAGGAGGGAGCACACCTCAAGGGCTCGTCATCTTGGGACGAGCCCCTCTCCTTGGTCGACGGCTCCTACCCCAGGTCCTCACCCCAGACCTTGGCTTCCTTGCTAAGGGTTCTCTTCACCCGCAGGATGCACAGTTTTCATCTCGCTTTCAGGGTTGAGATAACTGTTGACGGGGGGCCCCCATCCCTTTTGCAAACGGGGACACAGCCTCAGAGCACCAGACTTGCTGAGTCCTGGTACGGACCGCTTGCACTCTGCCACCTTGCCCCCGCTTCCTGGGGCGTTCTAAGGCACCCGCGCCAGCTCCCCCGATCATTCCGGCGCCAGCTCACCGAGCTGACTCTTCAGCTCCGCCACGGTGTTCTCCAGGTCCCGGACCTGGGCACTGCTGTGCTCCTTCCCCTCCTCCAGCTTTCTCATCTGCCCAGAATCCGGGGTGAGGGGGAAGCTCATAAAGGAGGTGGAGGGGAATGGCCCCACCACCATCTTCCCCTCAGCCTCCATCTACAAAACCACACTCCCCTCCCCCGCTGGCGACACCACAGCCTATACCTGGTTCCGTTCTACAGATGACCCGGACAAGTGAACTCTCCACGGTGGGGCCCGAAGGTCACAACTCACCCCCTCCAAGACCTGTTGCACTTTGCGTTGCCAGGTGTTACCCTCCTCCCTCAGCCTTTGGGCAAACAGGTCTCTCTCCACCCGCAGCAGCCGGAGCGATTCCTTGAGCTGCGAGAGCGGACACAGGCGTCGGGGAGCTGCCCCCGGCCCCACCGCTCCCGGTCCCCTGGGCTCCTTCCGCAGCCCGCCTCCTCCGGCAGAGCCTCACCTGTTCCACGCGGATGTTCTGGCGCGCCTGCGGGGCCGGTGGTGACTGGTGGCCGTCAGGGACTTCGGATGGGCCGGAGAACTGGATGGTGGAAAGTGAGGTGGTGAGGGCCTCCCTGGAGGCCTGGGGTGGAGTCTCAGCGCCTCCACCGCTACTGTCTGAGCTCGATCCCCGGCCAGGGAACGACCCACAGGGTGCAGCGGACATCTCCTGTCTCCCCACTGCTCCCCTCAGCAGTGGGTTTCAGTGGATCTGCCTGCTCTGCTCCCCACTGTCTCTGGGGAGTCCTTTCACCCTGCCTACCCCCCAGTTATATGCAAAAGTAAAATTTTTCAAAAAGTGAGGGGGTGATATGTGGAGCCCAGCGTCTTCTGTGCAATGTCCCCCCGAAAGGGTTTCAGCTAGATCACAGTCACCCCTAGAGACCCCGCCCCACCTGGATGGAGCGCAGATTCCCTGGGGTTCTGCTCCAGCCTCTCACCTGCTTCGACAGCAGCTCAGACATCTCCAGCTTTTTCTCCAGGTCCTCCAGTCTTGCCTGCATGGTGTCCTTCTCCTTCAACAAGAGCCGGAGCCGCTCCTCCAGCTCGGAGTTGCACTGCTGCAGGTCCTCGTTGACTTTGCTAGGGCCACGCAAAGAGAGAGGCGTGACCAGAGCCAGAAAGGGTCCCCCCGGAGATCTACGCTGTCCTCGCCACAGACCCCAGAGCCGTGGCAGGACCCAGGGCCCCAGGGCTCAGCATCGCCAGAGGTTGGCCAGGGAGAGGTCGCAAGCTGTCTGCCCTCCTCACCCCGTGCACTTGCATCCCTCCCACTGCCCAGCACACGGCTGGGCCCAAAGCCTGCTCCCCAGCACCCCATCCGCCCCCAGGCCTACTTGTTCTCAGATAACTCCAGCTTGAGAGCGTCTCTCTCTCGGATTAGCTCCTTGTTGAGAGGCAAAGGCAAGGTCAGGATTTGTGGGCAGGGATGCAGCCTGCAGACTCGTTACTAGACGGGGACCAGCGCAGAGCAGCCCTCCTCGCCCGGAGTCACACTTCACCTTTTTTCAAAGCACTTCCGAGCCCCTTTCTCATCTGCCTTCACTAGGAGCTCGGGAGGGAAGGACGAGGCCCACAGCGGCCACCCCCCTCAGGCTGCAACTGACCACAGCCTTCGAGCAGCAGGCTGTGCTACCTTCTGGGCGCCGAGAGCTCCATCCCACATCAGGGACCTTGAGGCTCGCCCCCACCTTGATGGGGGGGCACCCCACCAGGGGCTGGGCAGGCGGCAGGGCTCACCTGGTCAGTCTGTCTGCGATGGGTGGAGATGGCAGAGAGCGTGCACTCCGGCTCTCCAACACGCAGACGCGCAGACTGGAGGCGACCGGCCAGTTCCTCCGACTCGCCTGCCGTGAGACAGGTCAGAGCGCAGCCCTAAGGAGGAGCCCCCCCACCCTGCCCCGTGGGCCTGCCGCGTGCCAGGTGCTCTGATGAAGGGCACCTGGAGCCCCACCTGCTTTCTGCCTGGCTGCCTGCTGAGCGTGGGCCAGCGCAGCCCGCAGTTCCGTCTTCTCAGACACCAGAACCCCGATGGTCTGGATGTGACTCTTCGGGAAACAAAGCAAATGAGTCGGGCCGAGGCGGTAAAGAGGCATTTCCTCGGGGACGGGGAACCCGGGCTGCCCCTCACCTGTAACTGCTCCCGGAGCGCGCCTTGCTCCCTCACCAGCTTCCGCTCGTGGTCTTTCTTCTCCTGCAAAGGGAATCAGGGTCTCCACGGGAGGCAGAGGCGAGGCACAGCCCCGTGGGCCACCAGCGGCCCAGGCGGGCCCACCGGCGAGCCCAGACCATGGGGGTGGGGGGAAGGGGCAGGAGAGGAGCCGGGGACCCTGTGTGTCTGCAGGCTGGAAGCAGGCAAGCCCAGACGCCCCACATCAGCCCCCCCCCCCACTCAGGTCCCCCCGTCAGGGAATGAACAAAGGAATGTTGTTTTTTCCAGCTCATCCAAAGTTTCCTGGTTCTGTTGTTTCTGTGGGGAAAAGTCAAAGGAAGGGAACTGAGTGACCCCCTTTTCCGTCTTCTCAGACCAGCAGGGGGACATGCGCAGGGCCGGCGATGGGTTTGAAGTTCTCATGCACGAGCTGCCAGGCCCTCCTCACACTCCCCAGGAGACAGACCTTGGGTCTTCAGGGGCGCTGCTCACAGCGACGGGAGAGTCTGCACCTGGCTCCCCTGGAGGACAACACCCTAAGCCCCAGGCAGAGTCTGAGAAGGGAAGACGACCCTTCCGCCGGCGGGTGACCTGGCAGGGTCTGTCCGTTCACCCGACAGAGACTGAGGCGGCACGAGCTGCAGGCTGGGCGCTGTGCACAGGAAGAGGGGGAGGAAGGAAAAGGACCTGGGATTGTTTGAGCTACCGGAGACCTTGACACCTTCTAGGTCTGCCTCCTGGAGGAACAAAAGCAAGGGCGCAGAGGTGTCTTGTCCAAGGTGAAAGCGGAGGAAGTGAGGGGCTGAGTCAGGGCCAGACCACACCAGCCAAACCAGTGCTTCCCCCAGGGAGGGGGAGCACAAGCAGGGGTGTCTGGGGAGTAGAAAAGGGGCAAAGAGGGCAGCCACAAGAGAGCCATGCTGCCAGCTCTGTGCCCCGGGGCCCCTCCAGCTGAGCCCTGGATCCTCCAACACCCCGTTCTCCCCTGGCCCAGGACCCCTGGACCCTCTCTTCGGGGCCCCAAGAGGAAATCAGAGTCCTGGATTGCAGCTGGGAATCCGGGGCCCCAGCGGGCTCTTCCCAGTTCTTCTATCTTGCTAGTGAGCTGCTTATTTGTTAGATTGCTGGAGTCCGGGGCTAGTGCCAGTTCTTGATGCCGGTGCTGAGGCGCGTGCAGAGAGGAGGAGGGTTGGAGGAGCCGGAGACAGGGAGAGGGAGTGGTCCGCAGGGTTGGGAGGGGCATCTGGGCAGTCTCCCCTGGCAGCGGGGCACCCAGCCCCCACTCTGGGAGAAGGGGGGGCCTGGCCTGCAGGGTCCCTTACCTCCAGATCCTTTGTGTTAACAACAGACGCCTGGTCCTCCCCGTTGACACAGGAGGGAGGCTCGGAGGGAGGCAGAACGCCCATGGAGCGGCTCTCAAGGCCCAAGTCCTCAGATTCCCCATCCACTGGCAAAATTTCCTTTTCCTGCCTCCCTTCTGCTCATAATGCCTTTGTGCCAACTTCTCCTGGTTCTGAGCTCCCCTTTGGCCCCCTCACCCCGTGCTTCTGCGGCAGGATGGAACCACAGACTCGCGGGCCGACCCTTCACCTGACCGCTCCAAAGGAGCAGCGGCCAGCTAGACATCCCCTGGCGGCGAGGGCCAGCCTTAGGACGCCACCCCCCTTGGGAACTGCTCCCTCAGTGTCTTCCTATCGAACCTCCCCCCCACCCCTCTGGGCCCCGTCCCCAGGGCACCTCTGCTGGAAGTCCATTCAGCTGGCGGGAGAGCTGCCGCTGGCCTTCGGTGGAAGAGACAGCCCTGGAGACAGACAGAGGAGTCGGGGCCACAGGAAGCTCAGTGGGGTGGGGGTCACGAGCAGGAGGTGCCGCAACGCCCTCTATGAGGGGCTGCTGCCCCACGGGAGACACTCACATGCTCTCACCCAAGGAACCAGAGCCGTGTTCCGCGCCACAGTTCTGTGTGGGAAGAAATGCAGGAGGCGGCCACTCAGTTTGGGGAGAGCCCACCAGGCTGGGGCGGGCCCGGCGCTTTGTGACCACCTTCGGCTCCCCAAGCTCTCGGTCTCCCCACCCCGTCCTCAGGGAGGGCCCTCGGCTCTAGGAAGCGAGTGGCACGGAGGACGCGGGAGAGAACGGGGGAGGCGCGGTCCTTCCGGAAGGGCGGGCGAGCCAGTGGGGTGCAGGCAGGGATAAGGGGCACAGACCTGAGTGGACGCCGTGCTGTTCGCATCAGGGAGGGCGGCGTCGGGAGGAGGGACACCAGGGGACATGGTGTTGTGGTCGCCAGCCGGTGTCTCCGCAGGAGGGGCGCGGCCGCAGGGCGCCTGGCACAGGGCAGAGCGGGGCGGGGGTTAGGGTAGCCATGCAGGAAAGGGGCTGCCTCACTGCCAGGGTGCAGGGGTGCGGGCAGGGAGCACGGGGATGCTGTGGCCAGAGGACGGTCCCACGCTGGGAGCCACCATGGCGCGTGGCCAAGGGAGCCCAGGCCTCGGGGCGCTCTGCGGCCTTCCAGACGACAGCCCAAGCCCGGGCGGGCGCGGCACAGGTCGTCACTGCAGGAGAAAGGTGTGCCCAGCCCAGGAGAAGTGAGGCACTGTTCTGGAAAGCCCGCCTGGCGCGCACCCTGGGCCCTGCAGGGCAGAGTGGCAGTGTGAGAGGCAGACGGCAAGGCCGCCAGGTACTTCTCTCCCCTCTTGCGTCCCTTCCTCCTGTCCTCCTCCCCCAGCCAGAAAGCCCTGGGGATGGACTCAGGGGTCAGCGGTGCGGGAAGCTCAGCAGGGGCAGGGGCCAAGGGCAGTGGCTGGAACCTGGTGTTGCCATGCCAACCTCCACACCGGACCTTAAGAGGCCAGAGCAAGGCAGCCGGTGGGCAGGGGCTGTGGCGAGGCGGGCACACCTGGCCGGGGTTTGGCAGGCTCTGATGCCTCCTGCTTCCTGGGTTCCCTGGATCTTTACAGTTAAGACACAAGAGCGCACAGGAGGGGGAAAAAGGCCCAATCCTTGGAACTTACACGTTCATGACTGGTCTGTGAGTGACCAAATACATCCCTGGAGCTTGGAACTAAGTTTGGAGTTCAAAAAGACACTCCCCTCAATTGCCCCATTTCATCAGAATTATTTTACTTCTGGTGGGGCGGCCCTCCCTTCTCTGGGGAAGAAGCTGCCCCTGGACTCCATTCTCTCTTGCTGGATTTGGTAAAAGAGAAACCTGGCCGCTTCCTGCACCCCGACCTCTGAGCTCAAGGACACCCACAGACCCCAGATGCCACCAGAGAGATGTTGACCCGCTGACCCTTGGCTTCCTGGAGGCCCAGAGCTTTACAGAAGCGGCCTCCCCTTCCCCAGCTGGACCCACCTGCTCGGCCAGAGGCCCACCAGCCTCTCCAGGCTCAGGCCCCACACTGAACCCAAGCCCCTGGCCCTTGAGAGTGGGCATCCAGCAGGCCGGACGGAGAGGCAGGAAGGGTGGCCGACAAGCTCCAGTTTGAGGGAGGCAGGGGCGTGGCAGGGGCACTAGGATGGGGCTGCAGCTCCCTCGGGGGGAAGGGCTTCTTATTCTCTGGACCCCTCAGATGGCCCCTGAAAACCCAATCACGACCCTCCTTAGAGCAAGGGCTGCAGAGCCTAGGGGGTGGGGGGTCCCGCTGTGCATGTGCTTACCGCCCACTTCTGGCCTGGAGCCTGGTGTTGCCATGCCAACCTCTACAACAGACCCTAAGAGGCCAGAGCAAGGCGCTGGGGTGAGGTGGGCACGTCTAGCCGGGGCCTGGCAGGCTCCAGGTGCCTGCTGGGCTCCCGCTGATGCTTAGTTAGACACAGGAAAGCTCACAAGGGGAAAATGTTCTTTTTCTCGAGATGTACTGTTTCTCTGAAATACACACGGCTGGTTCGTGAGCAACCGAGTTCTGTCATTTCGAGCCTTGGAGGTAAGTCTGGAGTTCAGAAAGATAACACTGTCCACGCCCCCTCAAAGGTCCCATTCCGTTAGAAATTGTTTTATTCCCCCAGAATCCCCCATCTCTGGAGATGCCCTCAGCTCCGCCCAGAACACCAGTCACGGGCCGTGTCGCTGGGACAGAAAACGTGAGCGGGGAACCCTTATGTCACGGAGAGGCTTAAAAACAAGCAGGCGTATGGGGGGCTGGGTCTTCGTCTCCAGGGGAACAGAGGAGATGGGGTGAACATTAGGGGAAGGAAGCCTGTGCTCTCCCGGGTGCCTCCCAGTGCCTGCTCTGAGCCCACAGGTGAGTCCCAGGACCGCACAGACCCGATGGACTGGGCGCGAGCGATCCTGAGGACAAGACTCACACCGGCCACCGGGCCGGCCCAGCCCTCCCGCCACGCTGTCCTGGGCGGGATCTGTCCCTGTTGGTCGTCGTCCTCTCGCCGGGCGGCTGTCTGACACCCCCCCCGCCCCGCCCCAGCGGCCTCCCATGTACCTTGGAAGCAGCGCTTCACCTCGGGACGAGGTGGTCTCCCGGCCCAGGGCACCCCGGGCGCCTTACTTACCTTCTTGCCCAGCGCTCTCTGCGCTCCGCACCCTCATCCTCTCCGCACCAGCCCTCTGCCGCGACTCCCACCTGCCCCGCTCACCGCCCCCTCCACACATCGGTCTCTCAAAGGCCACCCCTCCAGCCTCCACGCCCTTTACTGCCAACTGCTCCCGCAGCTCCACATCCCACCGTGTGGCCGAGCAAAGCGCCCGCCGCCGAGGGCCCCCGGAGGGAGGGTGAGTGTCCGGTTGATTTTTAAAAGACAACGGGGGGCGGAATGTCCCAGTCGCTCCTCTCTGGCTAACCTCGGTCGCTCTGCAGTCCTGCTGCAAGCGAGCCTCAACCCCTGCCCCTGGAACAGAAGCCCCTTTCTCTTAGCCTGAGGGAAGCCCTGTGCCGGCGGTTAGGACGCTCTCCTGCAGGACGGCCCGGGCGTTCCCGCGGGAGGCCCGGAAGGCCCGATCTCGCACCCCTGCTCTGGACGCTGTTCCCGATGACCTTTCACCCTTCACGGCGCATGGCGCCTTCCCAGAAGACGAAGATGCACGGCAAGGAAACCAGCCATCAGCCGAGCCGGTGAAAGCGCAGACGCCGCCACGCCGAGGGCTAACGATGGCAACGGAACCAGCCGGAGGCCAAGGACCCTGCGCCAGACAAGCCGCGGCCCGCACGCGGGGAGACAGCAGGCCAGAGAGGGGTCTCGGTGCGGCCTCGCCTTCCTCCTGGCCGGGGGTGAGGGGGGCGCTACCCCATTGGAGCGGCTAAGGTCGGACACCAGCGCCTGCGGAATGTCCTGACGCTTCAGGAGGTGAAAAGGGAACAACAAGGGCAAGGGGAGCAAGAGAAAAGCGGCTCAGAGAGGACACGAAGGTCAGGGGAGAGAGAGAGCAGCTCTGGACCACGGGCGCCGGAGGCAGGAGGACGGGGCCACACCCCGGCCTGCGCATCCTGCCCGACGGCCGCTCACCGCCTGCCTGAGGCAGAAGCTACGCGAGCCCAGGGACGGAGCCCCGCGACCAGATCCGCCCGGAGCTCGCTGGTCTGGCCCCACAGTCCCCTCTCCCGGGGGAGACAGCCGAGTCCCGGGGAGGACGTGCTTTTCGCGGGGACCCCCTGGCAAGCAGGCGGCAAAGACAGACTCCCACCTCAGAGGCCGCCTGGTCCCAGGCACCCGGCGTCTGTGCCGCCTGAACGGGAGAGGGGTTCTCCCTGGCTGCCGCCCCTGGAGGCCGGGGAGGAGGGAAACTGCCAGAGCGAGAAGTCACTGGCCACGCCCTGGGCCGAAGGCGGGCTGCGCACCGGCCCGCACGGAGGGCTGAACACGCGATCCTCTCACAGCTGCGGCCTGGATTTCGGGAGCACTGCAGCGCCCTGACTCGCGGGGGCAGGGAGAGCTTCAACAGCGTTGGCCCAGATCAGATCCCGGCAGAGCTGCCCAGAGGCCGCACTCAGACCCTGGCTCCTCAGCGGTGCTCCTGTGCCCTTGACCTCTCACTCGGCGGCCCCCGGAGCACCCCTCTCCCAGGAAGCCGGCCGGGCCAGACTTACATCTTTCCATGACTCCCAGCCGCCAGAAGCGGGTGTCTCTGGCCTGCAGCCACGTTTGTTCTTCCCTTTCTTCCTGGCTCCTGCAGGAGACCCCACGCTGTTTCTCTGCTGGTAGTCCCTCAGCGGCAGAGAGGAGAAAGACGAGGCTCACGAGAACTGCAAGCGCCTGGCCTTGCACCCCACTTCACAAGGTAGATTTGCCATCTGCCTTCACGCCACCAGCAACTCTACCAGGTGCTGTGAGTCCCCGCACCCCCCATGACAAAGACAGGGACAGATAATGTGGTTTCAAGAAAAAATGGTGAGGAGGTTACACTCCGTCCTCAGACTCGAACTTCTGGGATGCCGCGACTCAGGAGCTGCCGGGGGCAACACCAGCGAGGGGTGGACCAGCAAGCATGTGAGTCCTCAGACGCCAGGCCCTTTCTTACACATGTGAGCTGTTGCCAGCGCCGCTCAAGCTCCTGCGCCCACGGATGCCGTGGCAGGAGGCAGGGAGGGGCCAACCGGGGGCCCAGGCCAGCACATTTCCGGGCAGTCTGCTGCCATCACGCACGCCTGTGCGTCTGTGCGTGGACACAGGCCTGTCCTCAGGCCGGAGCAGCATGGTTGCTTCCTCCACCTGCTGACCCCGGGGCGCGCAGAGCAACCCAGGCTGAGGGGACTGGGGGAAGATTCCCAGCCGGGAAGTGAGTGTGCTGGGATCTGAGCCACGGAGGATACACAGATCGCTGCCAAGAGCACTGGCTGGGGGGCGCCTGGCCCCAGGGTCACGAGGAATGAGAATGTGAGAGGGAGAAGTGAGACAAACTGGAAAGTCTCCACGGAGTAGACACCCCGCAGAAAACCAAACTAGAAAGTTCTTCCCAGTGTCCCCCAGAGTGGCTGTCAACGTTCCACGAGCACTAGGGACGGGCGGGCTTGGCAGGCTACCAGTGTTCAATGGTGGGGTACGGTACAGAGCAAGCAGCCTGAACCCTCTCCTGGGGTCAGGCCCCATGGTCCCACACCCCCTTCAAGTTGGTAATCTGGGGCGACAAGAGGAACCTGAGAAGGGGTGAGCACTGGGGGGCTGGGTCAACAGATCAAGCACGGGGCTGGCGACTACGGATGGTTCCCAGGGGACTGTGACGTCACCGCTTTCCACCCCTCCCCACCTATGCCCAGGTAGTGCTCCACGGTGGGGGGGAGGGGCCGCAGGGAGGAGGTCCTTGGAGGCCGGAGCCCAAGGGGTCCGATTCTGGGTGGCAAAAGGAGAGGGCTGGGCCCCCCTGTGGTGCAGCGGGTTGAGCACCGCGCTGTGAAGTTGTCCGCAGCCTCTGCAGTGCCAGTTCGATTCCCAGCCCGGCAGATTCTCCTGTCTCCCCGCTGCTCCCCTCAGCAGTGTCTTAGGTCCGTCTGCCTGTTCTGTTCCCTGCTCCGTCTCTGGTGAATCCTCTCACCCTCCCGTGCCTCTGGCCTGTACCCTGGCTCTTGTATAAATAACTGAATCTTTAAAAACAAATATTAAGGGCCTCCCTCGTGGCACAGTGGGTTGAGCGCCGCGCTGTGAAGCTGTCCGCAGCCTCTGCAGCGCAGGTTCGATTCCGGCCCACCAGGGAGCTACCCACACGGCGCGGCAGATTCTTCAGTCTCCCCACTGCTCCCCTCGGCAGTGTCTTTGGTCCATCTGCCTGTTCTGCTCCCCGCTCTCTCTGGTGAGTCCTCTCACCCTCCCGTGCCTCTGACCTGCACCCCGGTTTTTGTATAAATAAAAATAAGACAGGGGCAGCTGGTTGGATGTCAGTGAAGGGGACACAGTTTCCAGGTTTGCTCTGGGTGCTGTATCCGTGTAAACAGTATAAACGTGACATTTTAGACATAAATGTGACATTTATAAACGTGACATTTATATGACAGTATAAACGTGAAATTTTAGAATTACCAAATGAACTCCATTAACTGGGTGAGGAAACATAAGGCCACGCTCTGTCATAATCTTCCCCTCTGAGTAAGCACCAATGTGTGGTGTCACTGTAAGTATTTCCCTTGCCCTTCAGGACAATTCATCACCTAAGTGCATGTCAGTAACTGTAGACTTAACACATGCTTTTAATTTTGTCTGGTATTTAAAATTCAAATCAATCATAGTATGCTCATTTTATATCTGGAATGACACGATGTCTACAATTTTATGTCTTTCCTCCTTCATTTAACATTATGACATAAGTATTTCTCAAGTCATTTAAAGCCATTCAGAATGATTGCACCCAGCTGCGACATTTGTTTTATGTATACAGTGTAATATATGTCACTGTTTTCTGGGGTTTTTATTCAGATTGTTCCCAAGTATTTGTTAGTATAAGAGAGTGCTGGCTAGCATTTTACAAATAAAGATTTTTATTTGTGTTCAAACCATTTCCTTAGGTCATTTCCCAATTACTACTGGGAATTGCTATTGAGTTACTATTTCTTTTAATACATACGCACATGGATAATGTTCCCAGTTCTCAACCCAGAGCCCCCGCGGAAGGGCAGCACCAACTTGTTCTCTGCCCCGAATGCGCGAGGACCCCTATTTCAGCGGGTTCTTGCCTCCACGTCATTCCGTCTCCCCATCTTCAGGGCTCTGACGTCACAAACTCCTGCTTCCTGCTCCGCCTCTGCGCGGCCCCCCCAGGACTCTCCGGGCCGCGTCCCATGTGGCTCCGCTGACTCGCACCCCCCCACCCCCCCCCCCCCCCCCGCCGCGCATCCCGCGCATCCCGCGCCCCGGCGCCTCTGCCCGCCCGCGTCCCGCCCCGGCCGCCCCGCCCCTCCGCGCCACCAGGCGGCGCGCGCCGCTGCCCTGGCCCTGGTCCCCCCGCGCGCCTCTCCTTCCTCGGCCTCGCTCCGCCCCCTGCGTGTTGACGTCATGCCCCTGCGCGCTGACGCGGAGTGGCGGCCGGAACGGAAGTGGCGGAGACGCGTAAGCCAGGAGCGCCCGCCCCGGCGGAGCGGGCCCCGGGCCGAGGAAGGAGAAGCCCCGGGGCAGCGCGGGCGTGAGGGGAGCGCGCGCCGCCTGGTGGCGAGGCGGGAAGTGCGGCCTCGCGGGGAATCCCGAGGAGGCGCGGCGGGGGCGGGGGCGGGGGCGGGGCGGCCGGGGCAGGGGGGCGGGGGAGGCGGGCGCAGTGGGGGGCGGGGGCGGGGCGGGGCGGGCCGCCCCTTCTCTCCCTGCGGGGCCAGCGGGTTTGGGGCCCCCTGTGGCCGCGGGTCGGTGTCTGTGATGCGCGTGGACACGAGCTGCTGTTTCACGGCTGCGGGAATTTCAGGTCACGGCGCTTCCAGAGACGCGCGCTCGGCCTCCGTTGGCGTCGGCTTTTCCCAACTTCAGCCGCGGCGGGACGGGCGGGGGCGCCCCCGTGAGCGCCCCGGGCTTCCCGCCGCCCCCGGCCTGGAGCTCCCCCCGCCCCCGGCTCTGGAGCGCCCCCACGCCCGCCCCCACACCCGCCCTGCCGCCCCGCCCCAACACCGGCTCCCGCCTCCCCAGCGGCCGGGCTCGCCGCGGCATCGCTGCCCGGGACTCGGGGTGCGGCCTCGCCCGCGGGAACCCGATTTCTTCAGGGGCCGCCCCGGAGCGAGGGGGCCGAGGGCGTCTCCCGCCCGTGGCTGATGCGGAGCGGCGCGTCGGGGGCCCGGGCGGGGCGGGCGGGCTGTGGGGAGCTCTGCCGGGTCATTGGGGTCCTGGAGGAACATGGGGGTCGGGTCATTCCCGAGTGTGACCCGTGGGTGCGCGGCGCCCCTGAATGAAGGCGCACCCCCCCCCCCCTGTGTTTGCTCCCGGCTCCTCCCGGCTGCACCGATCACCCCTGGGGTGGGTTTTCTGGGCTCTCCGCTCTGTTCCATTGACCTGTGCGTTTTATTTCTGTGGACTTAGGATATAATTTGGGGGATGTATTGTAAACTTTTTGGGGGCTGACACCCCCCTCCCCATGCCAGGTCTAGCAGGCCGAAGGGCAGAGCCGAGTCCCAGTCTCCCGGGGTGCAGGTTCTGACCCAGGGGGTTGCGTGGCGCCTGGGGCTCCGCATTTCTCACGGGGCCTGAGATGCCGCCCGTGCTGGGCCTGGGCCCACGTCTGGGGGCCGAGGCGTCACTACCTGTCGTGCAGGTGATGTGGCCATTCAGAGCCTTGAAGGGGGTTTGACCCTGGAAACTGCCTCATGAGGCGACTTTACAATAACCCTTGAATAGAATCCAGGCTTTTCTGAGCCTTGAGTGACCAGGAGCCACACGGCTGCCACACTCTGGCTACAAGGCTTTGGTTTTCTAATGTGGGTTATTATTAACCAATTCAGTGTATTGAAAGCAGTGGCCCTCCCTCGGGTCACTGAAGGACTGACCCGAGAAACCCCACAGCAGTGACAGCTGGGCACCGTCACCCATCGGGGTGGAAAGTTTCTTCATGGGGAGTATGTAAGACACTGAAGGGCCCTTTTCTAAGCTTTTGAGATCTTTTCTCTGTAGATGGTGCTAAGAGGATTCCTCCTATTTTGGGGATTGTGTAAACCACAATGACTCATGTGGGGACTGGACATTTTGGAGATACTCCATTTTATCTTTTTTTAAAAAAGTTTTTGTTTATTTTTTCATAGAAGAACTGGGGTGCAGGCCATAGGGGTGGGAGGGTGAGAGGATTCACCAGAAACAGAGCAGGGAGTAGAACAGGCGGATCTACTGAGGTACACTGCTGAGGGGAGCATCAGGCGAGACAGGAGAGGTCTGCTGCACCATGTGGGTAGCTTCATGGCCAGGACTGAACTCAGACCATTGTGGTGACAGCACTGAGATTTAACCCCTAGGCCACTGGGCGGGGGGAGGCTGCACTTTACCTTTTAATGTGTTAAACTGATGTTACCTCCTTCCTTGCCAATCCCGCTGTTATGCTCACTTTGGAGAGAAGTTGAACTTCTCTGGAAAGGAGAAAGGAATCAGCATTTATTCAGCACCTGCTGGAGCAACAAGTTCATCGCTTTAGTTATGTGATCTCCATTAATGACGCTATAGAGATATTATTCCTACCCTGTAGTCGTGGACCCTGAAGTCCAAAATGGATCAGTAACTTCTCTGAGATCAAGGGCCAGATATATTTGGATTCCCAAATCTGTGTTTTGTACTGAACTGGAGGTTTTAAAATGAGGATAGGGCCTCCCCAGTGGTGCAGCGGTTGAGCGCTGGGTGGCGAAGCTGCCAGCAGTCTCTGCAGCACCAGTTCTATCCCTGGCTGCAGGGCAAGGGTCCCACATGGCGCGCAGACCTCTCCTGCCACCCGCTGCTCCCCTCAGCAGTGTACTTCATCGGTCTACCCTTTCTGTTCCCTGCTCTTGCTCTTGTGAATCCTCTCACCCTCCCGCGCTTCTGACTGTACCCAGTGTTGTGTAAATAAATAAATAAATCTTTAAAAAAATAAATAAAATGAGGGTAAATTGTAACCCTCTTGGAGGCCAGGGGGAGGGAAGGAATCTGGGCGCCCCCACCCATCCTCAGAACAGGTCCTTGGGTGCTGGGTGTCCTCCTCCATAAGGAAGGAGCTTCAGCCTAAAACAAGACAGAACAAAACTTTGAAGTTTCATTGCACCGCGTGAAGATGCTGTCATTAATATTGAACGTGAATGACTTCATAGTTTTAGAATGGCTCTAATCCCAAACGTGATTGCTACTTTCAAGAGACTGCAGTTAAAGTAGCCTTTTTCTAATGATCCCCACACAGCAGGCTTAATTGTTGCACCTACCAGAGAAAATTCCTGGAGATCTAGAACAATTGGTGAGGAGGGGATGCCTCGGCAGTGCCTGCAGCATTGTTCAGGATGAGACTCCCTTTAGGAGCATTTATTGATTGATATTGTCTTAGGGTCTTCCCTGTCCTTAAAGACCATCTCTTTTTTTCCTCCTTCTTTCTTTTTTAATTTTTTTTGCAAGTTTATTTATTTATTTATTTATTTATTTATTTATACAGGCACTGGGTACAGTCAGAAGCGCGGGAGGGTGAGAGAATTCACCAGAGCCAGAGCAGGGAGCAGAGCAGGAAGAAGGACCGAAGGACACTGCTGAGGGGAGCAGGGGGTGGCAGGAGAGGTCTGCGCACCATGTGGGACCCTCCTCCAGTGGCCGGGGAGCAGCTGGGGATCAAACTGGCACTACAGAGGCTGCGGGCAGCTTCACAACCCAGCGCTCAACTGCTGCACCACTGGGGAGGCCCTCTTCTTTTTTTTTTTTTTAAAGATTTATTTATTTATACAAGAACTAGGGTACAGGCCAGATGTGTGGGAGAGTGAGAGGAGTCACCAGAGACAGAGCGGGGAGCAGAACAGGCAGATTGACTGAAATACACTGCTGAGGGGAGCAGCAGGGGAGACAGGAGAGATCTGCCGTGCCATGTGGGCATCTGCGGCTGGCGGGGATCGAACTGCCACTGCAGAGGCTGCGGACAGCTTCACAGCACTGCACTCAACTGCCTGCGCCACCAGGAGGCCCTTTTCATCTTTGCTTTCATAGTAGTTCATTTTTGTCTAGTTATTGCTTTCTCCCCTCAGGGGTGGTCCCCATAGTTCTCCCACCACCATAGCACCCATGACCCATCACCTTGTGCTCTTCCCTCCCCTCTGTTTACCCCCTCCCTCCCCCTCCCTGCTGGATGCCTCAGCTCTTGGTCAGCCTGCTAGGGTTGCCTTTTTCTTTACCTTTTGTTCTGTTTCTCTATATTTCAGAGGTAAGTGAAACCATCTGATGCTGGAGTCCAGCTCCAGCCAAGGCAGGGTCCACGAAGGTAAGGAAGGCGGCAGCAGAAATGAGGGAATGAGGAGACACTGACACTTGATCAGGTGACAAGTATCTCCTCCTGATAGCCTCAGCGGAGTTTTATTTATGCATCAGAAATTTGTTATTTTATCATGCAATCATGCGATTTTATTTTTACATTCTCTAGAGGTTATTTTTAAATTATTAACAGTGCACAATCTTTACTCAAATTTCCTCGTCTATGATTAACCTGATTACAGTTTTTCTTTAAGTGAAGTAAATTTCTCAGAACTAGAACCAAGAGCTAGACAGAGTATGACTTATGTGGCCAAGCTAGTTAACTACATAAAGGTCAAGCAGGCATTGTAAGATCAGAAGGCAGCTTCCTAGTTTGCTGGGACAGTGGGTCCCCCTACTGTGGGAACAGTATGTGGTGCATTTTTTTCAGGCCAATTTGTCTCTGGGGCGCCTCAGTGCCTCCTCTTGTGAGGACTTCTACCAGGTTTGGTTCCAATAGTTCCTTCAAGCATGATTTGTTGAAGATCTTAGCATTGCTCATGGTAGGTGATTTACAAATCAGGGGACATGGAGAAATACTGGAAATCGTCACATTATCAATTATGTTGGAATGTATATTTTTTAAACTGCTGTAGTGCACGTTACCAAAACAAGCATTAATGTCAATACTTATAATGTCATTTTAAAGCTTTATAGAAAATTTCCATGATTGTGAAAACTGCCATAAACAAATGAAAGGAAGTAGCTGGAGCTGGCTGCGGAGCTTCCCGACCTTTCAGGAATTTCCCCCCACATGGACCCTGTCAAACAGCATGGGTAGCCTGGCTCACACCAATCTGATATTTATCTTTCTCCTGCCTTATTGTGGCTAGCATCATCCCTTCCAGCTCCATCCATATCACCACAAGCAGCATGAATTTGTCTTTTTTTTTAAGATTTATTTATTTATACATACATGCACTGGATACAGTCAGAAGCATGGGAGGGTGAGAGAACTCACCAGAGCCAGAGCGGGGAGCAGAGCAGGAAGAAGGACCGAAGGACACTGCTGAGGGGAGCAGCAGGCGGCAGGAGAGGTCTGCGCGCCATGTGGGACCCTCCTCTGGTGGCCGGGGAGCAGCCGGGGATGGAACCGGCACTGCAGAGGCTGTGGGCAGCCTCGCAACCCAGCGCTCAACCGCTGCGCCACCGGGGAGGCCCGAATTTGTCTTTTTGATTGCAGTAATATTCCGTGGTGTAACTATACCACAACATTTTGATCCATTCATCTGTTTTGTGGCATTTGAGTTGTTTCCATACCATGGCTACTATAAATAGTGCTGCAATAAACACAGGAGTTCAGGTTTCCTGTTTTTTCTGTCCTTGGGTAGATTCCTAGGAGTGGAATGCTGGATCATATGTAGACCTGTTTTCAGTGTTCTGAGGACCCTCCACACATCTGCCCATAGTGGCTGGACCAGTTTGTGCTCCCACCAGCACTGTCACAGGCTCCTTTGTCTCCTCTGCTTCTCCAGCATTTGTTGTTCCCAGTTTTTCTTTTTTAACGTGGAGCATTCTCACTGGAGTGAGGTGGTAGATCATTGTGGTTTTGATTTGCATTTCCATTTTTGCACTGGGTTGTTTGTTTTTGTTGAGTCATGTAAGCTCTTTGTAGATCTTTGGTTTCAGTCCTTTATCTGCCATAGGTGTGCCGCTATTTTCCCCCATTCGGCGGGTGTCTCTTGCCGCGGACCAGCACAGCAGTGAACGATGAGGCCGTCTCAGGGTTGAGAGACTGCGCAGGGTGGTCAGGGATTCGGCTGAAGAAATGACAAACAGACACACTTCAAGAGAGAGTGTAAATCTGAGTGCAATTTTATTTAAGTTAGTCGCCAGTATATATACAGGAGCAGTGAATGGATTTAGCTTATCGCTGAGTGGTTTACATCTGGACCTAGCCTCTTTCTTAAGTAGATAATCCATTTTGTTTTTAAGCTATATGATCGCATTTTTTTGTTTTACTAACTACTTTTTTCACCTAAACTATATTTTAATTATTACAGGGTTTAGTAACGTTTCATTTGGGTCAGCCTTGTGTTAAGGATTTCATATCATTTTTTAATTAACAACAAATGACCTTTATAGAAGAAAGAAGGAAGTTTTAGAAAGACAATAAAGGGATAAAGTTTGTAGTTCTAGAAAGACGAGATAATGTTTTAGCTTCTGGTGGTCATAATCCTTTGATAAGCTTCTGTCTTATCCATGTCTTCAGGGAACTTTGCTGTACTCCCCTGCCTCAGGGAGTTTTTGCTGTTCTCCCCCTGCGCGCTGGTTCCTTGCCCAGCCAGACCTAGGGACCTCGGCGAAAGCCATTAGCCCTAAAGGTCACTGCAGGGGGAGGTGCAGCAGTCTCTGTGTTGATGACCGCCTCTAGCTGTATCCCCAGTTGTGTACATTCTTCCTGGTCTCCTTGCTTCTGGAGAAGAAACCTCAAAGCCGTTTCTGAGCATCATGTCATGGAGTGTTTGCCTATGTTCTCTTCTGTGTATTCTATGGTGCCAGGTTTCACATGCAAGCCTTTCATCCACTGGAGTTGGTTTGTGTATGGTGTGAGGTAGTGTTCTAGTTCCATTCTTTTGCATGTTGCAATCCAGTTTCCCCAGCACCATTTATGGAAGAGGCTATTCTTGTTCCAATGTATATCTTAGCTCCTGTGTCGTAGGTTAGTTCACCATTGGTCTCTGTGTCTGTTTTTGTTCCAATAATGTTTTCATTATAACAGCTTAGTAGTATTCTTTGATGTCTGGGAGTGTAATACCTTGTGGGTCTGCTACTCCTAAATATCAGATTGGTGCGAGCCAGGCTACCTCAAAGACGTTTCTGAGCATCATGTCATGGAGTGTTTGCCTATGTTCTCTATGGTGCCAGGTTTCACATGCAAGCCTTTCATCGGGGGCTCGCGTCAGCCCTGGGAGCTGGAGTGTGGGGTCCCCACGCCGGGCCCACAACCGGCTGGACCCTGCGGGGCTGCTGCGGCCCCCCACGCTCCAAGCCCCGCCCCTCCCGCAGCGCCTGGCCCCGCCCACCAGCCCCGCCCACCGCTCGAGTCCCGCCCACCAGCCCGGCTGTGGACGCCGCGGGCCTCGGGGCGGGGTGCGGGTCCTCGCGGGCAGCGGCCCGGCGCCCTCCTTCCGACCCGCGCAGGAAACAGGTGACCGCGTCGTGGGGCGTGGACGCCGGCGAGGCGGGAGGGCGGCCCGAGGGCGGGGTGCGGCTGTGAGGGCAGCGCCGGGACCCCGGGAGCGGGCTGGGACCCCCGGGGCCTCCCGCAGCTTCCGGGGCGCGCGCGGGCTCCGCCGGGTGGACGCGGTTGGTCTCCGCCCGCGCTGGCCAGGAGGACCCGCGCCCCGGCCGTCGCGGCAGGTGGGGGTCCCCGTAGGGGGTTCCACGGCCGGCCCGCCCGCCCGCGTTGGGGGGTGTGAGGTCGCCCTCGCACCCCCGTGGAAGGGCAGTGTCCTGGGAGGAGGCGCATCCCTGACCTCACGCCTCCTCCCCTGGGGAGTCAAGTCAGAGTGTGGGGTGTCGGCCCCCAATGCATTTGGCCCCCAGGCCCCACCCCTCCCTTGACCAGCGATGACCGCCTGCAAGTGGGCACTGAGCGCTTTGCAGGAAGAGGACAAGGCGGGGTGGCCTGCACTGCCAGGCACGCCCTGTGGCCGTGCTGTTGAAGAGACTGCCCATCACCCCCTCGAATAGCTACAAACGGGACAGCAGAGCTGGAGTGTCCTGTCCTCCTCAGGGCAGGCCTCAGCTTGGGTCCAGAGTCCATGTGCGGAGCCCCACAATGCGGACCCCAAGGGGCAGGAGGGAGGCACAGCACACAACACACCAGGGCTTCACCCCAGGCTGCAGAGGCAGGGACTGGAGAGGCCCCAGAGGGAGGGAGCAGGGTGTCCGCAGAGGCAAGGGCTCTTTCAAGAGAACAGGCCACACTTCCCTCTGGACAGGGACTTCCCTCCCCGGGAGCCTCAGTCCTGGATTGCTCTCCCTGGGCCCAGCAGCCGATTCTCCAGTTACCTGCTTAGTCTGATTCCAGATAGACACCTTGCCAGGGGTTGCGCTGTGTGGAGCCTGGGTGAGAGTGAGTTCTGCGTGGCCCTCCCGATCCCCTCTGCTTCCAAGGACCACTGAGGTACGTGACCTGGGTCAGCTTTGTATGGAGACAAAATTTACTCGAGCAAAGGCAACAAGACAAAACAGACACAACCATGGAGGGCACTGACCGCCAGGCCACTCAGGTACCTGTTTGTCCTCATCTCTTGTCTGGAGAGTGGAGGGTGGTTCAGATGGTTTCTGACCCCACTAGTCTCTTGGGGAGTGGACCGGTCAGTAGATTTCCCCTGAAGCCCCCACCCCCAGCCCCAGGGGAAGTGCAGAATGAGTGGCGGCCACTTTTGTCCTCTGTGGCTGCTGAGAAGTGATTCACAGGAAATGACCGACTCACACTGGTAGACACAGGGCCTCTCCCCTGTGTGTCCTCTGGTGTGTGATTAGGTGTGACTTATGGCCGAAACCTCGCCCACACTCCCTGCAGACACAGGGCTTCTCCCCTGTGTGTATCTTCTGGTGTGTGCTGAGGTGTGACTGCTCATGGATGCCCACTCCCTCCATACTCGCCTGTTGTAGTTACTGACAATCCTACCCCAGTGAATAATTTGCCTGTGTCCTTTGGATTCTCTCTCTGGCCTGGGCTTGGCTCTCCCTCCGTCTCTCTCTCATGCTCCCTAGAGCTCCACTTTTGGCCTGTTGGCAGGTTGGAAAAGGCCTTTGAAATGTTCTTCTGCCTTATCCTTGCAAGCAAAGGTTTGGGCCTTTCTTTGACCTTTTGACTTTCGAGTTTGTCATTCCCGCTGTGGGGGAATGTGCCCGGGCACATCCAAAGTCCACTCCACACAGCTAGTTCATTCTTAACCTTCCTACAGGACTCAGAGGATGAAACCCCAATTCTTTTCTCTTAACCCGTTTTTGTCTAGAGTGCTGTCCAGAAGTACTTGCTTCTTTAGGAAGGTTCTCTGGTCTCCGGGCCTGCTCTGAGCCACTGGTGTTCAGCAAAGCGGCTGTTCCTGACATTTCCTTCAAACTAGATTCACTATTTACTGCAGCGCTGGACATTCCCTGCAAAGCGAGAGTCACATGAAAAGACAAGGTTCGTTTCTTTAGTCAGTCAGGGCTTGTGACGTGTTCTCACGTGGATGACTGAATTCAGTCAACACCTCAACAACCCTTGTAAATAATGAAGGCGTCTGAATTCTAAAGGTAAAAGAAAGGGCTTATGCGGGTAATGAATCCAGGGCCGAACCCCATGTCTTAAGGCTCTTTGCCTTCCACTTTCTCTCAGATTTCTCCATGAAAGTGGAGGAAAGGAGAGTACACAGGCAGACTACCTGGACAATCAACAAGGTCTGTGAAGGAGGGTAAAGTCTTAAAGAGCACATGGGGCCTCCCCCGGTGGCACAGGCAGTTGAGGGCCATGCTGTGAAGCTGGTCACAGCCTCTGCAGTGCCGGTTCAATCCCGGCCGGTAAGCAAGGGTCCCACGTGGTGCGGCAGACCTCTCCTGTTGTGCCCGCTGCTCCCCTCAGCCCTAGTGTATTTTGTCAGTCTGCCTGTTCTGTTCTCCGCTCTGTCTCTGGTGAATCCTCTCACCCTCCCTTGCATCTGGCCTGTTCCCCAGTTCTTGTATAAATCAATCAATCAATCAATCAATCAATCAATCAATCTTTTAAAAAAAAGAGAGCACACAGAACACTCCTCAGGTGTGAGGAGATAGGAGTGTCCTTTATGGTAAAATGGAAGGAGCTTGAGAGAATTAGGTGAAATAGAGCGAGTCAGAAATATAAAGACAAATATTGGGCAATGTTACTTATATGTGTAAAATAGGGAATCAAAGTGGATATACTGATGAAGTGAAATAATTAAAAAGCTGTGAACATTGATAACCCAAAGCAGGTTTTTTTTTTTTTAAAGAGGCATGTGTTTTTATTTATTTATTCGTTTGTTTTGTTTATACATGCACTGGGTACAGTCAGAAGCACGGGAGGGTGAGAGAATTCACCAGAGCCAGAGCGGGGAGCAGAGCAGGCAGAAGGACCGAAGTACACTGCTGAGGGGAGCAGCGGGCGGCAGGAGAGGTCTGCGCGCCATGTGGGACCCTCATCCGGTGGCCGGGGAGCAGCCGGGGATCGAACCGGCGCCTCAGAGGCTGCGGGCAGCTTCGCAACCCAGCGCTCAACCGCTGCGCCACCGGGGAGGCCCCAAAGCAGGTTTTTGAGGTTAAGAGGGAGCAGGGAGGGATGAAGGGCCAAAGGGATAGGTTATGTTAAAAAAAAAAAAAAGGCTTAGAGAAAAAGAGGGGGGGTGTCTATAACCTAGTGAAAGAAAAAGACAAAGTATAGATAAGAGGGAACAGACATATCTGGAAAATGAGGTAACAGAGCAGTGGCACAAATAAAACCCCTCTCTCGTAGGAAGAGAGCAAAGAGATGATGGGCAGGAAATGTATCCAGGCAATAAAGGACATGATGCTAGAGCTGCATGTTGCCTTATCTGGGGAAGAATATTCGTGCCTAGATGAGCTGGTTCCTGTCGGTCCTGTATGAGTGAGTCCGTACTACTGTTTAGTTCCCTGTCGTTTTCTGATCCACAAATTGGCATATGAGGTAACTCTTTTATTTTTTAAAAGATTTATTTATTTACTTATGCATACAAGAACTGGGGTACAGACCAGACGTGTGGGGGGTGAGGATTCACTAGAGACAGATTGGGGAACAGAGCAGGCAGAGTGAAATACACTGCTCAGGGGAGCGGCGGGGAGACAGGAGGGATCTGCTGTGCCATGTGGTTAGCTCCCTGGCCAGGGATGGAACTTGGGCTGAAGTGGCTGTGGATAGCTTTATAGGTTGCATCTTAATCTCTTGCACTGCTAGGAAGGCCCATATGGGGTAAATCTTATTTTTTTTAAAGATTTATTTATACAATACTGGGGTACAGTCAGAGGTGTGGGAGGGTGAGAGAATTCACCAGAGACAAAGCAGGGAGCAGAACAAGCAGACTGGTGAAAGCACTGCTGAGGGGGGCAGTGGGCATCACAGGAGAGGTCTGCACGCCATCTGGGTTTCTCCCTGGCTAGCCGGGAATCGAACCAATAAATGACACGTTGGAAAGAAGATTCTGAAAAGACAGGACTCTGAGGAGAACTACTGTAGTAAGGAGTGTTGAGGAGAAATATCTGAGGAGAAATGACCCCCCTGGGAAGCAGATTCTGAGGAGAAGACAGGCCTCTGAGGAGAAAATCTGAGGAGAACTACTGCAGTAAGGCGTGTGGAGGAGAAATATCTGAGGAGAAATGACCCCCTGGGAAGCAGATTCTGAGGAGAAGACAGGCCTCTGAGGAGAAAAATCTGAGGAGAACTACTGCAGTAGTTCTTGTTGAGGAGAAATATCTGAGGAGAAATGACCCCCTGGGAAGCAGATTCTGAGGAGAAGACAGGCCTCTGAGGAGACAAATCTGAGGAGAACTAAGGCGTGTTGAGGAGAAATATCTGAGGAGAAATGACCCCCTGGGAAGCAGATTCTGAGGAGAAGACAGGCCTCCGAGGAGACAAATCTGAGAACTACTGCAGTAAGGCGTGTTGAGGAGATATATCTGAGGAGAAATGACCCCCTGGGAAGAAGATTCTGAGGAGAAGACAGGCCTCTTGAGGAGACAAATCTGAGAACTACTGCAGTAAGGCGTGTTGAGGAGAAATATCTGAGGAGAAATGAACCCCTGTGAAGCAGATTCTAGGAGAAGACAGGCCTCTGAGGAGAAAAATCTGAGGAGAACTACTGCAGTAAGGCGTGTGGAGGAGAAATATCTGAGGAGAAATGACCCCCTGGGAAGCAGATTCTGAGGAGAAGACAGACCTCTGAGGAGACAAATCTGAGGAGAACTACTGTAGTAATTCTTGTTGAGGAGATATATCTGAGGAGAAATGACCCCCTTGAAGCAGATTCTGAGGAGAAGACAGGCCTCTGAGGAGAAAAATTTGAGGAGAAGTACTGTAGTAATTCTTGTTGGGGAGATATATCTGAGGAGAAATGATCCCCTGGGAAGCAGATTCTGAGGAGAAGACAGGCCTCTGAGGAGACAAATCTGAGGAGAACTACTGCAGTAAGGCGTGCGGAGGAGAAATATCTGAGGAGAAATGACCCCCTGGGAAGCAGATTCTGAGGAGAAGACAGGCCTCTGAGGAGACAAATCTGAGGAGAACTACTGCAGTAAGGCGTGTGGAGGAGAAATATCTGAGGAGAAATGACCCCCTGGGAAGCAGATTCTGAGGAGAAGACAGGCCTCTGAGGAGAAAAATTTGAGGAGAAGTACTGTAGTAATTCTTGTTGGGGAGAAATATCTGAGGAGAAATGACCCCCTGGGAAGCAGATTCTGAGAAGACAGACCTCTGAGGAGACAAATCTGAGGAGAACTACTGCAGTAAGGCGTGTTGAGGAGAATATCTGAGGAGAAATGAGCCCCTGGGAAGCATATTCTGAGGAGAAGACAGGCCTCCGAGGATAAAAATTTGAGGAGAACTACTGCAGTAAGGAGTGTTGAGGAGAAATATCTGAGGAGAAATTACCCCGGGGGAAGCAGATTCTGAGGAGAAGACAGGCCTCTGAGGAGAAAAATCTGAGGAGAAATACTGCAGTAAGGCATGTTGAGGAGAATATCTGAGGAGAAATGAGCCCCTGGGAAGCAGATTCTGAGGAGAGGACAGGCCTCTGAGGAGAAAATCTGAGCAGAAATAGTGCAGTAAGGAGTGTTGAGGAGAAATATTGAGGAGAAATGACTCCCTTGCAATCAGATTCTGATGAGAAGACATGCCTAGTGGAGAAAAATCTGGGGAGAAATGCCGTGGACCAGCACAGCGATGGACGATGAGGCCGTCTCAGGGTTGAGAGATTGCGCAGGGTGGTCAGGGATTCGATGAATAAATGACACACAGACACACTTCAAGAGAGTGAAAATCTGAGTGTGTCTTTATTAAGCTAGTGGTCAGTATATATATGTTTTTCTAAAAGCATAGGAACAGTGAACATCAAAGAGATCAGTTTGCTCATAGACTTAGCTTAATTGACAGGGCAGTGATTTATGTCCGAAGTTACATCTGGACCTAGCCTCATTCCTAATTGGACAGGCTATAAATTCTTTCTACTGTTTTATATAATTATTTTCTAGTTGCACTAACTATCATTTTTACTCATAATTAATTGTCATGGGTGAATTTATTTTATAATGCAGTTAATATCAAAGGTACTAAAGTTAAGCACATAATAGAAAGATTATTAAACTAACAATTCTATTATAACACAGTGTTTAGTAATGTTTCATTTGCATTAGCCTAATTATTAAATTATGTATGTTTTTTAATTAGCAATCAATGACCAGAAAAAGGAAAGATTTTAGAAAGACAGTTGTAGCAGAATAAAGTTTGTGGGCCTTGAGAAAGCGAGATAAGGTTCCAGGTGGTCAGCATTTCTTTTAATCATCTTTGTGGCCGCTTTTGATGGTCATTATTTCTTGGCAGGCATTCAGTTTCTCTGCATCTTAGGGAGTTTGCTGTTCTCCCCCTGTGCGCATGGTTCCTTGCCCACGCCGGACCTCAGGGACCATGGCAACAGCCATTAGCCCTGAGGGTCACTGCAGGGGGGGGTGCAGCAGAGAAATACTGCAGTGATTATTGAGGAGAAGTGTCTGAGGAGTAATAACACGTTGTGAAGCAAATACTGCGAAGACAGATCTCTGAGGAGAAAAAAACTGAGGAGAAATACTGTAGTTAGGAGTGTAGAGGAGATATCGGACGATAAATGACATGTTGGGAAGCAGATTCTGAGAAGAAGACAGGCCTCTGAGGAGAAAATCTGAGTAGTAATACTGCAGTAAGGAGTGTTGAGGAGAAATATCTGAGGAGAAATGACCCGTTGGGAAGCAGGTTCTGAGAAGACACGCCTCTGAGAGAAAATCTGAGAGCAAATACTGTAGTAAGGAGTGTTGAGGCGAAATATCTGAGAAGTGACACCCTTGGAAGCAGATTCTGGCGAGAAGACAGGCCTCTGTGGAGAAAAATCTGAGGAGAAATACTGCAGTAAGGAGTGTTGAGAAACATGTGGGGAATAATGACATGTTGTGAAGCACATACTGAGAAGACAGGGAGTAGAGGGTCCAGGGGGTTTCTGGCGGCCCCTACCCATGGTTCTGAAATTGTCACTTTTGTGCCTTCACAGTGGGTGGGTGGGGCCTGGCTCACCTGGAGGCTGAGCCTGGGGTTTCTCAGGTCAGCTGGGGCAGGTGCGGGCTTTTCCCCATCAGGGATGCGGGTTGTCCGGGGCTTGGGTGCGTTGAGGTGACTGCGGGGGGCCTATTTGCATTTCCTGGCTGTGGGCGCGGTCACTGCCGGTGGCTAGATTGGGGTAGCCTCCCTGACAAGTGACCTCGCCCTCACCCAAGCTGCTTCTGGGGGTGTTAGTGCAAGCGGAGGGTGCAAGTGACCCTCTAGCCCCCGGCGAAGTGTGGCCAGGACCAGGGCGTGCTCAGAGGGTTTGGGTAGTCCTGGGGATGCAGCAACTGGATATCCAGGGTTCCGGGAGGTGTGGGGCCTTGAGCGGCACTGCCTCTGCTGAGGGTCGGTGTGTAGAGAGGCCCTGGCTGGGGATGGGGGGGCGCCGGGGGGCACCGGGATGGTGCTGGCAGCTGCTGCCTGTGCAGGGGTAGCTGGGGTCAGGAGCCCCCGCACCATCCTGGGGCAGGAGGTCGCTGCCCTGAGCGAGGTCTCGCCATCGTGATCCCCATGGCCGTCTCTCCTACAGCTCAGATCATGCTCAGCTTCCCGGTGAGAACTGGGGACCATTTCAGGTCATATTCATGGGCTTCCTGGGGGGCAGGGGGGTACAGATGGAGATCCCCAGCTTGGGCCAGCCCCTGCAGGACGAGTCCACCCCCGCGGGTCAGGAGCAGCCCTCAGGGGGCAGCAGACCTCCCCGTCTCCCCGCTGCCCCCCTCAGCCCTGGATTTCAATCCATCCGCCAGTTCTGCTCCCCACTCTGTCTCTGGTGACTCCTCTCACCCCCGCACCTCTGGCCTGTACCCCGGTTCTTGCATAAATAAATAAATCTTTAAAAATAAAAATAGCATTTTTCTAATTATTCACACACAGCAGGCTTACTTGCTGCACAGGCCAGAGACAATTCCTTGAGATCTAGAACAACGGATGAGGGGATGCCTCGGCAGTGCCTCCAGCAGTGCTCAGGTGAGACCCCCTTTAGAGCATTTATTTATTTATATTGTCTTAGGGTCTTCCCTGTCCTTAAAGACCATCTCTTTTTTTTTTCTTTTCTTGCATCATTGTTCATTTTTTTAGTTATTGGTGTCTCCCCTCAGGGGTGGTCCCCATGGTGCTCCCACCAAAATAGCCCCCGTGCCCCATCACCATAATCCCTTGTGCTCTTCCCTCCCCTCTGTTCACCCCCCTCCCTCCCCCTCCCCGCTGGGTGCCTCAGGTCTTGGTCAGCCTGCTAGGGTTGTCTTTTTCTCTACCTTTTGTTCAGTTTCTCTATTTTTTGCATGTAAGTGAAACCACCTGATACTTATCTTTCTCCTGCCTTATTGTGGCTAGCATCATCCCTTGCAGCTCCATCTATATCGCCACCAGTGGCATGAATGTGTCTTTTTTGATTGCTGAGCAATATTCCGTGGTGTAACTGTACCACAACGTTTTGATCCATTCATCCGTTTTCTGGCATTTGAGTTGTTTCCATGTCACGGCTATTATAAATAGGGATGCAATGAACACAGCAGTTCGGGTTTCCTGGGTTTTTTTGTCCCTTTGGTGGATTCCTAGGAGTGGAACACCGGATCATGTGTATGTCCGGGCCAGCTGGGCAGATCAACTTGGCACCCGGGGGAGGAAGCAGGGGCTTGGTATAGGATAGGGGTACGCGAGGAGTGGAGACAAAGCCAGGATCATCGCCAGTCTCATTTATTCAGGAATGTGTACAATGTTATATAGGGTTCAGAGGAGGAGGTCTCTCGTTATCTCTAACAAGGAGAGACCACCAATGCAAAGAAGCCACAAGTAGCAAGCAGGGGGAAAGGTTCAGTCGTCACAATAGGAAACTTGAAACCTTCACTCGAGCTAACATTCAGTACCTGCTTCAGGCAAGAACCCGGATGTTCAGGTCTGGGCCCTGACATGTGTAGACCCATTTTCAGTGTTCTGAGGACCCTCCACACAGCTGCCCATAGTGACTGGACCAGTTTGCGCGCCCACCGGCAGTGTCAGAGGCTCCTTTTTCTCCACTGCTTCTTCAGCATTTGTTGTTTCCAGTTTTTTTTTTTTAATGTGGAGCATTCTTGCTGGAGTGAGATGGCATCTATGTGGTTTTGATAGGCATTTCCTTGATACTAGTGATGCTGAACCTTTTTTCTGTGCCTGTTGGTCATTTGAGTTTCTTCTTTGGAGAAGTGTCTTTTGACTTCTGCCCCTTTTTGGACTGGGTTTTTTGTTTGTTTTGAGTTGTGTAAGCTCTTTGTAAATCTTTGATATCAGTCCCTTATATGTCATATGGTTTGCAAATATTTTCTCCCATTCAGTGGGGCGTCTCTTTGTTTTGATCACGTCTCTTGCTGTTCTGAAGATTTTTAAGTTTATGTGTCCCTAACTGTTTACGTTCCCCTTTGTTTTCCTTGCTTCTGGAGAAGAATCCTCAAAGATGTTTCTGAGGATTGTGTCATTGAGTGTTTGCCTATGTCCCCTTCTATATAGTCTATGATGCCAGGTTTCACATTCAAGTCTTTCATCGACTTGAGTTGGTTTGTGCATGGTGTGAGATAGTGGTCTTGTTTCATTATTTTGCATGTTGCAATCCAGTTTTCCGGCACCATTTATTGAAGAGGCTATTCTTGTTCCAATGTTTATTCCTTGCTCCTGTGTCATGGAAGTGTGGTTTTATTTCTGGGCTTTAAATTAGATCCCATTGGTCTCTGTGTCTGTTTTTGTTCCAATAATGTTTTTATTATAATAGCTTTGTAATATTGTTACTGGCAACCCCAACATGAAATGGGTTGCCTGTGGTCACCTGCGTGCTTAAAATGGACTTATTAATACTCAACTGCAGGCACACACACAAGGTTAATAAAAGGCTTATTTACAAAAAGAGAGAGAAAATTCGTGAATGTGTTTTACCAGTTCCGTTGACCTGGAATCCCAATGGCACACTGAGAGCTAGTGAAAAGTCAAGACCTATGAGGCTAAGAGAGAGAGAGCCAAGGCCCACATGTCTGGTTTTATACCAAACCTGGCTGCTTAACTCCACCCTCAGGTCCCAGCAATCCTCCCTTTGGTGATGATGGGATTTGTCATTCCCAGCATCTTGATGGCTTTGGTCTGGAGTGGGGGTGGAGTCCACAAAACCTGTATGGAGTTTGCTCAGGACATCCTTTCCCCCTAACAGTATTGTTTGATGTCTGTGAGTGTAATACCTCCATCCTTCCCCCCTTTTAGTCAGAAGAATGTTCACTACTAGAGGTTTTGTGATCCCATATGAATTTGAACAGTATTGGCTCCATTTCATTGAAGAACACCATTGTAATTTTTATTGGAATTGGATTGAATCTGCCAATTGCATACAAATAGGAAGTCCCACCTAGGTATGCTACTCTTTTCCAATTATGGAACATTCATAAAACAGAGTATTAATAAAAAACATAGGTGTCATTTTCTATAATTTCTTTTTTTGTTTTTTAAAAATGATTTATTTATTTATTTATTTATACAAGCACTGGGTACAGTCAGAAGTGCGGGAGGATGAGAGAATTCACCAGAGCCAGAGTGGGGAACAGAACAGGCAGACTGACAAAACTACACTGCCGAGGGAAGCAGTGGGCGAGACAGGAGAGGTCTGTCGTGCCATCTGGGACCCTCGCCAGCGGCTGAGATTGAACCAGTGCTGCAGAGGCTGCGGGTAGCTTTGCAGCCCGGCGCTCAACCACTGCACCACCAGGGGAGGCCCTATTTTCTATAATTTCTAAAAAGACAAGGTAGGTCTGTTCTCTAGAGATGAGGAAGGAATATTTCAGATTGAAAGGCAAAGGTGTTTTATCATATAATAGATGACAAGTTATTGATAGTATAATATTAGGATATTCTTCCACCTTTCTGCTTCATGATGCCACCTGAGAGAACGTTGCGCTCAAGTGACTTAATTGCAGGATATCGGCAGTGTGCTTTATAAAGGAATCAAGGACGGGAATTAAGTCATGAAATTCAAAACGTGAAACTGGAAAACATGAAGTTGTTAATAAGGATAGAACCATGTCTCTGGTCACATGTGTCCGTAAAATCCACAATCCTTGATTGTGGGCTGATCACCTGCTCCTGGACAAGGCAGGGCCAGACCCACTGATCCGTGGCTGGTCCTTTCTGAAGCTGGGCCTGGGGTCTGAATTTACCTGGAGAGCAAGGGCACATCGCTGCTGTCCTGGGTGGGTTGGTTCACATCCTCCTATCTTTACCTGGCTGGGGAGAGGAAAGGGAGGAACCAGATGTTTCCCAAGGGCTGTCTGCACTCCTTCCCTTGGTCCTCGCTGCCCTCACAACAAAACCTGTTGGATCATGTCATTTATTTACCACCTCAAAGAGCTCTTCAGTGACTCCCATGTCCTCACTCAGGCTAAAGTCCAAGCCTCCAGACAAGCTTACGAGAGTCTTGCCATCTGCTCCTGCTGTCTCAGGCCCGTGGCCCCTCTCTGACAGCCTCCTCTCTCCCCCACCCCATTCACCTGACCAAGTCCACTTCAAGGGTCATTCCGCTAGAGCCCTGCATGATGCCCCCTTGGCCAGGAGCATGTCAGGTGCCCCTTCCAGGGAAGATTGTGGCATCTCAAACTTCCCGTCACAATTCTTGTGTATCTGTTGAAGTTCCCTGTGTCCCCGATTGCTCGTGAGGGTGTCCTGAGCTGTGGGCTCGGCTCAGCTCATGTCCTAGGCATCTAGCAGACAGTGGGCGCTCAGCAACAACAGGTGAAGGGGTCGTGTCCACCTCTAGAGCTGAGATACTTTCCTTTGTACAGATGAGGAAACTGTGGCTCAGGTATTGGAGTCACAAAAAGAAAAACCTATACCCCCTGGGCCTGCCTGAGCCTAGAACCTTCCATTTCAGCAGAGGGGGTAGTCTTGGTGCCCCTGCCAGTCAGCTCCTCTCTCTCCTTATTCAGTGTAGGTGGAAGCACAGACCTGGCATCTTCTTGGGCGGGGGGAAGTGCTGGAGCAGCCCTACCCACCTCTCTTTCAACTGTCAGGGGCCTCGATGCCTGGAATGACACTGCCAGGCAGGCGCTAATCCCTCGTGGCCAGTGAGGAGATGGTGTGGTTGTTGCACCCCCAGGGCAGAGCTTCTGGCTACGGGGAGGATGAAGGTGCTCAGAGAGTCTGTGTAGCTTCCGTCACAGGCAGCAACCAGCTCCAGCGGGACCCATAGTGTGATGGACACAGCTGCAGGGCGAGCTCCTGGGTGGACCATGGTGCATTTTTACCTTGTTCCATTGAGTCCTCTGCTCAGAGCACTCAAAGCACAACAGTGATCAGACCTCCACGTACCCATGGCCCAGGTCGGGACTTCACTCCAATTCTTAGGAGAGTCCTGACAAAGGAGGACAGGACCTACGGTGGCGACACCCACCCGATGATCTTGCTGCATCATAATGGTGTGGAAATTCAAAGTGAGATATAGGTAAATAGCCCATTTTTCCTCTGAAGATGGTGACAATCTAAAAATTTAAGATAAATGGGGAAGACTCGAGTGTCTTTACATCTTGGGTGGAAATGTTGATGAGGA